>NC_044328.1:129487018-129789508 GCF_007399415.2 Gopherus evgoodei | reverse complement strand
GAGCATTGCTGGAAAAGAAGGAAAGAGGAGGCATTAGCAGTCTGCAAAAGGACAGAAAGGTTTCAGCTAAGGACAAGGAAGATCTGAAGTATTCAGGGAATTGCTCACCATGTGATTGCAGCCTCCATTCTTTTCAATGCAGATATTGCACTTGGGACACTGGGGAAACCAGAAGCATTCATTAGATCCAGCTGTTCTCTAATACTCCTTAAGAACACAATTCCGGCTCTATTATTACACATACGCTATTCCTGTCAAACCATTTTAAAGCGGGATGAAGGGGGGATGGATGGATGACTCAGGGCATCAACAACAGATCAGTGGTTTGAGATAACAGCTCCAAGAAGTGAGGTCTTTATTCTTAGCATTACCACTTGTGAATCAAAGTTCACTCTCAATAGTTACCATTAACTGGCGGGTCAGGTTTAGCAATTCAACCAGTTTACGTAGAAAGACAGTACTGGCCATAGTGACTAAACCATAGGACCATCTAATTCTGTATCCTGCCTTCAGTAGTAGCCGATGGGTGACTGCTTCAGAGGAAGTACAAAGCCACCATACACCCGCCTGACTATACAATGCTTTACCTAGGTTTCTTTGTTCCACAGGTAATCGGTTGATATTCTGCACAATTTGACTGGTACTATATTTTCTTGGTTTGCACAGCTATAGGAAGTAATCCAGCTTTGCCAGTTTGAATCTGAAGACACCAAATCATATCACAGTCCAGAATTATTACTACCAATCTGGATTAGACTGTGGTTTCTGACCTAGAAACTAAGGGCACTGAATCCATAACCATTTTCCTGAACCATAAAGTCCTAAATTAAATCCAGCTACAATGAATTCTACAAGTTCACCATATACTGCATAAATAGCTTCTTTTCTCAAGTCTAAATTTGTTGCCTTTAAATTAATCAAGTGCTCAGAAAACCAAAGTTACGGACAAAGACCTTTTAAGTCATGGAGTCCCTCTGGCTCCCCCAGCCAGAACAGGACTAGGCCTTCCAATAGGCATATTCCTTTTCATACCGCCCTGCATATCTGTGCATCCCCCACTTCAGGCTAGATAACCCTAGCCTTTGCTTAAAGCCTCATCCTGCAAATGGAAATTGACACTCAAGGGCTTTTCATTCTCTGAACTCCATGGTTAGAAGCGAAGCTACATACTACTGCAAATGGGGATAGGCTAGATTATCTACCCTTTGTGTATCTGCGCATTCTCCTTTTAAAAAAAAAAAACCAAAAACTGCAGCTGTACACCAGACAAGTGTTTGAGCCAATCACCATGCTGCTTCTCTGCATTAGAGGGCAACAGACCCAGCTGCAGATTGATGCTCGCAATGAATTTAGCAGAATGAAGACTAGCATATAGAGGGAGCACTTCAGTACTCAGTCCTACACACAGATGGGTTTCCCAGTTTAAAGTATATTTGCAGGAATAGAGTCAGCCACAGAACCACAGAAATGTAGGACTGGAAGGGACCTCAACAGGTCGTCTAGTCCAGTCCTCTGCACTGAGACAGGACTAGGTATTATCTAGAATCTAGACCATCCCTGACAGGTGTTTGTCTAACCTGTTCTTAAAAATCTCGACGACAGACTTTCGACAACATCTCTCAGTAATTTCTTCCAGTGCTTAACCACCCTGACAGTTAGGAAGCTTTTCCTAATGTCTAACCTAAATTTTCCTTGCTGCAATTTAAGCCCATTGCTTCTTGTCCTGCCCTCAGTGGAAGAGGAGAACAATTTAATACCCACCTCTTTACAATGTTTTACAAACTTGAAGAGTTATCCAGTTCCCTCGGAGTCTTCTCTTCGCCAGACTAAACAAACCTAATTTTTTCAAACTTCCCTCCTAGGTCATGTTTTCTAGACTTTTAATCATTTGTGTTGCTCTTCTCTGGACTTTCTCCAGTTTGTTCACATCTTTCCCAAAGTGTGGTGCCCAGAACCGGACACAATACTCCAGTTGAAGCCTTATCAGTACTGAGCAGAGTGGAATCATTACTTCGTGTGTCTTATTCACAACACTCCTGCTAGCACATCCCAGAATGATGTTCACTTTTTTTGCAAGTGTTACATTGTTGACTCCTGTTTAGCTTGTGATCCACTGTAACCCCTCCGATCCTTTTCTGCAGTACTTGTTCCTAGGCAGTCATTTCCCACTTTATATTTTAATACTGATTATTCCTTCCTAAGTCCAGTACTTTGCATTTGTCCATAATGATTTTATCCTATTTATTTCAATACATTTCTCCAGTTTGTCAAGAACATTTTGAATTCTAATCCTGTCCTCAAAAATGCTTGCAAACCCTACCAGCTTGGCATCATCCACATGCTTTATAAGTGTAGTTTCTATGCTATTCTCCAAATTATTTTTGAAGATATTGAATAGAACCAGACCCAGGCCAGATCCCTTTAGGACCCCACTTGATATGCCTTTCTTGCTTGTGTGAACCACAGATAATTACTCTCTGAGTACAATTTTCCAACTAGTTGTGCATTCACCTTACAAGAGCTTCATCTAGGCTGTACTCCCCTAGTGTGCTTAAGAGAAAGTCATGTGAGATAGTATCAAAAGCCTTATTAAAGTCAAGATATATCACATCTACTGCTCCCCGCCCCCCCATCCACCAGGATTATTATCCTGTCAAAAAGCATTTTAGGCTGGTTTGACATATGTTGTGACAAATCCATGTTGACTGTTACTTATCACCTTATCTTCTAGCTACTTATAGAACGATTGTTCCAGTCCAGATTTGCTCCATTCCCTTTCTGGGTACCAAACTTAAGCTGACTCGTCTACTGTTTCCTGGGTAGTCCTTATTCCCCTTTTTATAGATAGATACTATACACGCCCTTTTTCAGTCCTCTGGGATCTCTCCCACTCTCGCCATGAATGAGTTTTCAAAGATCTCTTCAGCCAGTTCCCTACATATTCTAGAATGTATTTTCGCAAGCTCTGCCAACTCGAAGACATCCAACTTGTCTAAGCTTTGTGTCCACTAGCACTTTTGTTGGCATGAGTTTCACCGACAAAACAGCTCTCTCCCACCAGCATAGAGCGGCTACACAGGAGGCCTTACAGCGACGCAGCTGCAGTGGTACAGCTGTACCGCTGTAAGGTCTGTAGTTTAGACATAGTCTAAGTGATTTTTAATTTGTTCTTTCCCAAATCAGCCTCAGCTCCTGCCTCATTTACACGGATGTTCACTAGGTTAGTCATACTATCACTGCAAACCTTACTGGTGAAAACTGAAACAAAACAGGCATTTAACACTTCAGCCATTGCTGCGTTTTCTGTTATGGTCTTTCCTTCCTCATTGAGTAATGGGGCTTACTTTGTTCTTGGTCTTTCGTCTGGTGTGTTTGTAAAATGTTTTCTTGTACCCTTTATGTCCCTAGCTATTTTAATTTCACTTTGTGCCTTGGCCTTTCTAATTCTGTCCCTACACGCTTGTGGGTTTTGTTATACTCATCCTTTGTAATTTGACCCAGTTTCTACTTTCTGTACAACTCTTTTTTTGAATTTCACGTCATTGAAGATCTCCTGGCTAAGACAGCGTGGCCTCTTACCATACCTCTTTTCTTTCCTACGCATTACGGTAGTTTGCTCCTGTGCACTTAATAGCGCCTCGCTAAAAACCGCCAACTCTCCTGAACCCTTGTTTCGCTTACACTTGCTTCCCACAGGATATTACCTTCAGTATTTGCTGAGTTTGCTAAAGTTCACCTCCTTGAAGTCCATTGTCTTTATTCTGCTGTTTTCCCCTTTGTCATTCCCTTAGACTCTTGATCGCTATCATTTCCTGATCGCTTTTATCCAAGCTGCCTTCCACCTTCAAATTCTCAACCAGTTCCTCCCTGTTTGTTAGAATCAGATCTCCCCTAGTCACTTCCTCTACCTCCTGTAATAATCTGTCTCCAATGTATTTCAAGAATTTGTTGGATAATTCGTCCCCTGTATTATTTTCCCAACAGATGTGCAGGTAGTTGAAATCCTCCATCACTACTCCTTTTATCCTCAACTCTCTCAACCTCAGTTCAAGCGTATCTATCTGATAGACACAGCAACCCCTCTTCCCTGTTCTCCTTGCCTGTCCTTCCTGAACAAGCTGTATCTTTCTATACCAGCATTCCAGTCATGTGAATTATCCCACCAAGTCTCTGCGATACCAATGATGTCATAACTGTGAATATTAAGTAGTATTTCCAGTTCTTCCTGTTTATTCCCCATACTTCTTGCATTAGTGTATAGACATCTAAGACGGTCATTAGATTTCAAGGTATTCAAGATCTTTGCACCAAAACCCCAAGTGGGAATTTACTAACGTTATTAAAAAAGCAGCATAAAGTGCTACAATTGCACGGAATTGCCCCTCCCTTCTCAGCAGGACTAGATGCCTGAAAGGAATGTTGACGTGCTCTCCCTTACATCTTTAGTGTGAGCACTGATGTAGTTGGCTGTTTCAGAGTCGTCTGCACACTTGGTGAGCCATTTCCGGATGGTGGCACAGTCTGTGGGCGCGTGGTACATCTGCCGACACTTGAAACTTAACAGGAAGAGAAAGAAATACCAGTGTTCAGGGGAGTTAATACATTGTATTAATAACCAAGAAGTCAGTCTTTCCTCATGACCAGGATCTGGATGGGAAATAGGCGTGAGGAGACAAGCAGTTCATTCCTAAATACCACAATGAGAGGGGCTGGGTTCAACCTTTAGAACTCCCGCCAGGTCCTTCTGGGAAAGATCACTTCCTTCTCCTGAAACTCTTTAACATATCACTACCTTTCTTCTGAATGGAAGTGAATACAGGGCTCCCTCTCAGACAAGTGAGCATCTGGCTGTCTGATGAACAGCCATCATCTTTTCCCTGGAGCCCCAGCATCACTTTTAAGATAATGGAGCAAGCCTATGTCATCCCAGATAAATTCCAAATACGCTCCTGTTCAGGGTTAATTGCATGCAACTAGTGGGCGGCTTGGTTACTAACCCATGTATATTACTGTCCCTGGACACTCACGATGCAGCTACACCTTTGGAGTAGGGGGTGTCAGAAGATACTCCAGCAGCAACCCTTTCGATATTACTCCTAGTTCTGTTACTCCTCTCCTGGACGCTGCAAGCCAGGAAAGCACCATTAGCTTTCCTATCCAGTGGAAGTTTATTCTTATGCTGGGGAGGACCTCACGCACATAGAAGTTTAAAGATATTCTAGCCTTCATATACAGAAATCAACTGACATCTTATCCAAATGCTACACTTTGTTTCTATGCATGTTTAGGAGCATTCATACCATGGAAGCCTGTGTGTGTATTTAGGATATCTGAGTCCCCTGGCTTTATAGTTCTCTGGATATTGGGAATGCACAAAGTATACAAATATACAAACACAGGCATCAGACAGGTTCCAGCAGCAGCCATTAAGGCTTCATACCCAAAATCACTCACCAATGCTTGTATCATAATTTGTAGATTAATCCAAGCTACAGAAGAAACTAGACAAGACTTGTTTTCCTTAATTAATAAGAGCTCAATTTTCAGAGGTGCTCAGAACCCCCAGCTCCCATTGAGTTCAGCGAGAACTGACCACCACTGAAAGGCAGGCCCCGGCCTACACCCTTATTACACAGATGGCTCCAGTTACAAGCAATTCCAGTAATGTGTCTGTGATGCCTCGACACACTAGACCTGTTCTCAAATGAAGTGACCTTAAGGAGAGCATATGCCTGTGCCACATGCTTTCCTCACAGCCTTTAAGCCTTTTAATTCCTTACCAGAAAACTTCATTGCATCGATTGCACTGCACTCGTCGAGCTTTGGGCTCCTGTACCTGTATGACCATGGGGCAGTCTGCACCGGGACACAGCTGCAGCTGGTAATGGCTCTGCAAATACACCGAGTGGAAAGGTAAGCAATTGGTATGGGAGAATATTGATTTCTATTCTTAGCTAGTAAAAATCATGCCTTTTGTTAATGTGAATCCGTAGTTCTTAGATCTGGAGAAGACAATGGAAAGAGCCACCAGAAGATGCCCAACCAATCTCTTCTACATGCGGAGGAGGTTAGTTAGTTATTAAGTGCTTGTTCCAACAAAAGATTTGGAGGCTTTATATTTTGCATTTGTTCAAAGCTGAGGTTGCAGTGGTTAGTCATGAAACGAGGAAATTTGAGATCCCATCCAGAATGTCAGGAGACCATGATGAGAAACTCCAAACAGATCTAGAATCTCACTCTACTTGAACTCCTTCCCCCCTAGCCCCATCTTCCATCCCCCTGCTGCCCCAGTGCACGGACTCTGCTTCTCAATTGTGGCTAGTCTGTCCCCTTCCTGTGACTCCCCACAATTACTGGGGAGAGGGTGTCACTAAAGTACTTCCTTCTCTGTCCAAGTCACTGAGTTACTTCCTCTAAATCTTGTCTTAAACATTCTCGTTCTCGCTAGCTTAGATACGACTCACGAAGCTTTGCAGAGTGAAGGCACATACAAAGGATGCTGTATAATAGTGACCTGCGCTGCATCGGGATGAGGGGCAAGTCTGTAGCTGCCTACAAATATTTCTTGGTCTTGCACCAATATTTAACATTCAGTGTAAGTTTTCTGCTCTAACACTAGAGCACTCTGCTTCAAGATATAGGCCAGGCACCAGCTGCTATCACTGGGATGACATTAGAGGAAAATTTACTCTGGCAAATCATTTGAGAACTCTGACAGTTAGCCCTGCACCACAGCATGAGCCACAGACAACATGCCTGTCAGCTACAATCCTGCAGCAGCTGCTGCATCTCCAGCCCCTGAACTCTCTAGAGAGGCATCATCAAGAAGCTCAGACACCAAGATCAATATTTTACAAGTCACTAGTGATTTTGGGTGCCCAGCTTGGGACACTTGACAGCAACATTTCTCAAGTGGTGCCACCAGGGGCTTTTCTTGCAGCCACAGCCTCCTGGGCTGTGACTGGGGGTGGGGAGGAGCAAAGCAGAGGCCCCTCCCACTCCTTGGTGCTCCTAGATGCATCACCTTTGTGATGGTTGCTGGAGCTGCCAGCAGGGGTTTGGTCCTGCCCCACTCTGGAGACACCTTGGGCACAATGCGGGAGCACCAGGTAGCCAGTGAGTTCCCCATCTTCCCAGGGGCTGCGGGGCTCAGGCTTTGGGCTTGAGCTCTGAGGCAGCAGGGCTTCAGGCACGAGTCCCAGGCTCCAGCTGCACGGTGGTGGGCCTCAAGCTCCAGCCGCATGGCTTTGGGCTCTGTCCTCCGGCCACAGGGCTTCAGGCTCCAGCCCCGCTCTGCCTCCCCTGACCTCCCATCCAGGGCTTAATTTATCCCCACTTGCCAGGGCTGAGTAATTCTGCTGTGAAAAATAATACTTGTATGTTTGTTAATATCATTTTTCACAACAGACTTACTAGCTAGCAATAAATACATTACAATGATTTGGATGTGTGTATGTGCATATTTATTTGTTTTTCCTAAAGCTAATTAAATAATTTAGGAAAAAGGGTGAGCAGCCACCAGCAAGAGTTGGTGGCCACACTCTGAGGCCATCAAATAATTTGCCTTGGGAACTCTGCTTTACAAGGTCCT
Source organism: Gopherus evgoodei (assembly GCF_007399415.2). Taxonomy (NCBI): domain Eukaryota; kingdom Metazoa; phylum Chordata; order Testudines; family Testudinidae; genus Gopherus; species Gopherus evgoodei. The sequence goes on along the minus strand of NC_044328.1, from coordinate 129,781,917 downwards.
GTTTTGCAAGGGGAGGGTGCTCAACATTTTTGGAAAAAAACAAGTCCTTTTAAGAGGTCTCAGTTTGGGCCCTAAAAAATGAAGCTCTCAAACTAGTCACTTCTGAAAATCTTGGCCCAAATATCTGACTACTGGGCAGGGTCAGGGCACAGGCCTACAGGAATATGAAGCAGAAAATACCTCCACGTAGTCCCTGAAAAGGTAGCGCCGATATTTGTCTTTCAGCTCCTCGCTCGGCAGCAGTGGAAACACAAAGTCTTCTGGTGTCCGAAGTGGACAGTCCTGAGCCATGCAGGAGACCCCTATTAAAAACAGAGGACAGTTGCTGCACAGTGCGATATGAACTGAGAAACTCATGCACGCAGATCAGAGATGTGCTGGGCCCAATACTGCTTCTCAAGTGCAATTAATTGTTCTGATGCAAGTGATTACAGCAATTCCATTTATCAGGGCTGCTGAAAAGCTGGAGTCCAGCTGCTTTCAGTGGAAGATGACAGAGTTAAGGGCATCTTGGGCAGTTCACAGTTACTGCTGTGCAACTGAAGGTCAGGTGAGGAGAAGCCAGTCAACCTGCAGTAGCAACACACAGGGGGCCCATGGAAATACACTCAAAGATCCAACAGACATCGAGGACAAAGTGCTCAAGAAGAATTGCAATCTTTATACACCGCAATCTTGCAGCTTCAAACACCTCAGTGATGATGTGATAATTGGGCCTACAAATTTTCCCTAATTGTGAGTTCAGCTGTAAGGAGTGAGTGAAAGTTCATAAAATGTCACAGTAACTTATAACAATAAATGTTGATGGAAAAAGGTGCAAAAAGTCGACAGAAAAACAGAATTAGTACAAACAAAAAGTCCTCCTGACATAATTCCAGGACTGTGTTAAGGTAATGCCTAGAAAACACGAACAGTGAGAGTCTGGGAGTCAATGAACCTAAATTGGCGGGAGAGTAATTAGGCCTAATTGATGGACAACATAACGAGGGGATGGGCTATTCCACCTATCACTCCCTTCTGGAGCCCTCAAAAAGAGACCCTGGGGGAACCAAGCTGACTGCCAAAACGCTGGCTGACTGAAAGACAAGAGAAAGGGAAGGCACAAGCTTCACTATCCTGGTTGCCACCTGCACCCTGAGCCTTCTTCATCCTATCCTGAAAGACGTCCTGGCCAGGTTAGACTACAGGGAGCCAAATGACATTCACCACCAGCTCTAGCTAAATCCCCAATACCACCTGGGATGTGAAACTGCGCTACTTTCCCACCCCGCGGGGTGTGTTTTTCCTTCCCCACTTTATTTCTTGGCCTGCCTAGCCCTCTAATTTTTCTGTCTATTTACAAGAGTCTGGCTTAGTTGGCCAAGACTGTATACAGCTACACTGCGGTAAGTCTCTCTCTGTCCAGAAAGAGGCAGCTAAATGTAACACCTTAGACAGCCCAACCCTGGTACAAGTTTGCCAGGTCTCGGGCGGGGGGGGCTGATAAGATCACAGGCTATGCTTATGTTTTTCCAGCAGTGAGACTACAAATGAGCCCATCTCAGAGGCAGAAGCTGCAGTTTCTACCTTTGCTGTTCTTTTCTCTTCCTCTTTTGTGTGTGTTCATCTTATTTCGTCTTCTACAAAACGGGATCAGATTTTAACAACTGCTCCAGCCTCTCTTAGCTAACTTCTCTCTTTTCCCCAAAAAGAATCATTATTACCATCCAAGAGAGATCCACATGTGGGTTTCTCCCTCTCTAAAGACTCCAACTAAAGGGGCAGGGTACCAGATGTTAGGATGAAAGCCTTACTTAATATTTTACATTTCAAATGCTTTAACTGTTCCCCCCCCCACACCCATATTTTTAATACAGAGCTAAAGAGATTTTTAATGATGTTTGCACCATGGTACTAAGCAGGCGGAGGTCTCTGTATTCTAAACTCTGAACCTTGTTTAAAACAGTTTAATGTTGGACATTTACAGGGTCATGATAAAGGCCTTCACCTCTCTGGGCCCATATTCCACCTAAATTAATACAACAGTGACCTGTGATCATGGCCTGGCAGGATCAGAAAGATGAGAGCAAGAGAACACAGACGAAAAGCTATGTCCAATTTATAGCAATGTTTGCCATAAGTACTGATAATTAAGTCCATTTTATAAGTGCTATATACACCATTACAGAAGTACTTTTAAGTACAAGTATGCTGTGGAAATAGGACTTATAAATAGATAAATAAAAGAACAAAAACTTCCAACTCCTGTATTCCCTGCAATTGTTAGGTCAATTTATGGACAACTACTTAAATAATATAAGCACAGAGTGGAAGAGAGAGAACCAGCAACAATGAAGTTGTATTAATATACATAAATAGCCAAGGAATAACCATGAACAAATCCCCAATTTCCCAACAACCCTGCAGTGTTGGAGCATGCACAGGGGCTGGTAAGCATTTCCTACACCACCCTGCAGGGGATGCAGTGATTGGTCCTGTTCTCTCTGTGGACATTGAGAGGTATCTGTCTCCCCGCTGCTGCTGGCCTGGGCCAGGCAGCATGTCTCCCTAATGCCAGCTGCAGTGACCTATCAGCAGTGAAGTGGTGGGGCCACTATACTCCTTGGCTGGTGCACCAGTCAGGCTAACAGAACAAAGCCTGGGCAGTCAGAACTCAGAGCCTGAATGTCCCAAGTCAGGGCAATGGGTCCTGGACCTGTCAGAATCCAGGACAGTCGGGAGAGATGTGATTTAAAAAAAAACCCAAACCAACGCTGTTTTGAAGAAGTACTTGCAGATTAGGAAAAAGTTATGTATGCTTGAAGTACCTTTAAAATGTACTTAAATCCAAGTGCTAAGTACAGACTCTTTAAAGTCCTTAATTAGACGTATATAGAGCACTTCAAAATATGTCAGTATGTACAGATGTACTTAAGTACACGGAAGTGGTGCTTTATAGTTCCTTGTTGGGAGGCAGTGGCATCCTCTAGGGACCAGCCTAAGATTATTGAGATCCTGGCAATTATGGATTCAGTCCAAACCAGTTTAAATCCATTTTAAGACACTGATTTTCATACAGATCAACTGCATGCTTCATTTTCTCAATATTAAGATATTAACGTGACTGGTCCAGCTGCCTTGGGGAGTGGGGGAGGAGGTCAATGCATCAAATAAAAACCCACCAAAGCGTCTGCCTTGAACTCACCAACTCCGACACCATCCTTGACGAGCACTGTACAATGCTGCTCCCAGCAGCTACGGCAAAACTGGTGCTGACAAGCCAGAGAGAGTAAGTTCTCCTTTCGCACAAACTGCATACACACTGCACAGTGATGGGAGGAATGTACCATTGTCTGAAAGAGAGGTGCAAATCAGAGCTGGGCTGAAATGGGTCCTGGCATCACTTAGCTCTTCTGGCCCTTTAAGCCCAAAATGACCCTCACCTGCCCTTACATGGCACTGTTGTGGAAGGAGCCCAGTATTGTCTTTAAAACTTTACCCCAGGACAGACTCACTTTCACCTAATTCAGACTGCCCTTGGCTTCAGCCCATCAGAGGCTGGGAGAAGGAGCCATCTAGGAAAGGAGCATGCCGCTTCACCAATTAATTATTTTTAGCAGCCTTTTAGGTGTCAGAGGACAACAGACAAGTCTCGCTTTTCTCATCCCGGTCACTGGACTGCCTGTGCCTCGGATCTGGTGTATTCCCCACAAGCAGATTTGTTTTTCTGCTCTCCATCCTTGTCCTGCTACCAAATGCAGATTAATCATCCCTTTTAAATATACCATTGCATTATTTCTTTCTTCAGTTAGTTTTTCCATCTACCTTGTTAGCACAGGTCAGTTCAAAGGGACTTGTTCATTCACTGTCTGGCTAGATCCCAGGAAGCAATCGTTCTGGGAACTCACCTATCAGTGTCTGGCTGGCTGGACAGCACTTTCAGATAACAAATGATGCAAGCCAATGCAGCACCTTTATGCACATCAGTGTTTGTGGTGTGGGAAAGCAGATCCCAGTTCACTGTGAAGTTCAAGGAACCTCTCCTATCTCTTCACCTTCACTTGTGCCAACATTGCATGCAGACACCATCCTTCTGGCAGAGGAGGAATGAGCAGGATTCATTGCAAAGTCATTGTTACTCCCAGGCCCTGCTGGTCCAGGAAGCAAGTCACTAGGAGACAATCTGCAGAATGAGCCACTAAGCAACACATGCAGTCCCTTAGCTACTCACATTATGTTTCATCTCACCCTTTCAAGCTGAAGGGGAAGTAGGCTAACAGAGCACCACCAGAAGCAAGATTGTGCCTCCACATCTGGAAGCCAAGTTTATACACCCATTTGTCCCTTTCAGACTGAAGCCATAATGCAAATCCCATTCTAACGCCTTAAAGCTTTGGTACCTTCCAGAGAAACCTGCATGGGATAACTCACCTCCCAGGCCTGACTATGCACTCCTAGGACACAGCTACTGCTGAACGACAGTGCAAGGGCCTGTTCACACTAGGCATACAACACTGTTGTAGCATCGTTGTCTGCTACAGTAGAAGCATCTTTGTTCTAGGAGACCTATTCCTATTGTTGCTGAGAACAGTTCTCTAACAGTGTTAGGGATCACTTATTGCCTAGATCAAGAAAACATTTATTTGGGCAGAAGGCAGTTTCCCGAGTTCTAGCTAATTGTCTCTCCTATAATCCTCTTGTAGACTTGCTGCAGAAGGACCCACTGTTTCTTGGCAAGTAGAAAGGATTTCCACCATTCCCATTTTTATACACATCACAGTTTCACTCCAAGAAAAGCAACTTTTATCATCTGTTTGAGAATCTGAACCGGACTCTCCCCTCGAATCTTCCAGCTGGTGCCTTTCCCTATGGCATTCTAGAACACATGCTCTCCCCACACTTCTCCCATCCAAGTAGCATAAGCAGATTCAGAAGAACACTGAAAATACTTTCTTCTCTAACCTATGCTGGAGGAGTTCTCTGGGGCAGGTGTGTATTCCTAGGTGGCGGCACAATGAGCATTTTCATTTAGGGTTGTGTACAGAACTTTCACAACCTGGGGCCTATATATTCTGCATTCAAGACGTGGTGCATTCCAGAGCATTTAATGTGTTTCCACAAACTGTGTAAACACACACTTTACAATACAATCTTAAATGCATGAGACCTATTGGGACCAGTACCTCAGTTTAGACAGCTTGGAGTCAGAGTGAGTCTTTCCACTGACAAAGAGGGAAAATTCCTCCTTCCATAATGTTGCCTTCACATGTGGAAAAATCTGATTGTTCATAGAGGGGCACTACTATAACAAATTACCTTGAGAATAGCACCTAAAGGTCCCAGCCAAGATCAGAATCGCACTGTGACAGGCATTGTATAAATATGGTAAGAGAAGCCTCTCCCCGAAGAGTTCACATGGTAATAGACCAGGCAACCGACGCAGTATGCTCATTTTACAGAGAGGGAACTGAAGCAGAGTGACTTGCCCCAGCAAAGCATGTAGCAGAGCTAGGAACTGGACCGAGATTTTCCAAGTCCTAATCCAATGCCTTAACTACCTCACCCTTCCTCCCAAAGGCACAGAACAGCATTTCAAAGGAGGACACCTAGATGAAAGCAGATACAAGAAAACTAGATCAGGTTCATAAGTGCTCAGGGACCTTTTCACAACATATGTAGTAATAAAGATTAAGTTAGTCTGGAACTCAAATATTCATAGATTCTAGGACTGGAAGGGACCTCGAGAGGTCATCGAGTCCAGTCCCCTGCCCTCATGGCAGGACCAAATACTGTCTAGACCATCCATGATAGACATTTATCTAACCTACTCTTAAATATCTCCAGAGATGGAGATTCTGCAACCTCCCTAGGCAATTTATTCCAGTGTTTAACTACCCTAAACCTAAACCTCCCTTGCTGTAGTTTAAGCCCATTGCTTCTTGTTCTATCCTTAGAGGCTAAGATGAACAAGTTTTCTCCCACCTCCTTATGACACCGTTTAGATACCTGAAAACTGCTGTCATGTCCCCTCTCAGTCTTCTCTTTTCCAAACTAAACAAACCCAATTCTTTCAGCCTTCGTCATAGGTCATGTTCTCAAGACCTTTAATCATTCTTGTTGCTCTTCTCTGGACCATCTCCAATTTCTCCAGATCTTTCTTGAAATGTGGTGCCCACAACTGGACACAATACTCCAGCTGAGGCCCGACCAGCACGGAGTAGAGCGGAAGAATGACTTCTCGTGTCTTGCTTACAACACATCTGTTAATGCATCCCAGAATCATGCTAGAGAGTTTATTTTAAGTTCATGTAGCCTTCCACTTTTAGCTTTTTTCCTTTTTCTTTTTCATCAGTGGTAGCTACAAGTTGACTCAGATGCAACAGCAACTATCCATTGTAAAAAAGCACCCTCCTCTAGATCCAATATTCTGTAATCCAGCTTCTGACAAGTCACAATCCATTCCCAGAATAACCATTGTGACATAACACATTGGACTGCAACACCTACAGCGAATGAATCCTGTCAACATGCAATAGAAAGCTTCTAACTGAGAGGCAAATTTCCAAGGACTCTGGCCACCACTGCTTCAGAACCTAAACTGGGTTCAAAGGTCACTATGAAACTGGTTGGGAAGAAGCATCCTTTGAAGATTAGCCTCAACATCCTCAAGCAGAGCAATGCAGCCACCTCAAGGCAACACCCAATTTCAGTAACAAATAGGCCTTATTTTCTCTATCAGCTCACAGTTCTCCTAAAGCCTCTTTTACAAACAGAGAGCAAGATGAGAAGAGCCCTCTTGGGCCATGCAGTCTGCTCCTGTGGATTCTGCAGAACTCTCACTCCCATGTTTTGTCTAACCTGCTCTTGAAGAGCTACGGTGATTTAATTTACTCATCTGTAGAGGTTATTCTTGAACATTAACTACACCACCATATGAAGGCTTATATTTAAGTGCCAGAGACATCTTGGCTATGTCTCACCGTAAAAGAGCAGCAGGAGGTATTGGGTTAAGGTTTAAAACATTAAGTCTGCAAAAAATGTTAGAGTGAGGCAGGCCAGGCAGTGAGAAAGGTGATCCTAGAATCAGGTGGTGCAGACTGAAGTTGCCAGTTACTTACATGTTTGGATGAGGTGGGTTGAACTTGTGCTTCCACTAGCAACTGGGCAGAATTGGACTTGTGCCTGGAAGGGTGAATTTAAGAATTAAACTCTTGCATCAAAATGCATTTTGATTTTACAAGAACCATTTTGCGACTAATGAAGAGTAGTTTCTGGTTGAACTGGAGTGCAGTCTCACAGGATATTTGATCAAGGAAAGTCTAAGCCCATTCTTCATGGAGGCTCTTAGTGCAGCAAAGTGGACTCTTGCAAATAAAACCCTCCTTTTTTGGACATAACTAGCATAGGGTTGCCAACTTTCTACTTGCATGAAACTGAACACCCTTGCCACACCCCCACTCACTCCATCACCCTTCCCTATGTTGCTCACTCTCCCCACCCTCACTTACTCGCTCATTTTCACCAGGTTGATTCAGGGGACTGGGGTGCAGGAAGGGGTGAGGGCTCCAGGGTGGGGACAGAAATGAAGAGTTCAGGGGGTTCCGGGCTGAGGCCATGGGGTGGGATGCAAGAGGGGGTGAGGGCTCCACCTAGGGGTATGGGCTCTGGGATGAGGGGTTTGGGTTGCAGGAGGGGGTTCTGGGTGTGGAGCCGAGAGGTTCAGAGTATAGAAGGGGGCTCTGGGCTGAGGCAGGGGGCTGGGGAGTGGAAGGAGGTACAGGTTCTGTGGCTGGGGGTGCAGGTTCCAGAGTGGAGTCAGAAATTAGTGGATCAGGGTGCAGGAAGGGGGTTGTGGGCTGGGGGTTGGTGTGCAGGAGGAGGGGGTGAGGGCTCCGGCTGGGGGTGCAGGCTCTGGGATGACTGAGGATGAGGGGTTTGGAGTGCAGGAGGGTGCTCCGGGCTGGAGCTGAGGGGTTTGGAGGGAAAAAGGGGGATCAGGCCTGGGACAGGAAGTTGGCGTGCGGGAGGGGGTGAGGGGTGCAGGCTCCAGGTGGTACTTACCTCAAGCAGCTCCTGGAGGCTGCAGCGTGTCCAAACTCCGGCTCCTACACAGAGGTGCAGCCAGGCGGCTCTGCGCATTACCCCATCTCCAGGCACCACCAATGGGATCTGCGGAACCAGGGCTTGGGGCAGGGGCAGTGCATGGATCCCCTGGCTTCCTCTACGTGTAGGAGTTGGAGGGGGGACATGCACTGCTTCCGGGAGCCGTGCAGCGCCGCTGCCTTAGCCCAGACTTTTAACAGTCAAGTCAGCAGTGCTGACCGGATTTCGACCGGGCGTTCTGGTCGAAAACTGGGCAACCCTAAACTAGCACATGCAACCCACCTGGCAACCCTAAGCTAGCGTTGTTCAAAAAATAGTGACTATGCTTAACATGGTTGATAAAAATTGTTTTTAATAAAAAACTGGATTTATCTGCCCATTTAAAATTTACATTAAATACAGTTTTATTTAAAAATATATATTTAAAATGATATTTGAAATTATATAGGCCTTTACTTAATATAAAGAAAATAATTAAAATGTTAAAAATATTAAGCAGGACATGTTTGCTGAAGAAGTTTTAAAGAAAGTCAAACTATTGAACTGTTGGAAGTCACTGGCTAAGCACCTTGGAACCACAGTTTAAGCACTAACCTAATTTTTAGCAGCAGTTCCTTCTGTTGGTGTAGAGAATATTTTCTTCATTTCAGTTTATTCAACTAGTTCAGTTCAGCGCCTAGCTGATTCAAAGCTAAGAAACTAATCGCAAGTTGAAAAGAAGGAAAGCTTTGTTTTCCTGTTCAAATTGCAGAATAAAAAACTAGCTACAAGAAGGTCAGGTTTACTAATTCTAAAATCCTGAAGGAAATAGTGGCCAGAAACAATCAGTTCAATTCACTAACTACGGATATTACTTTCTTTGTTTAATAAATCAGGTGTAAATGCAAAGCCTGTTTTGATAAACTTTTTTCTTATGTATGCAGCACATTTTAGGTAATTTTATTTAACTAATTTTTTTAAATGCTGGTACAGTGCATCTGAATTCTCATCCAAAAAGCTTGACACAAATTAAAAGTAAAAAATTAGTTTAAACAAGAAATGCATCATTTACCATAATAAAAATGCAAAAATTCAGAATCTGACTAAGGAAGAAGCTGTATAATTGCTTAAATAAATCTCAGACACATAGATTCAAAGACCAAAAGGGACCACTGTGGTTAGCTAACATGACTCCTGTATAGCACAGGTCACAGAACTTCCCAACAATAATTCCTAGAGCAGATATTTTAGAAAAATATCCAATCTTGATTTAAAAATTGCCAGTGTATCCTCCTGGTTAGCAAAAAGCAGCACAAACTAGTGTAAAGTTGTATTTAGTGGCAAATCATCATAGTTTAATGGTTACCAACTAGTGAGAATAAACTGTGTAGGAAAACAACAAAAGTACTCATGCAAAATGAGGTTAAAAATCAATTATTTAAATGACCGTTTCCTGCTCTCTGATTTAAATCGCTTTGACTTAAATCAGTCCAGCCTGGTGTTTTATCCAAATGTGAACTAGATTTCCCTTATATTCTTAGACAGGATAGACCAACTGGATTTTCGTAATCTAAATCCCCTTTCAACAAAGGCTGTTGACATTTCACACTTCAGTTTGATCTCACTTTGATTCCAATACATTATCTAGCTAAGTATTTATGCAATTGTATCAGAGCCCCTATGCCCTCCAACACCACCAAATAAGAAATAAGCAGCATTAGAAGTAGTCACATGTTGCTGTTTGGGGTTTCCAACACTGCAGAGGAAGGTTTTCACAATGGATGTAAACATCACTAAATTAAATCCAAGTCATTTCAGTTCATATTGGGATATGTGAACCTCCTCTTCTCCTCACTCCACAACTTTTAGGGATTGAAATTAGGGCCTCCACTGAATTTATATCAAATAGCTAAGGAAGGAAAATAGATGTTTGACATTAGCTTGAGGACCAGATGCACTAAGAAACAATCTGTAATGTTGCAATTTTAAAAATAAAGCTCCTCCTCGATGTACTCCTGTTCCAGATCTGACCACTTACATTGCAGAAGAGCAGTGGCTCCCATGCAGAAATCCCATCTTCTGGAGCTAGTTCTGGACTCCCTGGGGACCAGCTGCGTGCCGTGGGAAGCTTGCTTGCTCACTCAATGTGAGCTACACATCACCTCGAGAGTCATGAACCACGGAAACTGCATTTCTCCCACCCTCTCTGGAAGAGGTTGATTGCTAACAGGGACTTGTGGGGCAGATTCACTCTCACTATTTCTGGACCAGCCAGAAGGAGATGCAAAGAGGCACTGGCCGCTGGCATGTGCTTCTCAGATAGGTTTGGACACAATTCACACTCTGCCTTTGCAGCCTGTTGATCTGCTATAAGAATTGTTCAGCACTACCTGAGTCGCTACTGAGCCAGTATCCCACTTCCCAATATCCTGACTCAACATCTTTTCGGTGCTCTCCAGAAAAATCCCCAACTGTATGCAGAAGGAGCAAAAAGCTTTAATCCAAAAGCATGACTGCCTGATAAGCCGGCACTAGTTCAGTACCTGTTTATGGCCAGGGATCAGATTCTTCTCTCATGGAAAAACTTACTAGAAACAGAGTTAAGAATACAAAGGAGATTCTAAAGGAAATTTCCCCTTTGTTATAATCAATTACTGCTGCAGTTTTCTCAATATACAGGTTCAAATTTAAAGCAAAATGCATTTGAATTGCTTAACAATCCCTTAAAGAGATGGGAGCCCTCCAGGACAAACACACCATTTCCCTCCCTTTATTCTACTTACATTAGCTGGTCAGCTAGAGGAATTCATCTGATCAAAATGCAGCCTTCCTCTTCACCCCCGGGAGTACAGTATGCAACCACCCGCTGGCCCAACTGTTCTCTTGTATAGACATCAGTGGGAAACAGCCTGGTACATTCATATTTGCAAAACAGTAAGAGTGAAAAGCGACTGGAATGGGATACATACAAGTCAGTCACACTCACCTTTCCAAAATCTCCGAGACTTGCCAGTGGAAACTAACTAATACAAGCTTAGCAACTGCATGAGACACCTGAGGAAAGAAAAAAAAAAAAAAGAATCAAGAGGCATATTTCCAGAGTCCCACCCTGTACACGTAGGGGTTTGCGTGCACGCACGCACGCACACACTATGCAGGTCACTGTTCAGACTTTTCCGTGCTAGCGGTCTGGGCTGGAAAATATTCCTATGAAATTGTTTCTCAAACCATCATGCATAGTTCATGCTTTCACTCACTATCAGGTGTCAGGGCCAAAAGAAACCTACAGCAAAACACAATGCCTGCCAGTATTTTCACCCAGAACCTGCAGGCCATTAATTTTCCAGCTCAGGCTTTAAAGAAGGGTCCCAGTTTAAACAGGTCCCATCAATACAAGGGTTAAACAATGCCATGGGTGGGGAAAGGAGCTACACATACAGCCGTATCTAAAGTAATCCCTGTTCTAACAGATGCAGCCAAGTGTGAGAAACTCAAAACCTGACTGTTGCTTCCCCTGGCTAAGCCTGAAAAGGGTGGGACTCAAGAGAGGAGGCAGGGGCCAGGTCAGAACTAAGGGTAAGATTTGTCACTGTTATTTTTAGTAAAAGTCACGGACAGGTTGTGGGCAACAAACAAAAATTCACGGGAGCCCATGACCTGCCTGTGACTTTTACTAAAAATAACCAGGTGGGGGAGGGGAATGACAGCTGGAGCCCCATGGGGTGGGGACTGACAGCCTGAGCCCCACTACCCCGACGGGGGCAGGGACACACAGCAGCAGTCCAGGCGCCGGCCAGCTGCACTGACAACGGAAACCGAAGAAGTCACAGAGGTCCGGTAAAGTCGTGGAACCAGTCACCCCCATGACTAAAGTGTATTGTTACTCATAATAGAGCACACTATGCCATGTGACTTGTGCATGAGCAGACAGACACCTCTTAACGAGCAGGGCGGAGGAGAGGTGACCAGCTGCACACGGGGCACAGATTATGGTAAGAACAAAAAGGAAACATTTAGCTTTCCCGTCACAGGACTAGAGATGGTACAACTTCCAGTGATGGGTTGATACACTGCTACAGGTCTGGGCAGAGGCTAGAATTAAATAATTTCTACTGGCCTGAGCAAGGTAACCCTGTGTAATTTGAGAGAAGGGATAAATGAAAAATATTTCCAGGTAGCCCCAGAAGAGGAAGCAAATTAAAAGTTTCAAATCTGACATTGTTTATCTTGGTGCAGTATTAATAGGAGCATACAAGTGTGATGGGGCTGTGGAGTAAAGCTGAACTATGAGACAATACAGGTACTGAACACTTGCTTTTAAAATGCGAGGCTGTGAATTAGAGTCCTATAGAGATTCCGATATCTTGGAGCAGCTCAGGAGAATGGGCACGGTTAGCAGGACCAGCCTTTAGGACAAGCACTGTGCACTGCCTGCTTCATTTTGACTGAGAAGGATGTTAAAGAGCTGCGTGCTAACTACAAGAGTAAGTGATTGTCCCTGGTCTTGGCCAAAGCTCCACAAAACCACCCCAGATAAAATGCATCAGTTTCAATTATTCATAACTAAGGTTAAGATTTTGTCACAGTTATTTTAGTAAAAGTCATGGACAGGTCGCGGGCAATAAACAAAAATTCACTGGAGCCTGTGAGCTGTCTGTGACTCTTACTAAAAATAACCGCGGGGTGGGGGGGGCGGGAAAAGAGGGAGAACGATGGCCCAAGCCCACTGCAGGGGGTGGGGGCACTGATAGCCCAAGCCTCACGGCAATAGGACAGAGGGCACAGCCCCAACCAAGCCATGGGGCCCTGGCAGCCCCAGCTCCGGCCATGGGGGGGAGGGGGGAGCACAGCCCTGACTTCAGTCCTGCCGCAGCTGGGGAGGGGAGGTACAGCCCTGGCCGCAGCTGCTGACAGCTGAAACAGTGCCAAACTGACAGCCCCTAGACACTGAAGGACTATGCTTATTCTCAAAACACATTGCAGCATGGGTAGCTGAAGTGCAAACTCCATACACTGAAGGAGTGAGGGCACAGCACCTCGTCCTCCTAGATGAGCAGGCATCTCCATGGCAGAGTTACAGAACAATTAGCAAGACACCATAAATTGCTGGGCAAAGGTAACTTTCTCAAGTACTGAAAAGCGGTAATGCTATAAACACGATCAATTTCTGCATACAGGAATTGAGACCATTGTTTCACCCCACTGGAGTAGCATATGAGACAGAGTTCTGCAGATGATGTGGTTTGTTGATCTCCAATATATAAAGCCCAATTAGAAAATTTTTCCCCTATTCTGATGTCCAGATTAATCAAGTTGGGTGGTTTGATTTACAGTCCTCAGGTTCTTGTCTTTTTTCAGGGTAAGAAAAACTCATCATATTGATGTGTCCTGGAAAGTTTATCTTGCCCAAGAGAATGCTGAAACATCTGAAGGATTGGATAAAGGAATTCTCTGGGTGCTCTATTCCTTCTTGAAGGTTGAAGAGCGTAGAGTTAATTGGCTGTGTCCTCAGCTCATTTTCCTAGACAGGCCACCTTATTTTCCAGCAGTTGCAGCCTGGCCCCCACCTATGTGGTCTTGTTCAATATCCTCATCAATGATGTAGATAATGGCATAGAGAGTATACTTAGAGTTTGTGGATAATACCATGCCGGGAGGGGTTGCAAGTGCTTTGGAGGATAGGATTAAAATTCAAAATGATCTGGATAAACTGGAGAAATGATCTGAAGTAAACAGGATGACAGTCAATAAGGACAAATGCAAAGTACTCCATTTAGGAAGGGACAATCAGTTGCACACATCCAAAATAGGAAATGACTGTCTACGAAGGAGTACTGAGGAAAAGGATCTGGGGGTCATAATGGATCATAAGCTAAATATGAGTCAACAGTGTAAAACTGTTGAAAAAAAAGCGACCATCATTCTGGGATATATTAGCAGGAGTGTTGTAAGCAAGAAATGAGAAGTAATTCTTCCACTCTACTCCATGCTGATTAGGCCTCAACTGGAGTATTGTGTCCAGTTCTGGGTGCCACATTTCAGGAAAGATGTGAACAAATTGGAGAAAGTCCAGAAAAGAGCAACAAAAATGATTAAACGTCCAGAAAACATGACCTATGAGGGAAGATATGAAAAAATTGGGTTTGTTTAGTCTGGAGAAGAGAGTACAGAGGGGACATGATAACATAAAAGGTTGTTACAAGGAGCAGGGAGAAAAATTGTTCTCTTTAATCTCTGAGGATTGGACAAGAAGCAATGGGCTTAAATTGTAGCAAGGGCAGTTTAAGCTGCACATTAGGAAAAACGTCCTAACTGTCATGGTGATTAAGCACTGGAAGAAATTGCCTAGGAAGGTTGTGGAATTTCCATCATTGGAGCTTTTTAAGAACAGGTTAGACCAGAGACAGGCAACCTATGGCACGGGTGCCGAAGGCGACACGTGAGCTGATTTTCAGTGGCACTCACACTGCCCAGGTCCTGGCCACCAGTCCAGAGGACTCTGCATTTTAATTTAATTTTACATGAAGCTTCTTAAACATTTTAAAAGCCTTATTTACTTTACATAAAATAGTTTAGTTATATATTATAGACTTATAGAAAGAGACCTTCTAAAAACATTAAAATGTATTACTGGCACGTGAAACCTTAAATTAGAGTGAATAAATGAAGACTTGGCACACCACTGCTGAAAAGTTGCCAACCCCTGAGTTAGACAAACGCCTGTCAGGGATGATCTAGATAATACTTAGTCCAGACCTGAGTGCTGGGGACTGGATTAGAAGACCTCTCAAGGTCCCTTCCAGTCCTACAATTCTATGCGAGACATCTGTGGCTATAATTTTTCAACCATTGCCACTTGGCCTTGAGAGTGGTCCACCCAGGTAGAAATTTGATCCTAAAGCTTAAAGAGTGTTTCATGTTTGAGAACTTAGAATCCTTAATGGTGATTAATTTAGTGTAGTAGCTGTGCAGCTCCCCCCATCCTGAATGTCTTCCCGGTTTGACTTGCTTTTCTGGAGCTCTGTTTTCATTGTGGATTTTGCAGAGATCTTCTGATGGCATTTTAAAGAGAATTCCTAGGGACAGTCTTAGACTAAGTTCTAACTGGTCCACAGAAAAATCCATTTTTCCCAACACACAGATTTTGAGATGTGCTGACTGGGAACCCATAAGAGTGCAGCTTGACCCCGTGCTCATTACATGACCACTTAAGGAGAGAGTACATTAGGGGTCAGTCGGAGTCAACACATCCTGTGATTTTAAGTGAGGCTGACAACGTCCTACAAAATCAGGGTTGTGTTTGGAAGTGCCTGGCCAGAGAAGAGAACAAACCTTGTAGGAAGGAGAAAGGAGAAAAAAACAAACATTTAAACTGGCTGGGCTCACTACTGCTGCGGCTGGGAATCTCTCCAGGGAGAAACCAGGAAGAAAGTCCTCTTTCCCCAGCTGAGCCAACACTGGGTTTTAACTACTGTAATAAACGTTTTTCTCTAAGCCACAAAGGTAAGAAAATATTTCTGAGAAGTTTTCCTTTTAATCCTAGAACGTGACTTTCCAGTGGTTACAACTTTGGATTGTCTCATCAAGAGAAGGTAATTGGTGACCAAGATAAATTACTGCTAGATCAAACGCTTACAGACTTACACCAATACTTTGGCATGATCAAAGCAACCCACAAAGAGCAAGAGCCTCTGCAACCACCATGGCTGATGAACAATGAAGATAGAGTAGATGAGGTCAATTTAGACAACTCCAGCCTTCCGAACCGTACCACCACAAGGAACTACGGCAACTCCCAAAATTAGATCCCAGCTAGGAAACACTATATTTTGCTGAAAACTTCTGAAGATGCTTGACCTTCATATACTGTACTAACTAGACAGAAACATATCTAAGTAAAAGTTCAACCTGAAAAGGAAAAAAATAAATCTTTTGTGCTTCTTCATCATTCATAAAGAAGACCGGAGATATTTTCACTAGAGACAGATATCAACTTCTGTGATTTTGCTGGATAATTCCTTGGAGAACTGTAGAAGCAGTGGGACTGAGGCACTACAGGAAACTGAAACCTGGGCAAAATGAAAGACTTTTTTCATCATACTGTTTACAACTTTTAATTAACACCTACTTAACTCAGACTTCTGACACATTGGGTAGAAAATTTTGAAAGTTCTAAGCATTCAGCGTATTGCTTAGAATTAGACTGACATTTCAGCCTCTCCCTCAGCGACAGATTGTGAGCTATAGAAGAAGTAGGAGACATGCAGTTCAGACTCATGAGCTGTAGCACTGATATCATGGAACAGTCTTGACAGCCTGCATGGCACAACTATTTCTAAATCGGGGGGGTTAATCTCCTCCCGTCACCTGGCCACAGGCGTGCAGACACCCAACGTCAGCCCACAAGATTAGAAACATATTCACGAGTTAGAGTGCAGTGAAGGACTGATAAATACCACAAGTGCTGCTAAGCAGGACTTGCAAGTGTTTTCAGTCCACAACATAGTTTGCTGCGCACTGAATAAAGAGGATCTCACATTAAGTCTTAACTCCTTGTTCTCTGTACTTAATCATTTTACATTAGCCTTAATCTACCTGGTCTCCCGCGCACACAGTGGAGATTTCAGCTGCCAAGTGGGATCGGTAGTGCTTTAGCTAGGGAAAACGCAAAGTGCTGCATTTCTCAGACTGCATGTTATTTTTCCAGGGGAGACAATGCAAGCTCAACGAAAAGAAGTTCTAAGCAAGACATTATCCAGAGGGGTTGTGTTAGCTGCTGCTGAGTTGTGCTCACTCAAGCCATACGCTGTGCCCCAGCAGGCCAGCCAACTCCAGTTAAAAGCACCATCACACTCAAGTAAAGTGTGTGTGTGGTCACGACTTGAGTTCTCTGCAGTAAAGACAAACCAATCTTCTGCCCCGTTTCACCACCTCTCTCTGCTAGAGGATCCCAGGTGTGTTTTTAAGAAACAAACTGAAGGAAAGAGAAAAAATTGCTCATATAAAGGCCATCACTTCAGGGTACACAGAATGGCAATTTGACAGCCATAGCATGTATTTTAACTGCCTCGCACAGCTTCTGTGCTCATCTGGTCCAGCTATAAGATGGCAATGTGAAACTCAGATTAGATATTTCCATAGTGCTCTCTCTTCCCTCCACCTCCCACCAAGATCAGACTCATCAACAGCTGTGAGCTGCCATGTTCACGCAGTGAAGATCCAGACAGGCTGCAAGTTTTAGGTGATGCACGAATCAGAGAAGAGAAAAGGAATGGGATTTAATCAACCCACACATCTGTAATTAGTTTTTCCATCAAGCTGGAAATAGCAACAAGCTGACGACTTGGGCAGTGAGGACTAAAACTGACTTTCCTCAAATAATCCTGTGTAACTGCTAACTTTGCAAGTCCTGGGCTTTCCTGCCAGCTCTATGATCTTTCCAGCCAAAGGTCCACTCCAGACATTCTGGTACATTGGATTTTGAGGTAATTGTTTAAGGAGTATTGTTTTATTTTGTCTCAAAATATTTTTTGAGCAGATACTGCATACTGAAGACCACAAACTTACAAGCCTTATATGAAAGGAATAATCCTTGTCCCACTGAAGTTGAGTTTATTATTGGTACTACCCATACTTTACACATTTGCTAGATAACAGTACAGTTTCAGTGTAACATACAGAACTCCTCTCTGTTGCGTGTAAGCAGTAACAGCAACAGCTAAGGGAACAAACTTTCAGAAGATATTATTTGTACTACAGTAGAACTCAAGTACCCCAATCAGGGACTGACGACTCCTTGTGCTAGGTACTAAAGATTAAACAACAAGCTCTTGGTGGCAGGGTCTATCTAGTTCAGGGATCAGCAACCTTTCAGAAGTGCTGTGCCGAGTCTTCATTTATTCACTCTAATTTAAGGTTTCGCGTGCCAGTCATACATTTTAATGTTTTTAGAAGGTCTCTTTCTATAAGTCTATAATATATAACTACATAAACTATTGTTGTAAAGTAAATAATATTTTTTAAATGTTTAAGAAGCTTCATTTAAAATTAAATTAAAATGCAGAGTCCCCTGGACCGGTGGCCAGGATCTGGGCAGTGTGAGTGCCACTGAAAATCAGCTCGCATGCCGTCTTTGGCACGCGTGACATAGATTCCCTACCCCTGATCTAGGTTAATGTAGCATACATGCTTATCATATGATGAGTACATTCATTACTATGTGATAAGGAGTCTCTTCAGTTGGGTAGCTAACTTCAATAAGAGTTAGGCCAAGCCAAACTTCACATAGAAAGTGCCATGTGACTTATAAGGGATGGAGGGCTGTAGGTGGGAGGAGACAGCCCAGAAGGTTTCTAGGATGGGTCCAATATACCTCACACTGCAAAGAGAAAACAGACATTCAAGATTGGAAGCTAACCTGGACAAGCAAGAATGCTGTCAAAAGAAATAGGTGACCAGAGCAGTCAATTCACAACTGAATCAAATTCCCATTAAGAAATATCAGCATCTGTTGTAAGTGTGAAGACAAGGGTAGAATACTTGCTGTAGTGGCCATGGTCCCAGTGCAGCCCAGTCACCACCCTGTAGAAAAAAAAATTGTTCTAGAAGCCGTCAGAGAGGGAATCCCAAAGAATAAGACAAATGGAAGTGCAAGGCTCCCTGCACTACTGGGCCCTTGTGCAATGCTATCCCGGGAAATGAACGACCTGCAGAGTCTAGTTCTCTGAAGCACAGAACAGCGATGGATGTGAGCCAGATCGATAGCACAAACAGCAGGTCAGTTCAAAAGGCAGCTTTGCTGTTGCTTCCCCAGGCTAACAAAGAACAGAGGTGGCACAGAAAACAGTCTCCCAGGGGTGGGAGCCAGGTGCACAGCTTCTGCACCTTGGATTATTTCCAACACTGTAGTTCCTCAAATGGTCTTTAATTTACCCTTCAAACTTTCCTCTGAAGGGGCAAACACTGCCTAAGTACTAACCTGCCCCAGTCCTTGCAGAGAAAGGTGGCACTGACTCTAGGGAGGGCTCCTGACCCACAGCACAGATCTTACAACCAACTGCTCTATAAGCAGTCTTGGAATAAATGAGCTGGGGAATCACTAGTCTCCCTAAGGAAAAAGAGTGATCATCATAATATACCTAGAGTGATGGCAAGAAGTGTGAAAAATCCTCATGCAAAGGAATGGGCTGTTAGCCATAAGTACAATACAACTTATGAAGAAATCCATCTTAACGGGAAACTGCTATCGATTTGTTAAGACCTTAGAGATCAAGGACATTACTACATAAGGAGTCTAAGAGAATTTCTAACAATTCTCAGAAAAATCAGCTACTATTTCAGTATCTCAGGACCAGGAATAGCAGAGGATCTCTCAATGCGGGCAGGGGAAGATCACCATTCAATGATACTATATTGTTTTCTTAACAGCAGCTATCCAACGTCCCCATCTCCATGCTTGCTAATGGGAGCTGAATTTTCTTCATCATAATATGAAGATGACAAAGTGGCAGCGTCTCAATTTTTTAACGTTTTTATTGAAACAGAAAATAAGGGGACAGAAGAGTCTGCATGTTAGATACACATGAAAGATGAGAATCCTAAGAAATGGTCAACTCTTATTCTACAGGGTACCAGTGACAAAAACATGAAGGCAGCAGAGTTAAAGTTAAAAATTTCACATGGAGTGGGCACTAGAGAACAGCAAGGAAAGAGCAGCTTCCCACTTGATAGTAGTTATATTTCTGACACTCAGCTAAACATTTTTAGTGACTTTTGTGACTAGATGAAGCTGTTAGAGATCTTAAACATTACAATGGTATCCTTTAAATACTCTCTGCAACAGGCTATAGCAAGCCAATAAATGCCAAGAACTGTACTGAGAGGTACCCAAATATAAATCAGACACAGCCTCTAGAGCAGTATGGTCAATACCTCATACAACACAATACAGGCACAGATTTCTTAAGGCATAACACAAAACCCCATATATTCTCAGCTTGCCAAAAACAGTGCAATCTTAAGTGATGCTAGCAACTAATTAACGTCAGATGCGTCTAACAAGAGGGTGGGCCCATTCAGATTTAGAAGGGTGCTAGACCAGACATGCCAAGCAAAGCCAGTATTCTGTTACCACTCAGATTGCTGTTTATATCCAGCATGTCCAGAAGAACGGAAGTCATATCCTGAATACGAACAGGTACAGCAACTCAAATGCTGAAAGGAAAACTGATTCTAACTGACTAAAGCAAGAAGGACCCTTCATCTCATAAGCAACAAATTCCTGAGTCTTTGGGATGCATCCCACAAGGCTGCTCTTAATGCACAAGCAAAGGGAGAGAATAGGAACTATTGAACTGTCTCAGATCTGTGAAATGTCTCCCAGTAGACACCTCACAAATGAGTTTGTGTGTATGGTGGACCAAGTTGGGAAGAGGTAGCTAGGCTGTTCATGCAGGGAAAGAAAGTTAAATTAATGTCTTGCTACAGCTGCATCAGAAAAGCAACCTATTTGGTTAAGAGCATAAGACCCCAAGGGTCAAAATGAATGCTCTTTACTGCCCCCAGCCCAATGCCATTCCCACTTGGTGGGCAACAGGTAATTAAAAGCTTTACTAGATTAAAACAAACGTATCATGTGAGCGCTCTCAGCCTTAATACGGGAGATGTAGCCTGCGCATGGGGTTGACTACTCCATTCCAGCCCAAGCAGTGGTTGTTCTAAGCACAAGGGAGTATTGCTCACGGGGACCTGTAGCCTTCAGGAGCCACACCACTTTATTAAATGGGCACATGTTAATTAAAATAAATCCTTCTCTGTTACAAGATTATTAAAACAATTTTTAAAATACTATTTGCCCTTCAAGTGATTTGTTTGCTCTTTGGAGTTCAATCAGCTTGGAAGAGACGGACTATTTAGCTTCACTTTGTCTACACTGAGTTTCTACAATTTTATTTTCATGCAATCGCCAAAAGCTGCAATGTTTGGTCTCTGAGCCTATAGCCCATCAAGAATATATACACTTGTCTTGAGGTCCAGGTGGAGGTGAGGATTGACCAGCTGAAAGTCTCTGGGTGAAGACAAAAGGGGGAAAAACCAGGAGTGAAATTGAGGTAGGGGTCTACTATAGATCAGCAAATTAGGAGGAGGGGGAGCATTTCTAGCACAGCAGAATTACCCAAAACACAAAATCTATTGGTAATGGGGGCTGTGGTAGGGCAGCTGCCCCACATAGGTAGATGGAGGGTTAAAGCAACCCTCAGGGAGACCACACAAAACACAACCAATGGGAAGAGGGCTTGTAGAGAGCCAGTCAGGAGAAGGTTGGTTGGAGCAGCCAATCAGGGCTGGGGGAGCCATATAAGAAGGGCTGCTCAATACCACAGAGTCAGTCTCTTCCTGGAGTGCAAGGGAGAAGGACTAGCTGCCTTACAGAGAGCAGTATTGGGTGGAGGAGCAATAGGGAGCTCCAGACTGAGGCTCCTGATACAACAGGCTGGGAAGGTGCTAGGGCTATAGGGAAGTAGCCCAGGAAAATAGGCAGCAGGAGTTGGAGGAGTGGCAGCTGGCTATAGGGTCCCTGGGTTGTGGCCTGGAATAGCATGTGGGCCCTCCCCCTCCGTTCTCCCCCACTTGCCACAGAGGGTGTGGCCAGTTTTTGGACTGCAGTCTCGCCCGTGAGGTGAGGGGCTAGACTGAGAGCTGCAGGAAGCCACAGTGGCAAGTAGAGGACTAGACACAGCCAGTTCCCCCAGAAAGGGGGAGAAAGTGAAGTGGGGCACAGTCGGAGGGCTGTGCCCAGAAGATGATGCTGTGGTCTGGGGTGTGATGTGGGTCTTAGAGGTGGAGCAGAAGTGATGGCAGTGAGACACCACTAGAGGAAGGTGCACTGGCAATCAAGAGCTAATTCCCCGCACGGCCAGCAGGAGGTGGTGAGTCACATCCCAGCACATGGACTTTAGGTACCCAGATATCTCTTGGAAAAGTAATACTACAAAATATAAAATGTCCAATAACAATTTGTTTCAGAAAGTGGAGGCTGTAGCCAAGGCGATGGCAATTTTAGATTTGATTCTCTGTAATAGGAAGGAATTGGTTGCAAATCTGATGGCAACTTGAGTGAAAGTGATCAGGAAATGACAGCAGCAACAGAATAAAGATAATGAATTTAAAAAAGACTTAACTCAGAACTGAAATGTAACGTCTGATGGGAAGAAAATCTAAGGGAAAAAGGAGTTCAGGGGAGCTGTGAGCTTCTCAAAAAGATATTGAAGGCACAAGAGCAAACTATTCTGAGGTGAAGGAAAGACAGGAAGAATAGTAAGAGGTCGATATACCACCATCAGCTCTGTATTTGTCTGAAAAAGAGGGAGGACAAAAATTGCAAAGCAAAAATACAAAATAGCACAAACATGTAGGGACAAAATCAAAGTTACACCTCACAAGGGACATAAAAGGAAATAAGAGGTTATTTAAATACGTTAGGAGCAAGTAAAAGATTAAAAGTGAAGGGGCACTACTTAAGCGGGGAAGGAGAGCTAATAACGGATTACATCAAGAAGGCTGAGATGTTTAATGCCTATTTTGGCATCAGTCTTCTATTCTGTATCAGTCTTCACTAAAAAGGTTAATAGTAACCAGATACTTACAACAAATAAGTATTCACCCACAAAAGCTCATGCTCCAAAACATCTGTTAGTCTATCAGGTGCCACAGGACTCTTTGCTGCTTTTACAGATCCAGACTAACCCGGCTACCCCTCTGATACTTAACAAATAATATGAAGGAGGAAGGCATGCAAGCCAAAATAGAAGAGCCAGTTAAAGAATATCCAGATAAGTAGATGTCACCTAATCAGTAGTGCCTGATGAAACTGATCCGTGGCCTTGTCTACTCTACCGCTTAAGTTGACGTAAGTTATATCACTCAGGGGTGCAAAAAACTCACCCCCCAAGCAACATCACTTACATCAACTTACTGTGGTGTCTATACCATGCTATGTCAGCAGGAGATACTCTCCCATTGACAGCTTCCGCCTCTCATTACAGTGGAATTATTACATCAACCTTGGAGCACTCTCTCATTGACCCACTGAGTCTTCACCAGATCCACTAAATTGACACCACTGTATCAATTGCAGCAGTGCTGATTTTGCCCTGTAACAAAGACAAATCCTTAGAGTACTTCGGGAACTAGCTGAAGCAACACTGGAACCATCTGTGTACATCTTTGAGAACTCATGGAAGAGAGGTGAGGTCCCAGAGGACTGGAGAAGGCAAACATAGTAGCTATCTCCAAAAAGGGAAACAAACAAAGAGGACCTAGGCTATTATGGACCAGTCAGCTTAACTTCAATACCTGGAAAGATACCAGAACCAATTATTAAATGATCAATTTGTAAGCTCCTAGAGGACAATAGGGTTGTAAGGAATAGCCAGCATGGATTTGTCAGGTGCAAATAATGCCAAACCAAGGTAATTTCCTTCTTAGACAAGGTTACTGGCCTAAGGGATAGGAGATAAGCTGCACATGTGACATCTTGATTTTTAGGAAAGCTTTCAATATAGCTCCTAAGAATGTCACATGGGACAAACTATGGAAATGTGGTCTAGATGAAGTTAGTAAAACGTGAGTGCATAACTGGTTGAAAGATCGTACTCAAAGAATAGTTACCAATGGTTTGCTGTCAGACTGGAAGGATGTATCTATTGAGGCCTGGCAAAGGTCTGTCTGGATCCAGTAATATTAAATATTTTCATTAATGACTTGGATAATGGAGTGGAGAATATGCTTATAAAAGCTGCGGATGACACCAAGCTGGGAGGGGCTGTTAGGTTTTTGGAAGGCAGGATTAGAATTCAAAATGACCTTGAGAAATTGAAGAGAATTGGTCTGAGACCCTGGATTTTTTGTCTTCTTCTGCAGTGTGTGGCACTGATCACCTGATGGTTTGAACTAGAGTAAATGATGGATTATCTATAATTTAAAAGTCTTTAGATCAAGATTTGAGGACTTCAGTAACTCACATCATAGCATATACAGGAAGGAATGGGTGAGGTTCTGTGCCCTGTGATGTGCAGGAGTTCAGATGAGATGATCACGATAATCCCTTCTGGCCTTAAAGTCTATGATTTTAAAGATGAGGGCAACTGTAGTCTTCACTGTTTTAATACAAATTCGATGCTGTCCTCAGGTAAGGATACTCTCAGACTTTAAAACTGAAAATCTAGTGTTTTCATTCATTTGATTTAATGGACAAGTCACTTACCCCTTTTAAGTGGGTGCATCATGAGTCACTCAGGCATGAAGCAAAATGACTTTCTAAATATTTACTGAATCACTTAAAAATGACAGTGACTGGAAGCCAGATCCAAGTGCAGGTCAAATCCTCCCATTTACCCCCTCCTTTTGTCCACTTTATCTAGAATCTGGAAGGGATGGGGGAAACTCTGAGCTAGAATGTAAGTGTTCTAGAAAAGAATGATGTGACCAAGAGCCAGCTAGCTATGGTAGGGGAGAATGGAATATTAAATTGCTTGAAACAGTAGATGGTTAAAGTGGGCATCAAGGACAGCAGGATCAGATAAAGGTGTGGGTGGCATGTTGGTGACTATGATGTACTGCTATCAAAACATTACTCAACTTTTGTTTAGTGTGATTGTTTCTCTCCAGCTTCCCGTGGCCAAGGGTCCACATCACAACATGACATCATCACATCTGACACAACATGGCAGACCCACTGACAGCTTTAGCTGAGGTGTCAAGATCTGAAAGCATCTTAGAGACTGAATTCTCCTCTTACTTCTATAAGCTGTTCCTCCATGATGGGAATGATGCACAGTGGTAGTGCAGTGCAAGAAAACGTGCATTGCTACTAGCCTGTAATATACTACCAGTTGCACAAAAGGGATAATGTAGTACTCAAGAGACTACTTAATGTCAACAGGCTGACTTACAGAAGTGGAAATCTTCAAGGAGGAATTAGTCATTAGTATAACAGCAGATAAGCTCACCACCCTTAATCAAATAGCTTGTCAATGCAATGATAGCTCAGATCTCCTGCACCAACCCTATCTTTCTGAAAGTCTCTCAAACTGGCGGGGTATGTGTGCTGAGCTTTATGCTCTTAGCATGGCTTGCCTCTGGCCAGTCATTTTCTGAACAAACGTAAGTACAACTATTTGTAGTGTCTGATGTCTTTTCATGCTCTTCGCTTTACCCTGGTTTAGAACTCTCCAGTAATAGTAATGAAGTAAGTTCAGCTCTGAAAATTCTCAAAGGTTCTGTAAATAGCTTTCTAGGATCAACCCCCAGAGCCAGTATACTGTAATCTGTGTAAAGCCCTGAGTCGGCTCAGAACTACTAACCTTAAACACCACTCTCCCTCAAAGCAGTGCTCCAAATCAAATTTGGGATCAGTATTTGCTGTTTCAGTCATACAGCCTTATGTGCACACCTGATGAATGCAGAAACATTTGCTCACCTTTAATGTGGAGGCCAAGCTGACCATGTGTTCATTCAAGGTGCTCTCCGACTCCTTGTAAGTCAGGCAGGTAAACTGATATTCTTCTGGATCAAAGGCATCTGCTCCCTGCTGCTCCACATCGTTAGCTACCCCAATATAATAATCCTCGATATCCCCAGGATCCTCATCCTCTTCCTCCTCCTCGCAGTTAGGGTCATAATCCTCTTCATTGCTGTCAGAGCCCTGGCTGTTCATGTCCACAGACATCTTAGTGTCCTGCCAAACTGTGGACCAGGAAAGCAACCACAGCTTCTCTTTCTCCGCCACCCTTTATCACTCCTTTGAATTCATCTGACTTCTGTCTCCTAAATGGGGGAGGAAAAATATTGTTTTTTCTTGTGCCTAAGAAATTGTAACAGAATATTTCAATACCACGCAGATGATCGAACAGTCAGAAATGCACTGACCTGATGCTGAGCTAGAGAGCAACATTCTATCATGAAGGTCCATGACTAGAGATCAGCTCTGACTTCTGCACCTGCAAAACCTGGGCACGTCTCACTAGTGTGGTTCTCAACCAGGGCTTACTGCACTGTTTCCTAGTGCTTCTACCAGGACTTAAAGATGTCTTGTCATCTGGAAATCGCTGTATAACCTCTACCATACAGTTTGGTCAGGGATGTAACTAGATAATATCTAGTATGTCACGTCTTCAAAATACTTCAGCTACTTCTTACACCCTTCACATAAGGTAGTTTAGGCACATATGGGAAATGGGTTGTCACAGCAATTCAGTGGAGAACCCAGGAGCCCATGCTCAGCCCATGCCGCCTCTAGAGCACAGAATTTAACTGGCAGCTCAGAATGAGGATGGGGAGAGAATCCTAGAGCTCTGAGCTGCACCCAAAGCAGTGGCTCAGAAAGGCAAAAGCTCCTCAGTATGTTCCCTTACTTGGAATCTGGCAGACATGTCTTGGCTTACACTTGCCTGGGGCCTTATATCCAAAGAGGAGAACTACAGAAATTAGTCCATTTTCTTGATATTCTCAGTAAAAAATGAATGTTTAGCTACTAAAATTACACAAGGATCAACATAGCAAAATTATGCTTTACGTTTTCATTGCTGTTGGCAAAGTAGTCAATTTTCTCTTAGTTACCTGTCTTGCACAACTTCTACTCAAGTCACCAATATAATGACCACAACGTATTCGTCATAAAAGAGTCATTAGACAGCACAAGCTGATAAATCCTTGAGTTATGAGTATCTCTGTAATAAAACAATCACAAGCTAGGATCTAATCAAGTTAGTTTTGTCTCAAGAGGGTCTGTATTAAATACAAAAAATAAAAGCTGGAATACACTGTCACTGAGTTTTAGATGTAAAAATTTCAACGTTACTTCCCATGGGAAGTATAAATTGGGCCCTTGCATATATGTGGTATGTTGAATTGCTGTTTGTTGTTAACTTTAATCTTTTAATATATATATGTGCAATTTGGCAAGTTACTGTTGCTGTGGGAACCAGAACACTGAATTTCCTGACTTTAGTGCATGGACAACCTCAACCAGAGGATTTCATTATTTCCCTCACTCTTTGTTTCTTGATTTAAACACAGTTGTTAGGTGCTCTAAGTCATTCAGGAGCCAACTTAATGTATAATTATTCTGAGGCACTGCAGTCATTTCAGCAGATTTAAACCTCCTCCTATAGGAGAGGATGAGAGTTGGAAGCTAGTCACATTAGACTGCTAAATTCTGTTCTCCGTACCCATAACATACGTCATGATTTCTTGACTTATTTGCAGTGTGTCACATCCACGTTTTTTATATCATTCAGTTTCCTCTAAAACCAAAGGAGTGGAGAGTCGGGATTATGGAGAGAACATTTAGGTTTTGGTATAACTTTATTTTGCCAAATTACATGGAACTCTGAGTAATAGTCTTCAGCGAACGATGTTCCTATACCAGAACATTGATACTATAGTGATGAGCACTATAGAAAGACCAATAAAACACGTTACTCAAGTTGCCATAGACAAATATTCACCTTTTCTGCCAGATGAAAAAGACACCAAATCCAAGTAATTAAGTTACATCACTGAGAAATTATCCACACAACAGATTCTAAAAGCAGGGTCTTCTAATGCTATATGAAACCCCTTAGGTACAAGAGAGTCCTCAGGCTTCCCCAAATGGAAACATTTAGAAATTAAGGGAAGGAGACAAATGGGCTTTAAGGAAAATATCTGGAAAAGCTGATGTATTTGGTAAGTATGTTTTAAGTGCAGCTGATGTCTCTCTTATTGGGTTTCCAAGCAAAGATTCCTCACTACTATATTTCATAATCAGTGCTGAGTTCTGCTTTTGCCAAGTCCAAAGCAAATATATACTTTTGTGTGTATTTTTTTTAATATATATACGCGCGCACACACACACACACTGTTTTGAGCCTCTCCACGAAAAGGTTAGTCACAGGTTAAGGATAGAAGGGACCATTATGATAATCTGATCCCCTGCAACAAGGCAAGCCATAGAACCTCACTCAGTAATTCCTGCACAGAGCCTGTACATTCTGTTTGAGTGAAGCACATTTGTCTAAAAGATATGCTAGTCTCCAGGAATTTAGAACCACCTGAGGGTAGTCCTTAATAATCACCCATACAAAGTCTTCAAGAATCTAATGGTTATGCCAGTTTTATCTAGCAGATCTCATAGATCACTCAGGACAGACATACATTACTAGTTAGGAAAGCATTCAATCCTACCCAAGGAGTCATGCTCATCCTGCGGAGAAAGACGAGCTACATTTAAATTGATCTGTTTACTCCAATGTACAGGGGATTCACACTGATGCCGTGGGATGTTTTGGGAGCAGAATAAGGGCCTTACGTAACAAGTAAACAGTTGTGTTCCACTCAGGGGAGAATGCAAGGCTTTTAGGAGTGGTGATATTTCTGTCCTTCTGGGAGATTTGCCTATCCAACTTCCCTATTTGCATTTACAACTGCAGCACCTGCATGTACAAATCAAGAACATAATAATATGTCTGAGTGATTTGACACTGGACTAATATAGATTTGGGAATTCACACCTCTTAAAGCCATTTCAAACTAAGACAGTCATACATTAGATTTTCTATTCCAGGATGTCAAACTTTAAAAAAAAACACAAAACTTGCATTTTGCAGATTCTGAACTTGTCATGGACCCAAAGACTTACATCAAGTAGATAGCATCCAGCCAGTAGGCCAAGAGTATGTCACTCCTGTCATATCTGTGGGAAAGGATTCCCCTTCAGCATGCCTGCTGAAGTTAGAGTGCCACATGTGGAGGACAGAAATCATTACCAAATTAAACAGAATCCTTCCAGACCTAATTTCATTTAACAGCACTACAACAGAGATGCACAAAAAGCCTATAGTAAGTTGCACTTAAAGTTTCCCCATTTTCAAATTACTCTATATAATGGTACACAGCCCACAATTTTATCTGAGAATCCCACTAAAGCTTTTCCTAAGAATCAGTGTATTGTGCTCCTCTCTATGTCCCTTGGAGTACCACTACCATCTAGCACACAGGTGGGAGAAGGCTATATTCCCAGCTGGGCGGGGGGTGGGAGCGGGCACCCCGCAGCCCCCCGGTGAGAGCAGTCTCTGGGGAGGGGGCACCACACAGTCCCCCCTCCCCTCCTCGGCAGGAGCAGTCTTTGGGAAGGGGGCACCCTGCAGCCCCCCGGGGTGAACAGTATCTGGGGAGGGGACACACCACAGCCGGGCGGGGTGGGAACAGTCTCTGGGCAGGGGGCACCCTACAGCCCCCCCGGTGGGAGCAGTGTCTGGGGAGGGGGCACCCCGCAGCCCCCCAGGGGGGAGCAGTCTCTGGGGAGGGGGCAGCCCGCAGCCCCCCGGGGGGGAGCAGTCTCTGGGGAGGGGGCACCCCGCAGCCGGGCGGGGTGGGAACAGTCTCTGGGGAGGGGGCACCCTACAGCCCCCCCGGTGGGAGCAGTCTCTGGGGAGGGGGCAGCCCGCAGCCCCCCCGGGGGGGAGCAGTCTCTGGGGAGGGGGCACCCCGCAGCCCCCCCGGGGGGGAGCAGTCTCTGGGGAGGGGGCACCCCGCAGCCGGGCAGGGGGGGAGCAGTCTCTGGGGAGGGGGCACCCCGCAGCCGGGCAGGGGGGGAGCAGTCTCTGGGGAGGGGGCACCCCGCAGCCGGGCAGGGGGGGAGCAGTCTCTGGGGAGGGGGCACCCCGCAGCCGGGCAGGGGGGGAGCAGTCTCTGGGGAGGGGGCACCCCGCAGCCCCCCGGGGGGGAGCAGTCTCTGGGGAGGGGGCAGCCCGCGGCCCCCCGGGGGGGAGCAGTCTCTGGGGAGGGGGCAGCCCGCGGCCCCCCGGGGGGGAGCAGTCTCTGGGGAGGGGGCAGCCCGCAGCCCCCCCCGGGGGGGGAGCAGTCTCTGGGGAGGGGGCAGCCCGCAGCCCCCCCCGGGGGGGGAGCAGTCTCTGGGGAAGGGGCACCCCGCAGCCCCCCCGGGGGGGAGCAGTCTCTGGGGAGGGGGCAGCCCGCAGCCCCCCCCCGGTGGGAGCAGTCTCTGGGGAGGGGGCAGCCCGCAGCTCCCCCGGGGGGGAGCAGTCTCTGGGGAGGGGGCAGCCCGCAGCCGGGCGGGGGGGGAGCAGTCTCTGGGGAAGGGGCACCCCGCAGCCCCCCCCGGGGGGAGCAGTCTCTGGGGAAGGGGCACCCCGCAGCCCCCCCCGGGGGGGAGCAGTCTCTGGGGAAGGGGCACCCCGCAGCCCCCCCCGGGGGGGAGCAGTCTCTGGGGAGGGGGCAGCCCGCAGCTCCCCCGGGGGGGAGCAGTCTCTGGGGAGGGGGCAGCCCGCAGCCGGGCGGGGGGGGAGCAGTCTCTGGGGAGGGGGCAGCCCGCAGCCCCCCGGGGGGGAGCAGTCTCTGGGGAGGGGGCACCCCGCGGCCCCCCCGGGGGGGAGCAGTCTCTGGGGAGGGGGCAGCCCGCAGCCCCCCCCGGGGGGGGAGCAGTCTCTGGGGAAGGGGCACCCCGCAGCCCCCCCGGGGGGGAGCAGTCTCTGGGGAAGGGGCAGCCCGCAGCCCCCCCGGGGGGGAGCAGTCTCTGGGGAAGGGGCAGCCCGCAGCCCCCCCGGGGGGGAGCAGTCTCTGGGGAGGGGGCAGCCCGCAGCCCCCCGGGGGGGAGCAGTCTCTGGGGAGGGGGCAGCCCGCAGCCCCCCCGGGGGGGAGCAGTCTCTGGGGAGGGGGCACCCCGCAGACCCCCGGGGGGGAGCAGTCTCTGGGGAGGGGGCACCCCGCAGCCGGGCAGGGGGGGAGCAGTCTCTGGGGAGGGGGCACCCCGCAGCCCCCCGGGGGGGAGCAGTCTCTGGGGAGGGGGCACCCCGCAGCCCCCGGGGGGGAGCAGTCTCTGGGGAGGGGGCAGCCCGCGGCCCCCCGGGGGGGAGCAGTCTCTGGGGAGGGGGCAGCCCGCGGCCCCCCGGGGGGGAGCAGTCTCTGGGGAGGGGGCAGCCCGCGGCCCCCCGGGGGGGAGCAGTCTCTGGGGAGGGGGCACCCCGCGGCCCCCCGGGGGGGAGCAGTCTCTGGGGAGGGGGCAGCCCGCGGCCCCCCCCGGGGGGGGGAGCAGTCTCTGGGGAGGGGGCAGCCCGCAGCCCCCCCCCGGGGGGGAGCAGTCTCTGGGGAGGGGGCAGCCCGCAGCCCCCCCCGGGGGGGGAGCAGTCTCTGGGGAAGGGGCACCCCGCAGCCCCCCCGGGGGGGAGCAGTCTCTGGGGAAGGGGCACCCCGCAGCCCCCCCCCGGTGGGAGCAGTCTCTGGGGAGGGGGCAGCCCGCAGCTCCCCCGGGGGGGA
Organism: Gopherus evgoodei; assembly: GCF_007399415.2. Taxonomy (NCBI): domain Eukaryota; kingdom Metazoa; phylum Chordata; order Testudines; family Testudinidae; genus Gopherus; species Gopherus evgoodei. The sequence goes on along the minus strand of NC_044328.1, from coordinate 129,750,543 downwards.
GCAGTCTCTGGGGAGGGGACAGCCCGCAGCCGGGCGGGGGGGGAGCAGTCTCTGGGGAAGGGGCACCCCGCAGCCCCCCCGGGGGGGAGCAGTCTCTGGGGAAGGGGCACCCCGCAGCCCCCCCCGGGGGGGAGCAGTCTCTGGGGAGGGGGCAGCCCGCAGCTCCCCCGGGGGGGAGCAGTCTCTGGGGAGGGGGCAGCCCGCAGCCGGGCGGGGGGGGAGCAGTCTCTGGGGAGGGGGCAGCCCGCAGCCCCCCGGGGGGGAGCAGTCTCTGGGGAGGGGGCACCCCGCGGCCCCCCCGGGGGGGAGCAGTCTCTGGGGAGGGGGCACCCCGCGGCCCCCCCGGGGGGGAGCAGTCTCTGGGGAGGGGGCACCCCGCGGCCCCCCCGGGGGGGAGCAGTCTCTGGGGAGGGGGCAGCCCGCAGCCCCCCCCGGGGGGGGGAGCAGTCTCTGGGGAAGGGGCACCCCGCAGCCCCCCCGGGGGGGAGCAGTCTCTGGGGAGGGGGCACCCCGCGGCCCCCCCGGGGGGGGAGCAGTCTCTGGGGAGGGGGCAGCCCGCAGCTCCCCCGGGGGGGAGCAGTCTCTGGGGAGGGGGCAGCCCGCAGCTCCCCCGGGGGGGAGCAGTCTCTGGGGAGGGGGCAGCCCGCGGCCCCCCCGGGGGGGAGCAGTCTCTGGGGAGGGGGCACCCCGCAGCCCCCCCGGGGGAGAGCAGTCTCTGGGGAGCGGGCACCCCGCACCCCCCGGGGGGGAGCAGTTTCTGGGGAGCGGGCAGCCCGCGGCCCCCCGGGGGGGAGCAGTCTCTGGGGAGGGGGCAGCCCGCGGCCCCCCCAGGGCAGCCCCCGCCGCAGTGGCTCCGTGCCGGGCTCGCGGGGGGGCGGTGGGACACGGCCCAGGCCCAGGCCCAGGCCCAGGCCCTGCCCCCGCGGCCGGGAGGAGCCGCCCGTCCCCAACAAGGCCCGGCGTCCCTGCGACTTACCGGGGCGCGGGGGGGACCGCCGGGAAGGGGGCTCCGCTTCCCCCGGGCTGCTCCTGCCGGGCCGCTACTGCCTGCGCACCGGAAGTGCTGGCGTCCGGCAGAACGTCATTTCCGGCGGCGCGGGGCTCGGAGAAGGTAGCGTGACCGCGGCGGAGTCCGGGCTGGGCCCCCTGGAAGGCGGCGGCGGCGGTGCCCCCGGGGGGGAGGGGAGCCTCCGCCCTGATCCCGGGGAGCTGCTGATCTGCCCTGAAAGCCTCCGGCCACGGGCCCTGAGTGCAGCTCGGGCTGGTGGAAGAGCCTTCGCCGCGCCCGTGCCTCCAGCCCCAGCCCGGCACCAGCAGGCCTGTGTCCCAGCCAGCCTCTCTGCTCTTTCCATTTATCAGCATCCGTCAGCTGTGGGCATCAGAACTGGGCACCTATCCTCGCAGGAGTCACAGCAGTGAGAGAACCTCCCTGCTCCAGATTCCCATGGATACATCCAAGGATTGCATTAGCCATTTTGGGAGTTCACGTTTACATGATTATCCATCATGATCCCCAGATGTTATTCCCCGGATGGAGCCCCTCAGCCCATAAGTATGGCCAGCATTCTGTGTTCTTAGGTATCTTTGTTTGGTCAAAATAGCACAAATATTCTATGCTTATGTCCAGCTTACCAAGCAATGCAGATCACTCTTTAACAGGGACCTGTTCTCTTCATTATCAATTTGTGTGTTATCTGCAAACTTTACAGTGATGGTTTTAGATTTCCTTCCAGGTCATTAATAAAAATGTTTAATAGCAAAGGACCAAAAACTTGTTCCTTAGAAATACACCTACTCAATGATGATTCCTCATTTACCATTATATTTTGACACCTATCAGTTAGACAGTTTTTAATCTAACTAATGTGTGCCATGTCAACTTTATGTCATTCTAGTTTTTTAATCAACATGTCTTGCGGCACCACATCAGATGCCTTCCAGAAGTGGAAGTATATTTCATCAATGCTATTATCCTTATCAACAAGACTTGTAACTGCATTTAAAAAAATGTCATCCAGTTAATTTGACAGGATCTGTTTTCCATAAACTACCTACCCTTCTGTAATTATTAATCCAATCCTGTATCAGTTGTTTTATTATTCTTCCTGTGAGCAATGTCAGGCTGACAGGCCTATAATTACTCTGGTCATCCCATTTGTTCTTTTTATAAATTGGCACAACACTAGCATTCTTCTAGTCCTCTGGAACTTTCCTGTTGTTCCAAGACACATTGAAAATCAACATGAATGGTCCAACAAGCTCATCAGCCAGCTCTTTCAAAGCTTCTCGATGTCAGTTATCTAAACCTGCAGATTTTAAAATGTCTAATTTTAACAGCTTCTGTTAATATCCTCCTGAGTTGCTATTGCAATGGAATTTCATTGTCGCTGTATTATATGATTACATAATCTGTTTTTTGCTAAATACAAAACAAATATTTACTATTTCTGCTTTTTCTGCATTATTACTAACAGTTCTAACGTTTCCATTTAGTAATGGACCAGTACCATTGTTAGGATTCTGTTTGTTCCTAATACACTTTCAGAATGCCTTCTTATTGTCTTTAACTTTGCTGGCCATATGTTTCTTCTATGTTTGTCCTTTTGCTTCCCTTAAGAATTGTAGAAAATTAGTATCTTCTGATTTTTATTTATTGCAATCAACTTCCCTGCTCTTCCATTGCATTGATGTGGCTTTGTTCTCTCCTTACATAGATTCCATGAGGTTATAATTAATCTTCCTTTTCACTGATGGCTTTCACTTCCTTAGTCCTTCAGTGTGCAGTCTTAAGATGCTAGGAGAAGATCAGGAGAGAGGCTACAGTTCCCTCATGTTTTCTAACTTTGGCCCCGATAAGGCTTGTTCATGTTCATGGACAATCAAACTGTAGCAGTGATCAGAAATGCTTTTTCCCAGCTTTTGACTTTGCCCTTTCTTCTCAGGTACAGACTTGACCATAGGGAGCTAAGCTTTTGATGTATAGCATAAATAACATTCATAAGCAGGAATCAAACCTGGGACATTCAACACCGAAAAGGCGTGCTGAATGAGAGCTTACTGATAGCAAACACTCCTCTAACTCAAGTGGTACGTGGCAGAGCCGTATTCTTGCTAGGGCCAGCTACTGGAGTGAGACAAGATCACACACTAGGCCAGTGAATCACACTTTTATCACTCCTAGACTGAATTATTGCGATTACTTTGGGCTAATCCTGAAGGCAATTCAGAAACTATAACCAGCAGCCTTCCAGCTAGGTAGGACAGACTAACATCAGCACATCACACCCATCTGTTGTACTGTATCTTGTTGTCATATCCAATAGTGGGATATCACAGAAAGAACGGCTTTTGTTTTGCACTGTGTCACAGCAGTTGCATTCTATAAAGATACTCAAGCTAGTAGAGTCCAGATTTGTACATGCAAGTACTGGGGACAGGCTATTCCCACTGGAGGGACCTTAGCTGGGAATCCACAACTACTGGAGACCAGACTGAGTTCGAGACTTGCCATCTTTAATGTGTAATGCAAGATTCACCTCTTTCAGCAAGCCGCCTCCTACAGTTACTTTTGCTGCAGTCCCTTGTGGGCTTTCTGATGACATTAACAAACCACCCACCATTACCTGAGAATAACATAAAAGAATTGCAGCTAAATACCGCACAGCTGTTGGGTCAGTATTCCTTATATCCCTTACTAAAATATTAAATTGGCTGGGGAGCAAAGGGACTCTGGGACACCTCCTGGCATTGCCATGCGAGAATTGTAGGTTCAGTGTGACCTTCTGATTGCCTCCATGGGATGAGGGAGACTAGGCAGCATGGGCAGGCGGGGAAGTGACTGAACATGTGTATCAGGGCCTTTCAGATTTATTAGAGACTAACAGTCTCTGAAAAAGTTCACTTTTCCAACTTGGCTTTGTTGACACTTGGAAAATTATTACAGTAGAACCTCAAAAATACAAATGCCAGAATTACAGACTGACTGGTCAACAGGACACCATGTGAAAGCAGGAGTAATCAATCAGACAGCAATAGAGACCCCCCAAAAAAGCAAATACGTACTGTGCCTGAATTGCATCTTAAAGGTAGGCACATCTGGGCTGCCTGTCCCCACCCCCACACACTGGGCCCCCACTGACAGCTAGGAGTTGAAGATGCTGAGATTCTCAGGCAAAGCTGTGAGCCCTGTGCAGAAACAGCATTGGTGTCTGCACTGCTTTCCTGTAAGACACTGGTGCTGTTTTCACATGCAGCCCTCTCCTGGCTGGGGGTGAGGTCACTGGTGCTGTTTTCACATGCAGCCCTCTCCTGGCTGGGGTGAGGTCACTGGTGCTGTTTTCACACATACACCCCACTGGGAGAGGGCACTGTTTTCACCACCACCACCCCTTGGTGGGGAGGGGGACAAGCTTGTTCAGAAAGAAGCTGTCTGCAAGGAAGCTGCCTCGCTGCCTCTGGAACCTGGCCCAGAGTGTGAACTGCCGGAGCCAGAGCTTTGTTTTCTTCAGAGTTATGGAGAACCTGCACTCCGGAGGGGTCTGTAACTCTGAGGTTCTGCTGTACCCATTGTTCAGCAGTGAGTCAGCCATGCTTTACTTGCATTGGTGTAAGTACCGGGGTTTAATGACAGTGCCAGGAAAAGCCAGTGGTAAAAACACTTCCGCCTTGTCTGCATTAGTGGTTGCATCACTGCTCCAAACCAGAAACAACTTTTCCTCTCTGAGGTCAAGAGCTACCTGGTATCAGCTGCCTCAGGAACACTGGTTTCCTAACACCGCACCAGGAAAACGGAACAGCGGCGAGGCCGCACCCCTGCCCAGAGCCCCTGGCACAGCAGACGGGGTGCGGAGTGGTTTGTGTTCAGACACCCCGCCGCAGAGAGCGGGCTCCTCTTACTCCGCCCTGCGGCTGGAACCGGACCCTCGGCAGCACGAAGGGGGAGACGCGCCGAGACACGGCTCGCTGCCCCGCACGGCCCCGCTCCGCCGCGGCTGGGGGAGCAGGTGTGGCGGCACGGAGCAGAGGGCGGCGGGCTGGCTCCAGAACGCGCCAGGGGGCACGAAGAGCCGCGCGGGAGCTAGAGCTCGGCCAGGCCAGGCCCGGTCAGGGAGCCCGGGGGTGGCAGCCCGCTCTGAACAGCAGGACTGGCCGGGAAGCCCGGGCCCGGCTCACCCCAGGCCAAGGACACGCGGGGGCCCAGCCCGGCCCGGCCCGGCCCTGCTGCAGGGCGGGACCCCCGCCAGCGGGAGTACAGCGCATGCGCATCACAGCGGAGTGCCCAGGGCGCCAACTCTCCGTCTAGGGCGCCGCCCCGGCAGCCCAGTCCTTCACTGTCCCGCCATGCCTTGCGGCGCGGCACTGGGGTAAAGGTTAGCGCGCGGGCTCTGCGCGGGGCTCCGCTCCTGCCGCGGCCATGGCGAAGCAGCCGCAGCCCATCAGCCCCGTGAAGAACTTCTTCGCTGGCGGCTTCGGCGGCGTCTGCCTGGTGTTCGTGGGGCACCCGCTGGACACCATCAAGGTGAGGGGGCGGCGCGGGGGAGAGTACTACAGCTCCCGGCCTGCACCGCGCGGGGGGAGGGAGGAGTACTACAGCTCCCGGCCTGCACCGCGCCGGGGGTGGGGGGAGTACTACAGCTCCCGGCCTGCACCGCGCCGGGGGAGGGGGGAGTACTACAGCTCCCGGCCTGCACCGCGCCGGGGGTGGGGGGAGTACTACAGCTCCCGGCCTGCACCGCGCCGGGGGAGGGGGGAGTACTACAGCTCCCGGCCTGCACCGCGCCGGGGGAGGGGGGAGTACTACAGCTCCCGGCCTGCACCGCGCCGGGGGAGGGGAGGTATTACAGCTCCCGGCCTGCACCGCGCGGGGGGGGGAGGTACTACAGCTCCAGGCCTGCACTGCGCCGGGGGGAGGGGAGGTACTACAGCTCCCGGCCTGCACCGCGCGGGGAGGGGAGGGGGAGGTACTACAGCTCCCGGCCTGCACCGCGCGGGGAGGGGAGGGGGAGGTACTACAGCTCCCGGCCTGCACCGCGCGGGGGGGAGGAGGAGTACTACAGCTCCCGGCCTGCACCGCGCCGGGGGGGGAGGGGAGGTACTACAGCTCCCGGCCTGCACCGCGCCGGGGGAGAGGGGAGGTACTACAGCTCCCGGCCTGCACCGTGCCGGGGGGAGGGGAGGGGGGAGTACTACCGCTCCAGGCCTGCACCGCGCCGGGGGGGGGAGGGGGAGTACTACAGCTCCCGGCCTGCACCGCGCCGGGGGGGGAGGGGAGTACTACCGCTCCCGGCCTGCACCGCGCCGGGGGGGAGGGGAGGTACTACAGCTCCCGGCCTGCACCGCGCCGGGGGCGGGGCGTACAGCGCGGGGTGGGGTATAACCCCTCCTAAGCTTGTTTCTTTCATCAGCAGATGTTGGGCCAATAAAATGTATTGGCTCATCCACCTTGTCTGTCTAGTGAGTCATGGTAGTTTGGCATAAAACCGCCTGACCAGCCTGGAGGGTGCCCCTCTGGGCAGTGGAATCTAGTAGCATCTGAAGAGAGCTGGTAAAGATGCCAGAAGTCCCTGTGTGCCTTAGGTAAAACTGACACTAAGGGATTCACAAGACCAGGCAGCCAGTTCTGAGAACATCTAGCCATGAGGGGTGTGCAGAGACTCTGGCAGAATTGTATCTGGACATGGATGCTGCGTATCGCCCCTCCCCTTTTTTCCCCTTCATTATTCTTACCGTATGAAAATGGGACTGACCTGAAAGCTTTGTGTTGTCTGACCTGTGATATATCCTACACACACAGTATTATCACAGGGCATGACCTCTTATCTTGGCAGCAATATTTGCATCTAGTTTCTGGCACCTGTGGTAGTGTTTAGAATTCCTGTATCCTCTAGAATGGTGCGTGATCTCTGCTGTTTTTGAGAAGCCCTTCATTTCACCAGCTAACTCGGTCAGTTTAAGGTGTACACTTCCTACCGCACAGAGGCAGCACTGATGTGTCACTCACCATTAGCTCATGATATCAATGATCCTGTTTTGTTAGAATTTCCCAGGCTGATCATTATCACTTTATTTTAAAGGAGAGACATGAATGGGATATCTGGTATTCTTTGTTATGTCACTTTGATAGTATATGCAAGTGACTTTTTTAAAAAGAGAAATTACTACGCTAGCATATGAAGGCAACTCCACTTCGGTCTAAAATCAGACTGATATTCTCTTTGGAGCATTTCTACTCTCAGCCTGTCATAGCTGGAACTCCCTTGGCCTCCCTTCTGCCATTAATTGAAATAAAAATCTCCCTAAGCTCACTTCTATCCGAGTGTGAACAGTTTCATTATGTTAGCCTATTGGGGGGGAGGGGTTGGAGTGTTCTTTGTACCACTCTGTTTCTGGCACTCAGATAGCTCCCAGTACCATAGCATGTGAACACCTCACAAACGTTAATGTATTTATCCTCACAACACCCTGGTGAGGTAGAGAAGTGCCATTATGCCTGTTTTACACTTGGAGAACTGAGACACAGAGAAACTAAATGACTTGCCAACATCACAAAGGAAGTTTGTGGTAGAGCTGAGAATTGAACTTAGGTCTCCTGAGTCTCAGGCTAGGCCCCTAACCACAGGCTCACCATTACTCTCAAAATGGTAGCATCCATCTGTTTTAACTATGTATTTGTTCCAATCTGTGTTTTGCTTGTCTTCATCTAGCCAGCGCGTTCATCTTAAGACACTCAGAAAAGTCCAGTTCCCATCCAGAAAAATCAGTGATGTCTGGAAATCAAAACTCTTGTTCCAAAAAGCAGTTACAAATTAAGGGACATTTGTGACCTTGAGCCCCAATAACTAATTGTTACATGTGTTTAAACACTGTTATGGCAAAGGAGCCTAGAATTTGAGAGGGGGAAAGGTAGATAAAGAAGTAACTGAAGACCAGGGAACAGCAAAGATCTCCTCTTTAATATAGACATCAGACCTGTGGCGGGTACAACTTCCAGAGCATGATGGCCCATCGTGATATGAGTGGGAGCTTTTTGGAATTTAACAAGTATTTGTTCTGCATTATTGATCTATGGATTGATGAAACTGGACATGAGATGTTTCCTTTCCTTTTAATTATATTCTTTAATCTGAAGATAAATAAAACCAAGTTTCATTGGTGACCATACTTGCATACTGAGTTTAGCAGATGGGGAAAGAGAGCAGTAGAAATGGCACTGGATCTCAGAAGTGCTTAAAGCAGCCACACTGCTGTTTAGAGAGCATTAACTTGAATTTAAATTAATATTGAAATAACAAGGTATTTTTGTTCTTTTTTAGATATTTGCACAAGCTAAAATACTGAGTTTTAACCCTTGTACTGATATTACAATGTCTGATTATAAAACCTATGACTTTAATATGGCTCTCTGGAACTAATCCTAAAAAAATCATGTATCTTAAAAAAAAAAAAAAAAAGCAAACTTTTTTTTCTTGTTTTACAGGTCAGACTACAGACCCAACCAAAACCTCAGGCTGGGCAGCCTCCACTCTATTCTGGGACCTTCGACTGTTTCAGACAGACTCTCGTTAGAGAGGTATTGTATACTGGCATTTGCTATGCCTGCCAAAAATGTCAATTGCTCATGTATGTCATTGGAGTGGAATTTTGTGGGAATCTGGCCCCCTTGAGACTATAAAATTCTCAGGTTATCAGTTCAAATGGTTCTAATCCAAATTTTCCATCACATTACAAAATTTGACAGAACTGGTAGAGGGAGAACATAATAATCTTTGGAATGTGTGATTTGATATATATGTTGTTGTTTTTTTACGTCAGCAATGTGGTGTTAATACCTAAAGTTCAAGGCTGTAATGAATATATTTTTCTTAAACTGTGGTGCCCAGAACTGGATACACTGCTCCGGCTGAGGTCTCACTGGTGCTGAGCAATTACCCCCAGCATCTTGCATATGACACTCCTGTTAACACACTGGGCTGTATTAGCCTTTTTTGTAACTGCATCATGTTGTCTGGTATTCAGTTTGTGATCCATTATAACCCCCAGATCCTTTTTCAGCAGCACTACCCTCTAGCCACTTACTCCCCATTTTGTAGCTGTGCATGTGATTTTTTTTCCCTTCTTAAATGTACTACCTTGCACTTGTCTTTATAAAATTTTATTTGATGTCTTCTGTAAATCTTATAAGCACACTTTCCACTCCATTATCCAAGTCATTCATGAAAATATCGAATAGTACTGAACTCAGGACTGATCCCTGTGGGATCCCAATAGATATGTCATCCCAGTATGACAGTGAACCCTTGATATAGCTACTGTCTATCAACCACTTTATAGTAAATTTATCTCAATCAAACATCTCCAGTTTGTTTATGAGAGTGTCATGTGGGCCTGTGTCAAAAGCCTTATTAAAATCAAGAAATATCATGTCTACAGTTTCCCTCCTATTTAAGCCAGTAATCCTGTCAAAGAAGAAAATTAAGTTGGTATGGCATGATTTGGTTCTTGACAGATCCATGCTAGGTATTCTTATAACCCGTTTATTCTCTAGGGGCATATAAATTGTTGAATAATTTTGCTCCAGTTTCTTTCTAGGTGTCCAAGTTTGGCTAACTAGTCTATAATAATGACCCAGGTCCTCTTTGTTCCACTTGTTGAATATAGGTACTGTGTTTGCCTTTCACCAGTCCTCCATGAGTTCTCGAAGATCATTCCTAATGGTTCTGACATTGCTTTAGCTAGTTCCTTAAGGACCCAAGAATGGATTTCATGAGGCCCTGCCAGCATGAATACATGTAACTTATTTAACTATTCTCTAACCTGTTTTCCCCTATTTGGCATGCTTTTCTCCCCCCATTACACTGGTCTACAATTTTTGAGAAGTCGTCTGCTTCAGAGATAAAATGTGATATTTATTATGTATTTTGATGTGCTGAATTCAAATATGACAATTAAAACAACTGATTGGCTACTGTTTCTAAGATATTTAAGTTTTTACATTTTATGTCTATGTATATTGTGTAGATAGTAGAGTTTTAATCATAAATTGTAAACCTAGGTCTTTTCATGTGTTTATGGTTGCTTTACATGATAATATTTCACCTGTCCTGTTTATGTAACACTTTAAAAATCAGCAAAAGGGTTATATAAATAAAATATATTATGAAACAAAAGGCAGAAAACTATTATGTACATAGTTTAGTCCTATCCAGTGTCTACTCGGCGCTTCTTAGCTTGTCTCTTGTATTCATTAAATGGAGCATCTCTTGTCACTGTCCAGCAATAGTCTGCAAGCATTGACGGACTCCATTTGCCCTGATAGCCTGCCAGGAGATTCCACTGCTGTAGTCTGGAGCCCAACAGCTCTGCCTTACTCTTGAGTAGTTCCAAATCCCTGACAAGGTCATTCAGTTCACCTTGTGTTATGAGGTGTGGTTCAGAGGAGGAGGATGGGAGAAAATGTGGGTCCTGTGACATTGATGGTTCAGGACCAGAAGTTTCATCCCCTTCCTCTTCCTCGTCTGACTCAAGTGAGAATGATTCTGGTGCATCAGGAACCGGCAGTCCTTCTCCGTGGGGTACTGGGCGTATAGCTGATGGAATGTTTGGATAATGCGCAGTCCACTTTTTCTTCTTTGACACACCTTTCCCAACTGGAGGCACCATGCAGAAGTAACAATTGCTGGTATGATCTGTTGGCTCTCTCCAAATCATTGGCACTGCAAAAGGCATAGATTTCCTTTTCCTGTTCAACCACTGGCGAAGATTTGTTGCACAAGTGTTGCAGCATATGTGTGGGGCCCACCTCTTGTCCTGATCTCCAATTTTGCAGCCAAAAGAAAGGTGATAGGCTTCCTTAACCATAGTGGTTATACTGTGCTTTTGTGATGCAAAAGTCACTTCACCACAAACATAGCAGAAGTTATCTGCACTCTTCACACAAGTACGAGGCATCTCTGCTCACTTTGGCTAAACCGAAATGTGTCCCTTTGCAAAATCAAACACTGACAAATAAGAGAGCACGACACTGTAAGATTTCTAGAGCTGATCTAGGGCAATTTGTTCAGCAGAGTGATGTAAGCTTCGTTATGATTGCATCATCCATGACGTCTAGGAATAACATGATGCAATTCCTATCATGTATGACGCAATACCAGCTTCAGATTGCATCATTCATTGTTTTGCCTAAAAAGCAAGTACTGTCCAAACCCAGTCATAGATTTATTCATAGATCCAGTCAAAGATGTATTTTAGTCAATTCTGGTTTAAATTGAGCTCCCTTCCCTTTATAACTCACTTATCCTCCACTATTCCCAAGTCAAGGGTCGTATATACTGACCCAATAGCATATCTTGAAAACTAGAGCCAATCAACAATTTTAAGCATCATTTTCGTTCTCAGTGACCCAGAATTAGTAAAGTTGGACTACATTTATTTCAGAAGCATTTTGGCTGTAGAGCAGTGTTGTATATGTCATATATTTGGTCACAATCTTTTTAGGAAAGAGTGAAGCAAAACAGGCATCAAGAACGCTCAGGTGTTTAAAGTGTTCTGTTATTAGCTCTCCTTCTCCACTAAGTAGAGAAACTTTTTATTCATCTTTCTCATGCTCCTCACGTATGTGTAAAATCTCCTTTTACCCCTAGGAGGGGACATGAAAGGCAATAACTCCTTTTGTGCAAAATCTCCCTACGTGCCTTTGCTATTTTGTACTCATCCTTAGCAATTTGTCTCTGTTTCCACTTCTTGTAGTAGTCGATTTTGGAATTTCATATAATTAAAGAGTTCACTATGGAGGCATACTGACCTCTTACTATTCTTGCTATTTTTCCTTTGCATTGGGGTAGTTTGCAGTTGTGCCTTTAATATTGTCTGATTGAGAAACTACCAACTCTCCTTAACTCTTTTTTGTTTTTTTTTCCCCCTTTACATTTTCTTCCCAGGTGCCCTTACCTCTCAGTTCTGACTTTGTTAATGGACTTCAGAAAAGCAGAGTTTGGCCTTATTCTGCTGCTCTCACTCCTTTTCCTTAGAATCCTGAAATCTATGAGTTCATGTTCACTTTGACCCAAATCGCCTTCCACCTTCAGATTTTCCACCAATTCCTCCCTGCTAGTCAGAATTGAGGTTGAAATGGTTTGTCTTCCTGTTTATTTCATCCACCTTCTGAAACAAAAAGTTGTCCCCAGTACGTTCTAAGAACTTATTAGTAATGGCATTTTGCCATATTACTTTTCCAATAGATGACTGGGGGGTTAGAGTCCCCATTGCTATGGAATCTTGTGTTCATCTAGTCTGACTTTATGCATAACACAGGCTTTCACCCCAGTGACTCCTGCATCAAGCCCATATGTGTGGCTTTTAGAAAGGCATCTAGTATCCATTTAGAGTCTTTGGCCATGTCTACATCTAAAATTTTGCAGCGCTGGTTGTTACAGCTGTATTAGTACAGCTGTATAGGGCCAGCGCTGCAGAGTGGCCACACTTACAGCAACCAGCGCTGCAAGTGGTGTTAGATGTGGCCACACTGCAGCGCTGTTGGGCGGCTTCAAGGGGGGTTCGGGGAACGCGAGAGCAAACCGGGAAAGGAGACCAGCTTCGCCGCGGTTTGCTCTCGCGTTCCCCGAACCCCCCTGCAAACCGCAGGGAAGGAGACCTGCTTGCTCGGGGGTTCGGGGAACGAGAGAGCAAACCGGGAAAGGAGACCAGCTTCACCGCGGTTTGCTCTCGCGTTCCCCGAACCACCCTGCAAACCGCAGGGAAGGAGACCTGCTTGCTCGGGGAACGCGAGAGCAAACCGTGGCGAAGCTGGTCTCCTTTCCCGGTTTGCTCTCGCGTTCCCCGAACCACCCTGCAAACCGCAGGGAACGAGACCTGCTTGCTCGGGGGTTCGGGGGACGAGAGAGCAAACCGGGAAAGGAGACCAGCTTCGCGGCGGTTTGCTCTCGCGTTCCCCGAACCACCCTGCAAACCGCAGGGAAGGAGATCTGCTTGCTCGGGGTTCCGGGAACGCGAGAGCAAGCCGGGGAAGGAGACCAGCTTGATTACCAGAGGCTTCCTCCTTCCACGGAGGTCAAGAAAAGTGCTGGTAAGTGTCTACATTGGATTACCAGCGCTGGATCACCAGCGCTGGATCCTCTACACCCGAGACAAAACGGGAGTACGGCCAGCGCTGCAAACAGGGAGTTGCAGCGCTGGTGATGCCCTGCAGATGTGTACACCTTCAAAGTTGCAGCGCTGTAACTCCCTCACCAGCGCTGCAACTTTCTGATGTAGACAAGCCCCTAAAGTGGTAAAGAATCCACTGTCCCCTTTGGTAAGTTGTGCCAGTGATTAATTACCCCCATTGTTAATAAATTGTGCATTCTATCTAGTGTGAATTAGCTTCAGCTTCCACCCATTAGATCTTGTTATCCTTTTGTCTGCCAACTAAAGAGCACTGTGGTGTCAGAAATCTCACTCCATACTTGAATTTGTATTCTGTGCTCAAGTCACCTCTTAACCTTGTCTTGGATAAACTCCATGGATTGAGCTTCGTAAATCTCTCATGATAAGGGAGACTTTTCAGATGTCAGATAATTCATGTAGCTCTTCTCTGTACTTTTTCTGTTTCCTGAATATCCTTCTTGAACACCAGAACTGGACACAATATCCGCTAGTGGTTTCACTACTGCTAGGCACAAAGGTAATCCTACCTCCCTACTCCTACTTCATGTTTACTAGCTTACACAGCCAAGAACAGTTAAGTCTTTCCCTTTTGGAGGCCCTCTTGGTATCCTCCTTGTGTGAGCTGGCCAAGCAGGACTTTCAAAGGTCCGTCTCACACGGAGTTTCTTGCACAGTGGAGTCATACATGCTTGCCAGCTAGTCATGCCTTTCAGTGAAAGGAAACATGTAAGAATGTGTTGAAATTATTAGGGCTGTCAAGCAATTAAAAAAATTAAGCATGATTAAAAAGATCACAAGATTAAAAGGCTTGTGCCATTAATTGCAGGATTAAACAATAATAGAATATCATTTATTTAAATATTTTTGATATTTTCAATTCCAATGCAATACGAAGTGTACAGTGCTCACTTTATATTCTTTATTAGAAATATTTGCACTGTAAAGAATAAAATAGTATTTTTCAATACACCTAATACAAGTACAGTAACTCCTCGCTTAACATTATAGGTATGTTACTGAAAAATGCTACTTTAAGTGAAACGATGTTAAGCACATCCAATTTCCCCATAAGAATTAATGTGAATGGGCGGAGGGGGGAGAATTAGGTTCCAAGGATTTTTATTTTTTTTAATTCTATTTTTTTTTGCTAGATAAAAGACATTATATACACAGTATAAGTTTTAAACAAATATTTAATACTGAACACAGCAATGATGATTGTGAGGCTTCGTTGAGGTGTTGGAGTTGGAGGGTGGGATATTTCCCAGGGAATGCCTTGCTGCTAAATGATGAACTAGCACTTGGCTGAGCCACCAAGGATTAATGCATTGTTGTTAATGTAGCCTCACACTCTGCAAGGCAGCAGGAATGGAGGGAGGAGAGACAGCATGGCAGAGAGAGACAGAGACGGGGATGCACTGTGAGTGCATGTGTGAGAGAGAGAGATGCGCATTCCCCCTTTAAGTACACTGACCCCATGCTAAGTACATTGCCTTTTTAAGTAGATCAATAGGTTGAGACAGCAGCTGCTGCCAGCAAGCTTCCTCCATCCTGAGCCCTGTCCTGTCAGTGGAGATGGGGTGCAGGAGTGGGGGGAGGGGGACACTGACATTAGCACCCCTCTTTTCCCTTCCTCCCCTTCTGCACAGCAAGCAGGAGGCTCCTGGGAGCAGCTCCAAGGCAGAGGGCAGGAGCAGCACATGGCAGTCGGGGGAGGGACGCCTCAATTGCCTGGCAATTGATAGCCTGCTGGGCAGCTGCTGCACAGGAAACTTGGAGCTGCTGCCCCCCCAGCTAGCTCCAAGGGGCTGCTCTTTCTGCAAGCACAGGACAAAGCAGGCAGCTGCCAAACTACATTATAAGGGAGCATTGTGCAACTTCAAACAAGCACGTTCTCTAATTGCTGATCAATGTAACAACGTTAACCGGGACGATGTTAAGTCAGGAGTTACTGTACTGTAGTGCAATCTCTTTATCATGAAAGCTGAACTTACAAATGTAGAATTATGTACCAAAAAAGAACTGCACTCAAAAATAAAACAATGCAAAACTTTAGCGCCTACACGTCCACTCGTGTGATTGATTGGCTGAACAAGAAGTAAGACCAAGTCTGGTTACATTTGCAGGAGATAATACTGCCCGCTTCTTGTTCACAAAGCCTGTCTCTCTCTCTCACACACACACACACACACACACACACACACACCCCAGCAAGTCCTGGTATGATTTCCCAACAGCCCCTCTGGATCACTGCAAAGCCCTTTCATTCATGCAGCTGGCCGCCTTTGCTGTGATCATCTTGTATAGTAACTTCATTTGCTTGATGCGGTGAAATATTTATCCTCCTGAAGAATGCTTCATGAAACCTAAATAACCCCTGTGTCTTGCAGGGAGTCCGAGGCTTGTATAAAGGAATGGCAGCTCCGATAGTTGGAGTGACTCCCATGTTTGCTGTGTGCTTCTTTGGATTTGGTTTGGGGAAAAAACTCCAGCAGAAGAATCCTGATGACATTCTGACGTAAGTTCTGGGTTGTTCAAACGCTTGGGATACCTTTTCTACGGCTCCCAGCCTGCTGTGTTGAATTACACGTTCGGTTGTAGTGTAAATGTGGCTCCTCTCTGGATTATAAATATATTTTAAAACAAACACTGGTGGTGGTAATACTCCTAAAAGCGTGGGACTGATAGCACAGGCTAAAAACAGACAGCAGGTGGGCAAGTACTGTGCAATTCCCTCCCTGTGCAGAAAGACAGTCATTAAAGAACAACTCAGTTGTAGCTGAATACCATGTGTGTTACATAATGATAATGACTTGCTGTTAAGGGAAACTGAGTGGAAAGATTACATGTATATTCCAATATAGCCACCTGACAGAGCTGGGGGTCACAAGACATGACCTTTCCTTCTTGCTAGTGGGAAGTGGGACTCTCCCTGCATCCCCTTTGTAGGTTAGGTTATTAATCACAGGAGTGTTTCTCTTGGTTATGGCTAAAGAGGCATTTCAACGATCGGACTCTTTTCAGGCACACGGACCCTTCTGCAAAAAATGACTTTTTGGAACAAAATTTCTCCTGCTGCATTTTTGGCCCCATATTGGAATTCTGTGGATGGCTGATAAAATTTTATGCATCTGTGACAGGTTATTTGTGAATGAGAAGTTTTTTAATTAAAAAAAATGATTTTTGAAATGTTCAGCTTGTCATAGACTTAGTCTCTAGTGAGGACCAGTGAAGAAATCTGGCTTAGGTGTTTGAAAATCCTGTACCACTCATGCATACTACTCATCCACTTGCTGGGGTTTTTAACAGAAATAGCACTCCGGATGCACATATAATATACTTGTGTGTGCATCTGTTCAAGAGCGTTGCTCACTCTACTGTTCCAAATCCGTCATGGTTCTCTCAAGTTTTCCTATAAATCAGGAAATGTAAAGCTTGTTTCATATACGTGCTTCCCACTGAACTCAATTGTTCAGTGCTTTACTGAATTGGGCCTTAAGACTCGTAGTTCTAGAGTAGTGCTTCTCAGACTTCCTTGATTGTGTTCTCCTTCTTCGTGTCTGTAATTGCCTCCTGCTCCTCCCCCATACATGCAGCAGCGCCCTGCCAGCAGCAGCACAGAAGTAAGGGTGGCAATGTGGATGGATATTTGTCAGGATCACTTTTCACAGCAGACTTAGCACTCCATTGCCACCCTTCTGCACTGCTGCTGCCACCCCAAAGCTGACAACTAGAGTCCCGCCACTGCCTCCTGGTGAGGGATATGGGGAGCCCAGGCGGCAGGCTCTGACTCTCAGCCCCTGGGCGATGGGGCTCTACCTGTTGCCTTTAGCCCCCCCCCCCCGCCCCCCCGCTCCTTCTCCCAGCTGTGCATGGCCCTTCTGTACAAGCTCCAGCCACCCGGGGCTGACAGCCAGAGCCAAAGGGGGTGGTGAGCACACAGCTCAGGCCCGCCAAATGACTTGGTCACACTCTGTATATTGTAGCATAAAACGTAAGCACATTGAGTAATACAAAATACTGTGAATGCACAGGAGCAGAAGTATACTTGCTGAGGTAACCATAGCTTTGGATTTCCAAACTCTTGTACATTTAACTGTAACGTTGCATTGTTAAGTCCTTTCACGCTGACTATATTAAATGCCATGTTTATTGGATTATTTATCTTGGGATCTTTATTTTCCTGTTTTCTCTGCACAGATATCCCCAGCTGTTTGCTGCTGGCATGTTATCTGGAGTGTTCACAACAGCAATCATGGCTCCAGGAGAGAGGATCAAATGCCTTTTACAGGTAAGATGTTGTGTGTGGAGGGGCAGAAATTCCCACCCTTTAATCTCAGGAGCATTGTCTGATTTAAAAAGCCCTTGCTTAGGAAGATATAATTCCTCTAATTAGCATATTTACTCTGTACTGAATTTAGAAAGTGCCCCTTTCAGCAGGGCTAAGGCATAACTTGATGCGACTCTGTTGTGGAGAAGCATTATACAGCTTCCCTTCCTGACAATCTGTTTGGTAAATACAACGTGCACTCCTATATACACCATTCAGCATATATGCATCCTCACCCTAGGATACCAGCTGACTTCTTAGGATACTCTCTAGATTTCAGAAGTGCCCATCTTCTTACGTAAAACAAAGCCTTTATAGAAACAATCAGGTTCATGAAACTCTTGCATGATAAAGATTTTGCCCCTAGTTCCCTGGAATCCTTGTATGTAACAGAAGGACCTATTTCAAAAATATATAAAACAAGCTATTATAAAACTAGTCTAGTGAGCAGAAACTTTCAGCCTGTCACAGCTCTTGGTTTTTGAAACCCTGGTGGGAAATGTGAATTTGAACAAATGAAAATACTATCTGTACCAGACCTGATCTCTACCCTGTCTCACAGTGACTGCTGTTCTTAGTGTTTTAATGGATGTTAGATATTGATTCCAATATGCAAAGCATTATCACAGGACATCTTTTATTCAAAAAATATTGTCTGAGTTCTGTGAAATTTTCTTGGAGTCATTGTCAGTGTAAATCTGGAGTAACTTGACTGATTTCAGCTGAGTTATTTCAAACTTAAACTAGTGAAAATTAGGTAAGCATCAGTTCTTAATTTGGCACGATCCAGCCAGTGCATGGTTCAGTAAACACCTATGGAAACAAATCCTTTTCAATCTGGGTAGCAGAGAAATTTTAGTAAGTGTAAACTATGCAGTGGCTTAACACAAAGGGGAGTGTTTATTAGATCAGCAGTTCCCAAACTGTGGGTCAGGTCCCCAAAGTGGGTCGCGGCCCCCTTTGAATGGGTCACCAGGACTGGCTTAGATTTGCTGGGGCCTAGGGCTGAAGCCCAAGCTCCACTGGGGTTACATTGGCCTACTAGCGTTTCTCAAGTGCAGCCACCAGGGTTTTTCTTGCGGCCACAGCCTCCTGGGCAGTGACTGGAGGAGGAGCAGCAGAGGCACAGACACCAGAAGAGCAGACAACCAGTGTGAGTTTCCCCACCTTTCCAGGGACAGTGGGATTCAGGCTTCTGGTTTCAGCTCTGGAGTGGTGGGCTCTGTCCTCCGGCCACATGGCAGCCGGCTCCATCCAACGGCTTTGGGCTCCAGCCCCAACCCTCGGCTCACTACCCAATCGCCCATGGTGCTGCCCCTGTCCCCCTGCTGCCAGCTTACTCACTGCTCTATTCAAGGCTTGATTTGTCCTCCGCTTACCAGGGCTGAGTAAGTCTGTTGTCTGTTGTTAGTAAGTCTGTGGTATCTGTATGTTTGTTAATATCACTTTTCACTTTCTTCTAGCTATCAAGTCTGCTGCTATGAAAAGTGATATTAATAAACATTCAAATATCACTTTTGCTAGCTAGTAAGATTGCTTCTGTGAAGTCATTAAGAAAGTGCCCCCCAACATGAAACATAAATAATGTACTTTGCTATTATCTTTAGATCCAGTAAGGAATACATACAACTATAAATTATTTTTATTATTAGATCTACAAAAAACCCTACATAAATAAATTACTCTGATTGGAGCTGTGTATTTGCATATTTATTTGTTTTTTCTAAAGTTAATTAAGTATTTTAGGAAAAATTGTCAGAGCGGCCACCAACAAGAGTTTGTGGCCACACTCTCTGACGCCACCAAAATTTTTGTTGTGAGAACCCCTGGCCAACATCACAGGGGTGTCTGCCAGTTGAGGAAAGACTACAGGGATAAAAGGGAGGAAAAGCAGGCTGGGAATATGGTGACTTCACATGCATTGTACCAGTCTGTGTCTATATCAGCAGGAGCCCAGTGGCATTCATTCCTTGGGTGGCTTTTGTTTACAGGAAAAAGGGCTGGGCTGGTAACTTCCACTTGACAATGTAGCTTTAGAAAGCACAAGCGTTCCAAATTACTATTTGGGTTACGCCTGCTAAACCATCGCTTTAATCCTCCAGATCCAGGCTGCTTCAGGTGAAATTAAGTACGGCGGCCCAATGGACTGTGCAAAACAGCTGTACCGTGAGGCTGGGATTCGAGGCATATACAAAGGAACCGTGCTCACCCTCATGAGAGGTAATTCTAACAGTACCCCTGCAGGAAGAGAAGCATCAGAACAAAACTGACCCAACATCCTAAATCTCACCCTGGGCCATCGAGCTATGTTCTGCATCAGTCTTAGGTGCTGCAGTTTTCACAGCTGCCCCTGTGTCTCATGGGGATTGAGAATTGCAACTAGGATGTGTCGCAGTCTTGGTAGGGGCGGTGAGAGGAAGCGAACTAGAGGAGTACAGAGGGAATGAGGGGAGGAAGGCTAGAAATGGACACAAAGGGACTTGAGAGGTAAAGACCAACCAAATCCAAGACGCAGAAGGCTACGATTGAGTTCCAGGACGGGCGAGGGATGATGGGTCTGGGGAGAGAAGCGGAGAGGCAGAGAAGAAAAAAGAGGAAGCATTTTCTTAACTTTGGGATGGGGTTTGTACATGAGACTCCCAGTCTGTGATGGTCAATTGGATTGGTTAATGAATTATTCTTTGTCCCAGCTTGAAAGTGGTGTTTATTCACTCATTTTTGGTATGGAGGAAAAATACCTTGTGTGTCCATCATGTTCCTTTCCCTCTCTGTTTTTTAAAGGCACCTATAATGAACAAATTAAAGCCCCATGGGTCAGGTTAGAAATATGTTTGGATGCTTTCTCCCCTGAATGAGGTTAAAATACGCCCCGTCTGGGGCAGTGATTTCACCTGAGCATCCTCAAATAGAGAAACTGTAGGCATTTTGCAGTTCCACCAGCCCAGGAAATGATCTGTCCCATCACTCCCATAGGATTGTAACAGGTAGCAGCATGGACAACATGCCTGACAGAACTGGTTGTCTGATCCTAGCCGTGGGCTTGAGCATTGGCTGCATGAGGATATAAAAAAGCAGAAAGTTTGGTTGGAACAAACTGGCTGTGAACATGTCACAAAGCTACTGAGACTGGCTTAATCTGCCCAGTCTCCAGTCTGGGGATCTTAGACCTCTCTCATAGTCAAGGTAACAATGTGACTGGAAGGGCTGGTGACTCAGGGGTTCAGGAATAAGTGATTCTGCAGCATGCCCCTGCTCTTTCTGAAAATGTTTGTGCTGTTCCATCCAGAGAGACAGCCGTTTGCACTGGAAGGCTCAGAAAGGGAAATTAGTGGTACTTGATGGCATTGCTGAGGCTGGTGCAGAACAGTCCCAAAGGTTGGCAGCTGATGTGAGCCCAAAGCTTCCCCTTAGGAGTGAAAACTTCCTTTCCTCTCTCTTTTTCCCCTGCGTGCGGAGGTGATCAGGTGTCATTCTCCTACTTCTCTTAGTTTCTTTGTTGTTCTCCCAACTAGATGTTCCAGCCTCTGGAATGTACTTCATGACGTATGAATGGCTGAAGAACATTCTGACCCCTGAGGGGAAGAGGTTAGTTAAATCCTAAATCAGGGCCATGCTGACTTTCTCCAGACACTTCCAGTCAATTTCTCCTGCTAAGCAGATGAGAGCAAAATCACCAGAGTAGTGTCTTCTGTGATTGCTGAGGAGTTTGCTGTCAGTGGCTTTCCCATCGAGATGATTCATCTCACTGTGGGATTGGATTGATTGTTGAATGGTATTTGAAGCACTCCTCTTAATGGCACAATTAGAAAAGCATTCAGTGTGAGATGCACCTGTTCTGCGTCCCTGCTGTGTGCTAAAAGCTGGTCTTTCAGGCATCCTTGTCATGCTGCAAGTATGAGAGAGCAATAAGAGTTGAGCCTTTCCCGTGGGGAGAGAGCACATTATGGCCACAAGTTTCTCTGAATTCCTACAGTGGCTGTTCTCATGCCAGGTCTGTACCATTGAAATGTCTTATCTCTCAGCCAAGCTGCCTTTCTGGTCTTAGTTTAAAGACAGACACCTTTTCAATTCAATATTTCTGCAGTGTCAGTGACCTCAGCGTGCCTAGGATTCTCTTTGCTGGGGGTATGGCAGGGATCTTCAACTGGGCTGTTGCCATCCCTCCGGATGTGCTGAAATCCCGCTTCCAGACTGGTGAGTCAGATGTCAGTCGTGTAAGAGCTCCACAAGATGGAGCATTTCTGTGGGCCGGGTGGACAATCCAATAGAGAAGCTTACGGCTGGGCAGAATTTTAGAAAGGAGGAAGTGTGGCCTAGCTCCTACAGCACTAGACTGGGACCCAGGAGACCTGGGTTCTATTTCCAGCTCTGCTACAGGTTTACTGGGTGACTTTGAGCAAGTTACTTCATCTGTGCCCTCATGTATAAAATGATACATCCTTTGCAAAGTTCTTTGAGAACTGTGCTGAAAGGTGCTGTAGAAGAGCTGGGTGGTATTTATTACAAATATACCCCTATTGAAAGTGCTTAATCATTTCAGATAAGACTGGGCATGCTTGCATCGGTTCAGACAGGTGATATTGAAAATAAAATCACAGTGGAGCAGGGAACACCATAGCTATGTGTGTCTCTCACAATCCATTGCTTTGTGACTGGCAAATCTGCAGACCTCATGGAAATATCTGCAGTCTGTGCTCCATAAAATTGCAGTAGGGACAGCCCAGACACTTGGGGTACTGGGCTCCAGCAAAGGCTGCTGTAAAGGTTCTGGTTGATTCCTTCGGCATTCCTCCCAGAGGAATAGCCCTGTACAACAGAGCTCTGCAGCAGCCTCTAGCAGGACTATTCTCTGGCTCTGCCTTGCATTAACAAGATCCCTGCATCTTCTCTGTCGTGCATCAAGGACATAGGCAGAGCTTCTGTCCTAGTGCGTCCAACAGTGGTTGCTGATACAGGAAAATCCTTTTGTTTGTGGTGTGTTTTTTGTTTTGTTTGTTGGCTGTGTAATTTAGCTTCTGTGATGCTCCAGACCAAGGGAGAAAAACCTGAATGGGATATAGTAGAATATTGCAGCCCCTGCTCCACGAGTCACTTTCCAAAAGTTGTTTGTGACTCTGGAGGAGCTGGTCAAGGGCCCCGTCATGGTAATACTTTCCAGTGGCATGTCACATGATTAGGTAGCTTGTTCCTATAAAATCACTTTCCTCAAACACCTGGTCAGATCTGTGTAACATCAGCATTAAAATGAAGCCTGTCGTTTTCACTGGAAAGCCACTGCCATTCCTGGCTCTAGTGTGTGGGAGGATATTTGTGAGAACGGACCAGCGTTTTCTCTTGCAAACCAGCTTTATCGATTGATGCACCACTGACTCTCCACTCTGCCCATGCTGTTAGCGTGACCAGCAGTAATAACGCTAGATTAAAGCTCCCAGTTTTCTAACCCTTCGCTTAAGTTCCTCTTTTTTTTTTTCTTCTCCCCTAGATGACCTGATTATTATTTAAAATCATTACAGTGCTGGGGTGCATATGGCGCCTGCTCACTGGGTCTTTGTTCGAGTTGTCAGTGATGTACTGGACTGAAGGGGGGAAGGATAGCTTAGCGGGCCAGTGCACACACTACTGAACACAGGGTTGGGAGTTCAGCCCTTCAGGGGGCCAGGTAGGGATCTGGGGCAAAAATCTGTCAGGGACGGTACTTGGTTCTGCTGTGAAGGCAGCAGGCTGGACTCAATGACCTTTCAAGGTCCCTTCCAGTTCTGTAGATCAGTATATCTTCATATAATGAAAATAAATTAAAAAATAGTCTTTTGAAATCATTTGTTACTTGGAAAATAATCCGTATGAATTACAGTGGAAGGCCACAGTGTAACCATTAAAGTCTCAGCCGGCTGCATTCCCAAATCGTAGATGCCATGTTCTGCTTCTGTCAACAGCTGCTTCAGGGAAGTATCCTAATGGCTTTAGGGATGTGCTGAGGGAGCTTATCAGAGAGGAAGGAGTCTCATCCCTATACAAAGGGTTCACAGCCGTTATGATAAGGGCCTTTCCCGCTAACGCAGTAAGTAAACCTTGATATCTAGTGGGCTGCAGGGAGCTGGCTACTTGCACCCTAAATACCTAGTGAGTGTAAAGGAGGCAGTTAACTCTGATTCCAGACTGTTTGACTGTTTATTATTTCACTAGTGCTGCTTACGTTAGAGCACACACTCTTGGGTGTATTGTCTGGGGGATCTGTTTCCAAGCTTTTAAAATACTGGCTCAAATCTGTGTAGCTGGGAAACTAAAGTAGGCTGTAGGGATAGCGCTAACAGGAATAGGGTCACAGTCTTTGCACTAAACCCCTCTTGTGTTAGAATAAACTAACAGTTCTACACATCTGCTAACACCAAGTGCCAGCATTTTGGATGGCTAGATTGAATCTGCACCTGTTTTAAATGGAAGGATCTAACAAATGACACTGAAGATCAGAAATTCTGTCTCTGCTATAGAGGGACCCAGTTATGTCATTACTTCCAGTTCAAGATCAGTCATGGTGGGGTGGGGGAGGACAAACCATGTTTGGGGTTTATAATGCTGCTGTATCCCTCAGCTTTGAGAAGACCTTTTCCAAACACTCCAGCTTTGTGTGCTTAAGGCTCATCTGATCCTCGTGTTCTGTGTCTGTTCCAGGCCTGTTTCCTTGGTTTTGAAGTTGCTATGAAGTTCCTTAACTGGATTGCACCAAGTCTGTGAAGACTAGGAAATGTCCTCCTGGGACAAGAAAAAAAAGACCATGGTGATGGATTTAAGGGTGACTTGAGAAACGATAGGAATTATTAGTTTTCTAATCCCAATTGCCTTACTCACATCCTCTGGGTGGTATAATAGGTGCCATTCTGAACCCTGAGCCATAACTCTGATGCAGAGTTTTCATGAGGAAGGGGAAGTATGAGTGCACTTACCTTCTGAGCCAAATGCACCATAGCAGTGATGCTGCTAATAGACACTTATCGCTATTACAGTGAGAGTCCTTAAGTACTTCCTCTGGAAGAAGGGGAGACTTTTAATTTCTTTCTTTGTTTACTGAAGAATCAGTGCTGAAAATCTTTCAAAATTGTAATTACCAGCCAGTGTGCACTTAATTCTCAGGATATAGCTTAACACTTTATTGCCAATGTTGAGGTGAGACACTATTTTCCGTCAGTTATAGATAGTCTCATCAGCTGTTATCATGTTTATGGTGCCTTTATTTTATGTGCATGTAATGAGGGGCAATGTGGAACAGAACAGATTATAGCTAAAAAAAATCCTAATTCTGGGCAGAGGGGGCAGGGAGGGATTCTAAAGCATTCTAGAGGACCTTGTATGGTGACGATCTTGAACCGATGAAAGGTGCACTGTGGAACTAAGAGTTAAAGTAAATTACGCCCATCTTCCTTGACTAAGCACTGCTAACCTGGTTGGCAGGGGCATTCAGCAGAGAAACAAGTTCTAACTGATCTCATTTCTCTGCAAAATCCTCTTTCCCCCTCTGAAATCCCTTTGGTATTTACTGATTCGCTGATTATATCCAGAACACAACTTCACAAATACCATATGATTCTTTGCAATCTGTGCTATATCTGATGTCCCTGAACGATGCATTCTGAGAGATGGTGGCCTAGGAAGTACAGAGCAGATTTCAAAGTGGGAGAAGACTTAAATTTCTTTTGGTGCTGAATTCCCTCCATGGCTTCCTTAATGGGAACAGTCAGCCCTGAAATCAGCATCTGGCTCCTCAGCTCAGCATTAAGAGATCTTGTTAAACAACAAATTTTGAGTTGACACGATTGATGCAAGGGACAGGCAAGACAGTCTGTAACCTGTTCCAGTTGTGATTAAATGATCCTGTTTTATCAGGACTCAATAAAGTTTGCTGCTGCTCAGCTAGAATGTTTGCTTGTGGTTTTGTGCGCTCTGTATTTTGGTGCATGATTAGTGTATGCAAAGGCCATACAAATATTCCCTTACACTTTGTTCAGAGATCTGCCTACCTTAAAGGCCTGCAGACAACTTACATATGGATGGGTAGCCTGTCTTTGGTGGTGATAATTCTATGCCTCTCAATCTTTAGACCTGCCCCTCTCTGATACAACCCACTGAAATGTGTGACAAATGGCTGAAATGGGCAACACCTGAGGGTTTTTTTGTTAGGTTAAAATGTTTTTTTAAGGCTGTTTTCTCATGATGAGATGCAAACAAACCAGCTGTTACAGGTGTGGGGGTGGGGAGGGGAATTGGGTTAGGGAGAAGATCCGTGCCTAGATTCCTCAGGAGGCACCAAGGGAAGTGAGGGCTGGGGAATGAGGAGTTGTCCCTAACCAGGCTCACTAAGGTATACAATTAATTTAGCATGCTTTCCATTAATTAGGCTGTCCCTGCCAGGCTGTCCCCAAGGATGTTCTTTTACGTGCTACGGTACCAGCAGCTCAGGACCCTGCTCCTCGCTCCCTTTCTCTTGTAAGGAGCAGAGAGGAATCATCCAGCTGCTTCTGTGTTACCCTTTGTTTTCCCAGAAGTTGAGGGAGCAAGGTGTTTTGTTTTGTTTACATGGGTGGGGAGGACAGAGTGGATCCTCCCACTATTTGAAGAGCCCCACAACTCAGGACTACCTCTCCACTTCCCCTTCCAACTCTGGATGCTCTCTCCCATCCCCAAAATACCTTGCCAGTTCTTCCACCTTAGGAGCCTCTCTGCTCCTTGGAAGAGAGAAGGGGAAGCAAGAGGCCCAGAGCTGCCGAGGAAGGTGAATATGGCCCTCCTTTACCTGCTACTGCTCCCTGTCCTGCCGTACGCTGCCTGTGAGCGTGACTGACTGTGACACGTTCAGTTTCATACACTTGAGATCTGGTTAACCCAGCTGCTTCTGAGACAGCTCAGATCAGTAAAATCAGTAATTTTCATGCTCTCCTGGGAGTGATGTGGGTTTAGCCAAGTTCTAACAGACGTTGCTAGCTAAGCCCTATATGCTTACTGGAACTCTTACAGCAAAAGGCTGTAGATCAGGTTCACTTTCCATTGTTGGAGATGACCGTTTGAACCTAGATTGGCTAAGGATCATCATGTAGTTACTAACCCCAGGTACCACTGATTAATGATTAAAAACATTTGCATATGCAAAGTGGCAGGCTCACTCCTTGCACAAGGCTCTGTGCAGGTTTATACTGTCTGTGCTGCTTCCCTGGGTGTGAGCAAGAAGGAGAACAAACTGTGAATGTTTCAGTAAATATTTATCGACCAAACTGCTGGTTCTTGGTTCCCTGTGCTGGGAGCCTGTCCTAGAGCAGTTCAGATCCTGCCTTTACTTTCCTAATATTTATTTGCTGGGAGCTGCCCTCCTCCTCTCTTTCTCCAGCCTTTTATATGTTGAAAGAATTCTGAAGTTGGATTAATCCTTTAAATATGTTCCCTCTCCTCTTGGACACTGGAGACAAGTGAATTAATTTTCAATCCCTTACCTGCCCCTAACTCCTTGCTTGACCTACACCACAGCCAGCTAAAATTATTGAAAAGGGGGTTCAGCTGGGTCTAGTTAAGGTCCCTTGCAATTAGGTTAAGCTAACGAATGGCCATACTGGGTCAGACCAAAGGTCCATCCAGCCCCATATCCTATCTTCCAACAGTGGCCAATGTCAGGTGCCCCAGAGGGAATGAACAGAACAGGGAATCATCAAGTGATCCATCCCCTGTTGCCCAGTCCCAGCTTCTGGGAAACAGGCTAGGGACACAATTCCTGCCCATCCTGGCTAACAGCCATTGATGGACCTATTCTCCATGAATTTAGCTAGTTCTTTTTTGAACCGTTATAGTTGTGGCCTTCACAACATCCTCTGGCAAGGAGTTCCACAGGCTGTTTACACCTGACAAGCCTTTGGCTACATCTACACTAGCCGCCAGATCGGCAGGTAGGGATCGATCTGTCGGGGATCGATTTATCACGAGTAGTGTAGACACGATCAATTGACCCCCGATCGCTCTCTCGTCAACTGCTGAACTCCAGCAGTGTGAGAGGCGGAAGCAAAGTTGACGGGGGAGCCGCGGCCATCGATCCACCACCGCAAGGACGTGAAGTAAGTAATTTTAATTTGATCTAAGATACGTTGACTTCAGCTATGCTATTCTCATAGCTGAAGTTGTGTATCTTAGATCGATTTTTTCCCCCCCAGTGTAAACCAGGCCTTAGAGTTTCCCCAGGCCTAACCCTCACTTAAGCTTCTGGCTCTATGCCAATTGCTTCCAGACAATTGCCTGCCAGTTCCTGGCCTGAGGCAATGTTTGAGATGCTTCCTCTCATGCTGAGGGAGGAAGTATGGCTGAGAACTGGCTCCTCCCAGATTCCCCATCTGCCCCACTTACTAGCAGGCAGAGACCTGTCCCACTCCTTGCTACAGCAGCATTTAGTGGCCTGGGTAAACCCTACTCCTGGACATTAGCTAGTGTGGCAATGTACAGTCTTGTACAATTCTTCAATAGCATTTTGGACAAGGCTGGTTTGAAATGTTTCCTCAGATGGACAATAATATTGTCTGCTAATTCCTTAATACGAGGACTGGCTCTTTGCTGATGAAAGCTGCTTTCCTGAGTGTGTAGCCAGCCAGAGACAGGGCCGGTTCCTTTGTGACAGAAACTGCCTGTTTGAAATATTTGTGAAAGGAACAGGGCACAAGGCAATTAAGAGTAAGAGTCACTCTTGAAGTTTCTTATTAACTTCTGCAAAAGGAACCTGTCTGCTAGGGTTGTTTTAACCTAGGTGTTTAGGATTCTGAGAGGGATTCTGAGCATTTCCCCCTCGGTTAAAAATGGAGGAACAATGGCTAAAGCAAAAGCCTGACATGAACAGCCTGGCTGGTTACGCCTGACAAGCACTGAACTGAGGTCAGTTACCACTGCAAGGGAAAGGTCAAGGGGCTGTACCAGCCAGAGAGACAGGGTTAAAGCAGTATTCCCCAGTAACTGTGGTCTCGAAGCAAAGGAGTGCCATTCCGAACAGGGCACATGCAGTTTAATAACTATGGGCTTGGCTACACTGGAGAGTTGCAGCACTGGTGGTGGCTTTACAGCGCTGCAACTCACTCTCTGTCCACACTTGCAAGGCACATCCAGTGCTGTTTCTCCCTGGCTGCAGCGCTGCATGTACTCCACCTCGGCCTGGGGAATAACGACTGCAGCGCTGGTGATGCAGCGCTGCTCTGCCAGTGTGGCCACCAAAAGCGCTGTTGTTGGCTTCCAGAGGTATTCGGAGGTATCCCAGAATGCCTGTTCAGCCACTCTGCTCATCAGTTCGAACTCTACTGCCCTGGCCTCAGGTGACCCACCCTTTAAATGCCCCAGGAATTTAAAAAATCCCCTTCCTGTTTGCTCAGCCAGGTGTGGAGTGCAATCAATCGGTGACCATGCGTCCACGCGCCAAACGAGCCCCAGCATGGAGCAATGGCGAGTTGCTGGACCTCATCAGTGTTTGGGGGGAGGAAGCTGTGCAGTCCCAGCTGTGCTCCAGCCGTAGGAATTACGATACCTTTGGGCAGATATCAAGGGCCATGCTGGAAAGGGGCCATGACCGGGACACGGTGCAGTGCAGGGTTAAAGTGAAGGAGCTGCGCAGTGCCTATTGCAAAGCCCGCGAGGGAAACGGCCGCTCTGGCGCTGCTCTCACGACCTGCCATTTTTACAAAGGGCTGGACACGATACTTGGGGGTGACCCCACCGCCAATCCGAGGACCACGATGGACACTTCAAAGCGGGGGGATAGGAGTGGAGGGGGGGCGAGGAGGAAACCGAGAGTGAGGTACTGGGGTGGGGGGGGACATCCCAGAGTCCCTGGAGGCATGAAGCCAGGAGCTCTTCTCAAGCCAGGAGGAAGGCAGCCAGTCGCAGCAGCCGGTACTTGGTGAAGGACAAGCAGAGGAGCGGGTTCCCGGTAAGCGGCTTTTATTTTCAGGATGGAAATTTTTCGGGAGAGGAGGGAGGGTTAGGGCTGCATGCATGCCTAGATGTGGAGTAGCATGGGCAATGCGCTTGTGCAAGTTTATAGGGAAGAGCCACTGTGGTCCTTGTCCCAGTCAGGCTAACGTGTCCGCGCCACTGTGCTGCGAGAGGTGGGGGGACCATGGCTGCACACAGGCAAGCTGCATAGGGGCCAGGGCGGAATCCGCATTGCTGTAGAAGACCCTCCCGCTCTTCCCAGGTGACCCGCAGCAGCGAGATATCTTCCAGGATCAACTCCTGTGGAAAATGTTGGGAGAGTGTTCAGTGTAGGTGCCTCCTGCAGCAGTTTGCTTTCCCCAATACACAGAAACCCCGAGGAAAATACAGCCCTGAAGCAATCAGTCCCCCTTACTCACCATTTCAGGGCTCCTCTGGGCTATATGCGCTCTCTTTGGTGTGGGAAAATTATGCTATTGTGAAGACTGTAAACTCCTTCGCGGTATGGGAATAACTGTCTGATATAAACAATGCTGCCTCTGTTAACTGTTGCCTTTTTTGCCTTTCCACAAGCAACATTGAGTTCTCGGCTGCCCGTGTTATCAACAGCTCAAAGACTCCAAAACCTCCGGAAGAAGCCGTGAAAAAGCAAAGAAGACCTGCTGCAAGCAGTTATGCAGCACTGTCACAGAGAATCAAAAAGTGCAGGACTGGAGGGAAAAGGAAAGCAGGATCCACCAGAAAAACGCAGCAGCCAAGAAGAAAAGCACAAAGCAGCTGATAAGCATCCTGGCGCGCCAAGTGGACTCTATCCAGGCACTCGTAGCCATGCAGACAGAGCACTACCGCACTGCTCCCCCCCCCCCAAGCTCTTTCCCTTGTGCCCCAGTGTCAGCTCCAAACCCCCTTCCCCAGCATCCAGGTTCTTATCTCCACCAGCTGCCTCCAACACCTGTACGTTCACCAACCAGCCCCGAGAACTATGACCCTTACCTTCTGCACTCAACCCCCATCACCATGCAGTATTTTAATCCTGAAGTGCAGCAGTCATTGCACAGCACTCCAGACAGGACATATTCAAACCTCTGACTGTACAGTTCACCCCTCCACCCCCCCTGCACTTTTAGGTTCCCAAAATGTTGTGTGTCTGTCAATAAAGTTATTTTCTTTTCAATAAATGAATTCTTGGCTTTGAAAAGAGTCTTTATTATTGCAGAAAGTCAAAGATACCTTAGCCCAGGAAAGAAACAGGCACTGCAAATCAGCTTAGGAAACACAGATTCCTACTAACATTGTAACCACTGCACTTCACTCCCGTGCAAGGCACCAAACATTACTGTTGGTTTTCAGCCTCAAAATCCTCCCTCAAGGCATCTCTAATCCTTGCAGCCCTGTGCTGGGCCGCTCCAGTAGCCCTGCTCTCTGGCTGTGCAAATTCAGCCTCCAGGCACTGAACCTCAGAGGTCCATGCCTGACTGAGTCTTTTACCCTTCCCTTCACAAATATTATGGAGGGTACAGCATGCGGATATAACCGCAGGGATGCTGCTTTCCCCCAAGTCTAGCTTCCCATACAGAGATCACCAGCGTCCCTTTAAACGGCCAAAAGCACACTCCACAGTCATTCTGCACCGGCTCAGCCTGTAGTTGAACCGGTCCTTGCTCCTGTCAAGGCTCCCTGTGTACGGTTTCATGAGCCAAGTCATTAACGGGTAAGCGGGGTCTCCAAGGATCACAATGGGCATTTCGACGTCCCCTACTGTGATCTTCTGGTTTGGGAAAAAAGTCCCTGCCTACAGCTTCCTGAACAGGCCAGTGTTCCGAAAGATGCGTGCATCATGCACCTTTCCAGGCCAGCCTGTGTTAATGTCAATGAAACGCCCATGGTGACCCACAAGTGCCCAGAGTACCATAGAGAAATACCCCTTCCGATTAACGTACTCGGATGCTAGGTGGGGTGGTGCCAGAATAGGAATATGCGTCCCATCTATCGTCCCTCCACAGTTAGGGAAACCCATTTGTGCAAAGCCATCCACAATGTCCTGCACGTTCCCCAGAGTCACGGTTCTTCTTAGCAGGATGCGATTAATGGCCCTGCAAACTTGCATCAACACTATTCCAACGGTCGACTTTCCCACTCCAAACTGGTTCCTGACCAATCGGTAGCTGTCTGGCGTTGCCAGCTTCCAGCTTGCAATAGCCACCCGCTTCTCCACTGGCAGGGCAGCTCTCAATCTCATGTCCCTGCGCCGCAGGGTAGGGGCGAGCTCAGCACACAATCCCATGAAAGTGGCTTTTCTCATCCGAAAGTTCTGCAGCCACTGCTCGTCATCCCAGACTTCCATGACGATGTGATCCCACCACTCAGTGCTTGTTTCCCGAGCCCAAAAGCGGCGTTCCATGGTGCTGAGCATTTCCGTGAATGCCACAAGCAATTTAGTGTCATACACGTCAGGCGACTCGCTATCATCGTCGGACTCCTCACTGTCATTTTGGAGCTGAAGGAATAGCTCAGCTGCCAAACGTGATGTGCTGGCGAGACTCATCAGCGTACTCCTCAGCAGCTCGGGCTCCATTTCCCACAGAAATCGCGCTGCCCAGAAACCGTTGGGAGAGTCAAGATGGTGCCAAATGTGGATGGGAAAAACAGGGATTGTTGGGATGTGAAGCGATGCATCACAGGGCGTTGGGACAGGAAGCAGAATGACCCGCTCCCTCCGCCCCCTTCCTACAACCCACGGTGCCAAAATGGGACGAGGTGCTCTGTGGGATAGCTGCCATCATGCTCCACTCCCAGCACCGCTGCAAACGCTGCAAATGTGGCCACACTGCAGCACTGGTAGCTGTCAGTGTGGCCACACTCCAGCGCTTTCCCTACACAGCTGTACAAAGACAGCTTTAACTCCCAGCGCTGCACACCTGCAAGTGTAGCAAACCCGGGGTGCTGCCTGTGGACTGTGTAGCAAAGAAAACCTGCATGTAAAATGGGATGCAGCACACATTCGGAAGTTCAGGCATCTTTACAAATGCCGTAGATATTTATTAGTAAAGGAGACTGATACACTACCTATGCCTAATCGATGCAGCAATCTCTCTAAGAAGGGGGCGAGGAGATCACGTCTATGCACAGAGAAAGTATAATCTAAGGAAGAAAGTGTGGCCCATCCAGTTCTCCCACTGGATTCTCAAGGCACTGTACCTTTCTACTTTGTCATCCCTCTGATCATGCTAATATCCTGCTGATTTACTTTATCTGTTTCACTGCCCTTACAGGGCACTCCTGCCCTTGGGCTGAGGCACAGAATATATGTTTCTTCCTGATTTAGGTTAACTCTTCATTGCTGCTGTAAAATTTGTAACTTCCTAATTTTCAAAGTGTTTCCTGAATTCTCTTTACATTTCTCCCTCTGTGGAAAGAGTTCACAGCAACAAATGATAAACCGTGTATGTCCATTAGGCCATACGTACTGAGTGGGATATAACAGATAAGTGGGTGGCCTCTTACCAGTTCATCATGACATTACATTAACTTCTCATTTAACATTGTAGTTCTGTTCCTGAAAAATGCTCCTTTAAGAAAAACGATGTTAAGTGAATCCAATTTCCCCATAAGAATTAATGTAAATAAGGGGGATTGGGTCCCAGGCAATTTTTTTTTTTTTTGGCCAAACGAGACATCATATATGCAGTATATGTTTTAAACAAACAACTTAATACCGAACACAGCAATGATGATTGAGGGGCTTGGTTGAGGTGGTGGAGTGGGAGGGTGGGATATTTCCCAGGGAATGCCTTGCTGCTAAATGATGAACTAGCACTTGGCTGAGTCCTCAAGGGTTAAAAGGTTGTTAATGTAGCCTCACACTCTGCAAGGCAGCAAAAATGGAGGGAGGAGACACAATAGACACAGCAGTGACTGCAAACATTCCCTGCGGAAACTGAACGTGACAATGAACCCAGGCTATCCCACTGGAGTGCACCGCTCCCTCCACTTTCCAAAGTGCCAGGGGGTGCATGTGTGTGACAGAGACACACACTGTGTGTGTGTGTGTGTGTGTGTGTGTGTGTGAGAGAGAGAGAGAGAGAGAGAGAGAGAGACACACTGTGTGTGTGTGTGTGTGAGAGAGAGAGACAGATGCACATTGCCCCTTTAAGTATGATGACCCGACTCTTAAGTACATTGCCTTTTTAAGTAGATCAGCAAGTTGAGACAGCTGCTGCTGCCAGCAAGCTTCCTCTGTGCTGAGCCCGGTCATGTCCCCCCTCTGTTCTGTGGAGATGGGGTACAGGAGTGGGGGAGGGGGACACCCTGACATCAGCACCCCTCTTTCCCCCCCACCCCCTGCACAGCAAGCAGGAGGCTCCTGGGAGCAGCTCCAAGGCAGAGGGCAGGAGCAGCATCGGCAGTGTGGGGATGGACACCTGAACTGCCCGGCATTGATAGCCTGCTGGGCGGCTGCCGCGCAGGGATCTTAAGGGAGCTGATGGGGGCCTGCCAGCCCACCCTGGTTCCAGGCCCCACCAGCTAGTTCCAACGGGCTGCTCTTCCTGCAAGCAGTGGACAAAGCAGGCGGCTGCCAAACTACATTGTAAGGGAGCATTGCGCAACTTTAAACGAGCATGTCCTCTAATCAGTGACATAACAAGACGACATTCCCCAGGACGACGTTAAGCGAGGAGTTACTGTACTGGGCTGCCCAACTGGCCACAGTGGCAAAGAGTCACATGGTTGTTAGAGGGCAGGACTCCCGCTTCCATTGGAAAGCTCCATGCAATTTGTCACTAAAGACTCATTCTTGTTCTCAACAAACATGGAGCAGGGGATTGGTGAAAGTGCTTCATCACCAATCTTAGTTCCCTCCCTCCTTTAAAATGCTCCCATGTTGGATTCTAGCAGTTGTTTCCTTCAATTCCAAAGATCCACTTAGTTTCTAGAGATTTCTCTCTTGCAGACACAAGAGCTGAATTTAATGTCTGAGCACTCCTTCTCTTCCATTGATCCAGAGAGGGCAGCCCCCTCCCCCTGTTCAATCATTACTTTTCCTTGTAACACTTTGGGCGTTTGACTCACCATTGTAGCAGTCTGACTCGGTGAAGTCAATCTTCTGAGTGATGCTGAAAAGAGCGACAGAAATTCAGTGGATTTGTGCCCCAATGTGTGCTGAAAAAGAATAAATGGAAATGATCAAAAGGCTCTACCACATGATACTTGCAATCTAGAGAGAGGATCATGGAGAAATAAACTCTACTTCTCTGAGCCTATTTGATTTACCGTAGTGATACAAAGGAGAATTACACATCCAATATAATACAAAATGTTAGTAAGCTAGGATTGATCAGAGACCATATTTACCTTTCTTTCTGTAGTGTGTGTAACACAATTGTACCCCCCATAGTAAAAATGATGCTGTGTCTTTATGAACTGCACATAGAGGCCAGGTTGTGTTGTGCATTAACTGTGGTTTATAATGTTCAAACTCAAAGCAGACTGAGTTAGGAATCCAAACTGTTGTTGAAATCAGAGAACTAGTAATGAGGACGAACTCTCACTGACGTCAAGGGGGCTTTCTATGGGGAGGACCAAGTTCAGGAGAGTGACCATACACACGGGAGATAGGGAGAGACCTATCAGGGCACTTGACATATCCTGTGGGATGTAAGTCCAGGACAGCTCCTGCAGAAACATTTTTAAGTACTCTGTTTGGTCCTTTTTAATTTGATTTTTAAATCCATGTCAACTTGAAATTTTGTAGAGCTATTTCAGAAGTTTGAACAGGTTTACAGGTCACTTCCATGTAAACATCAGCAAGAAAGCATTAATATTTACGAAAATGAGCTCATCCCAGATAAGAGATTAATTCTTCATTTCTTTGAGTGTGATCACTTCCACTGGGAAGCCCCACGACGATTACCAAAGGATCATTTAGTAACAGATAGCCAACACTTTGTAATGTGTGGTTACAAACTGCACCCCAGCACTCTCTGACTGAACATCTGCACCACATATGCATAAAATCTCTGCTTTCACCACAATTTCTCCTATACTTATCACTATTCAATCTCTCTCTATATTTTAACTAGACCGGTGCTAAGTGAAACAATACAAAATTTTTCTTTTATCATAGTACAAACTGATGTTGTTGGTCTTCTTTTCCAGATCAAGTCCTCTGGGGTAATTTGTCTATCCAAATCCTTTTCCCGCTGTGTCATATATGGACATTTTCCTTGTTAGGAAAGTTGCCTACAAAGATTGATGTGTTATTTTTGGTTTCCTAATTGACCAGAAGTCATTGCGTTTACTAAAGTTAGCTTTCTGTATAAAATAACCTTATAGAAAAGTTGAGAGCTGTTTAACTTAAGGTACTGGTACCATGGGAGAGTTAGCCAGTTAAAGCTGGTTTTGATTTCTAAATAAGTGAGAAAAGTTTATTTGATGAACAGCTGGCTGACTGTATGTATTCCAGGGCTCTCCCAATTCTTAAAACTCTCTGGTTTGTAATTTGAGTTAAAATCTGAATGATTTGCAATGGGGACAATAATGTATTCTATCCCAAGTTCTGTTCCAAACCTATAGAGTACCCTTTGCCAAAGGATATGTATACATTTTTGGAGGGTGTGATTTTAAAAAATTAATCCATGGTAATATAGCAATATTTACATGGCCACAATTTTCTTATTCAATAAAGACACAGTTTTGGCTGAGTTAGTGCACCCCCAAGCCACTAACTGCTTTGAGTTGGCTGGCTTGACAATATCGTGTAGTATTTGGAAGAACTAGTCCACCCTTTTTAATAAGTCTGTACAAAGCATCCAAATTCAGCATTAGTGTGATAGATAGATAGGGCAACATCCTGAACAAACCCCACCGAATTAAGTTTACGTATCTTTGTGGGCCAGAGATTGCATGTAATTACAGAGAGAGGGGGCTATCAGCCCTCCAGGAATTTATAACAGTGGGGGTGATTTAGGCAAATTCACTTAGGTTGTAACACCTCCAGAGAGCTCCCCCTACCTGGAGAGAGACTCACATGTACTGGCGGAAATTGGATTCTTCAGGGACCAACCGACTAAGAAAGGACTTTTGGTTAAATAGCTTGTGTTAAAACTGACCCAGGGCCTTCTTGTCTGTTTTTTTAATCAAAAAGGTTTTCTGTCCCAGGTGGGCCCCTAATCCTTCCTGGGAAGGGCTGGAAGGACTTGGCCCAGTCTGTGCTCTTGTTTTGAGGAAAAAGGGTTATGAATGTGCAACCACACAAAAACCTCTTGGTAGGGTTTGAAGGACTGTTCACAGGCCAGCGCCCTTGTTGGAGTTGGGGTGATCTCTAGCAGGTATGTAGAGTCTTTTATCGTTTTTAATATGTATTCTTTGTTGTGCTTTTACCTGAAGAATAAATGTACTTGCTTAGAAAGAGCTGCATGGTAATTAAACTGTGTCAATTACTGTTTATCATCTCTGAGGAGAGATGTAAAGCAAGCCTCCTTAGGCACTCCAATTTTGCTAGGGAACTCACAGTATAGGCAGGGAACTGTGCAGGCTGGAGATACCTGCTCAGGAGGAAGAGAGATGTATGTCCCCATCCAAGAGAGGCAACGGCTGGGGAGCCAGAAGCTTAGGAGTAGGTGTCACTTGCTGGACCACAGAGGGGGAATGCATGTGCAGATGCCATGAACTATGGCACTGGGTCTTTTCTTATTCCACATAAATTCTAACAACATTCTCTATACTCCTGCTAGTGTTCTATCTCAGATGACTAGAGGAAGATTTTGAAACAAGGAAGATATCCTTTGCAAAGTATTCATTTTGTCTGTGGATATTTGTATTTTCTTCATACCCAAGAAATTGCATACTTCTCCCACCGCTCAAAATATTTTGTTATTTGCTGAAATAGATGTTTGACATCTAAATCATAGAGCCCGAGCTTGAGATTTTAATTCCCACGTATCTTACAGAACCTGTTGCCCATTTGTATCCAAATGTTTTCTGGAGGGATGATTCTTCCAAGTGTGGCAAAGTCATAGCTAGTATTTAAGATTTAGCATCATTTACTTGAAAGACAGATGCTCTCCTGAAGTCGTGGATTTCTTTGATACTAATTTCAGATAAATGCTCAGATCAGATAAAAAAAATCATATAATTGCCAAACAAAACGATTTTCTTATGTGTTCCTGCAAGCTTTATTCCTTTGATAGAGTAATTCTTCCTTAGCCTCTGCAAAACACTCCGTGGTCAATGCAAAAAGCAAAGGCAACAATGACATCTCTCCCCTGCAATTCAAAAGAGGGAGATTTAACTTCACTGGCTTCTGAACCTATTGAAGAGGTGGGTGGGCTCAAGCCCACCCGCATCCTAAGGCTCCTCCTAAAGTATAAGGGGAGGAGGTACTAGACCCAGGATTCAAACAATTACAGGGGACACCTGTTAGGCTGTGTGATATGGTGTCCTCCCCCCACAAGCCCAATCAGCCCATTAAGCTGCAGGTGGGGAAGATGTAATCTGTGTGGAGGAATGAGCAGGAAGCTCACCTGTGAGGGAACGGGCAATGCTTCGATAAACGGAAGGGGGAGAAAGCCTGCAGTCCCCCTCTATGAGGCGAGAGAGAAACCCTTGAGAAAAGAGATAGGAACCTAGGAGAGAAGGATTACCTAGGAGGCCTAGGAGAGAGGGGTCTGACTAGGAAAGCTGGAGAATGAAAAGCTCGAAGAAGCACGGTAGGAAGTAGTCCAGACCTTAGATGTAGCTGCAGACCATAACTGCTCGCTATAGGGCCCTGGACTGGAACCCTGAGTGGAGGGTGGGCCTGGGTTCCCCTACCAACCACTGCAGAGTGGTACTGCTAAGGGCAGCAAACGGGAAGACTGCCTGAGTCACTGTGGGAGTAACCTAATCAGGGCAGTGGGTGTGAGGACTGCCTGACGCTGCTTGTACAGAGATACCCCTGGAGGTCACGAAGTAGCCATACTGCAACTCCACGAGCAGGAGACGGTCAATGGTGGAAGAGAAGAAAGGGGGCATGGAACTGGGTGGAGTTAATCCCAAGAATCACCTGAAGGAGGTGCAAGCTAGCAATGAGTAGAGCACCCTGTGACAAGCTAGTATAAAGAGCAACCATCTCTTCAAGGAAGTGGGGGCCAAATGTCCATATGGGATGTGAATTTAAACACGGAGTTCCACTTTATGCTATCAAAAGTTTTCTCTCCAGCAAGTAATAACAAAGGAAATGGATTTCATTTTCATCTGGCACTAAGAATACAATCAATTAAAATCTTTGTTATATGACTCAGCACAGCTCAATGAGGTTAGATCTTTTCCAGACTCACTTTAAATCAAAAAATAAAATACCAAAACCAGCATAGAAATCACTTCTCAAACTGCTGTGATTTGTTGAACCATAAACAGCTATACTCTCCCCATGAATATGTGGGCTGCTTTTCCTCTTGCAATGTAGAGGTACTCTCTCCACCTAGGGTACATCAACCCTCACCCTTAGAGACAGATTACCATCTGATCTTTTTGAGTTACTCATGGGTATACAAAACAGCTAAGGGCCCCCCCTTTCTATCCCCTCCACTCTCCTCCATCCCCGAGACCGCTACACAGCCACCCACTTGCCCCTTATTATCTTTTATTTTCTCTATATTTTAAGATACAGAACACAGCGATCACAGTTATGATCACTGCACTTAAACTTAATACAACTTTCTTTACAACAGTAACATGCCGATCAGCTATTTGTTCTTGATGACTCCCAAGAAGTCTTTTCTGGTTAATGATTAGGTTACTTCTCAGGCATCTGAGTCCTTTTGTTCAGCTTTACTTCTGCCATTGCGAATAAGTTCTCTAGTCTTTCACCTTTTCTTTTCCTGCCTGTCTTTGCTGGAGTTGTGTTGTCAGCCATATTTTTTTTTCCCCCTGGCAACCTCTGGAGTATCCTCGTGTGCGTCTGAGATTTGGATTTCTATCCCAAGCAACCTGAGTCTATATGCCCGCTTGTTTAAAACTGTTGACTGTCTAATACCAATTCTAGAAGCAAATGAGTATGTAAACGGGAATCCTGATCTACTGTGGATTTCTGCCCATGTGACTGCTGCTGTAATTTCCCCTATCTCTAGTCTTGTCTTTTTTAAAGTTAGGGCAGTAAGGTCTTGGGGGAATTGCAGATTGTGGCCTTTGAGGGTAAGCTCTGGAAACCTTCTGATGTTTTTCATCATTAAATCTTTGTTGATAACGATTAAACGTCCCAATCAGATCTCTGGATCTGTTACAAGGCACAAGCTGATGGAATAAGATTCTATGTGCTCTGCCCACTTTCAGCACCTCCAGAGAGCTCAGATTTAACAACTTGACATACCTGATCGGGTTTCCTCCTTCCACGTTTTCAGGCAGAACCTCAATTTCTAACATTTCCTCCTCACTGTCTTCTATATCATCTAACATAAGTTACATCTCTGTCTCTCTCTCCTCCAGCAGTGCCATGTGATTCTGCAGCGTGTGCACGCTCACTTGCTCTCAGCTGTTTCTCCTAAGTCAGTTTCTAACATAGGGACTCAACCTTCAAAGTCAGTAACTTCCTTCTTTTTGCTGGACTCTTGAACATAATTTCTCAGAACCTTAAACTCAGAGATTCACTTCTGAGGTCCACCTTGGTGTGACCATTTGGCTCTTTGGCCTTATTATTCCTGCTTGTTTTGTGAGGACATGGCCTCGCTTGCAGTCAGAGAGGCCTCCTTTCTCAGTGAGGGGGTTTTATTTTTAATGTTTGGATTTGTTTTGAGGAATCCATCCTCTGGAACCCTGTGCTCCACTTTCTTGATCAGAGTTATTTGGTGTAGAATGTTGATGGAGGCAAATTGTCATTCTCTGAGATCAGGCTTCAGACAGCCATCTTAGTCTGGTCCCCTGCTGCTCCCATCACCTTGCCCCATTCCTGACACAGTTCCATTTTGATATCACATCCTCACATTTAAAACAAGGTTTTAAAAGCTTGCTATACATGGGGAGGAGTATGGAACGCAATGTCCCCAACGTGCTGTCAAATGCACGAAGTAAACAGACTGGAAATAATAGGTCTGTAACTTCAGTTCTAGTAAGCTGACGTGCTGCTTGTAGCTAGAAAGGTCTGTGTCCCTTTAAATGGCTCAGTTATCTGGATGCAGCTCTTAGTACATGGAAACTGCAGAACACAGGAGGACTAGATCTGGCAGAACCACGCCATATTTGTTAACATTCTGCAGCCACAACAGAGCTTCCAAATTGTCATAACAAGCTACTTACCCCCCCCCCTTTTCTTTATAGGGCCCAAACAGCTTAACACCTGCTTGCAGGACAGAGATGGAATAATATGAAAAAAAGCAGAATCACAGCATTCTCTCTGGAAGAATACATAAATAAAACAATGACACTGAAATGCATGTCCTCTAGACCAGGGATCACACAACATGCATGTGAGAGGGACAGAATTTTACTGACCATCTCTCCATTTTATTGACCTAGTTGTGTTCAATGGATTAAATGCTGCTCTTGGGACCTGGGGGAAATCAGTTGGCCATAATGTGAGAAGGGAGCTGGTTAGCTGAAGCCCAGTGGAGTGGTTCTTTTATTATTCATAGTCCACATCCCTGAGGGATCATTAAGTGACCTACCATGTCCGTCCCAGCCCCAGGAGCTAGGACTGTGCTTAAACTGCATCTCCTTTGACAAAGTCTGAATCAGCTGTCAGCTGGAAAACATGGTCATCTCTAATAGGGGCAGAGAAGACAGGCATCAGACAATCCAAGAGGGTAGTTTTATTGTGGTTATTTCTGTATTTTCCCTTCTAATTCCCTGCTGGAAGCAAAGGCACCATTAAAGAATTTCTGCTTCTTGGGCACACTTGGAAGGAGAATAAAATGCTGAATAACTGCAAATAACAGAAGCTGCTAGTTTTGGAATTGGAAACTTTGTGGGAGGTCAAAGCAACATTAATGTGTAAGTGTAAGATTTATTATTGATGTTGCAGCATTTCTTAGACCCCATTGTGCGCCAGGACCCCATTGTGCTAGATGCTGTACAAACAGAATAAAAGAAATTCCCTGCTCCAAGGCACTTACCACGTAAGCATGAGACAAGAGACAACAGATCGGATGGGATGGGATGGTTCCTGAGGGTAGCCAGAGTTATGAGGTACCTCACTACAACTTGTCCTTAGTGTGAGGAAGCCTTGTCCCTATCTTCTGTGGGCCAGGTCCCCGACTCCTTCAGGTATGGGCAACACAAGCACTCCCCTCTCAGATTATGCAGGCTCTGCTGTCCTTCTGCAGGTTAGCGACTGGCATGCTTCAATCCTCACTCCCTCTAAGCATCCATTTCACTGGACACTCTCTGCAGTCACAGATTTGTTGCTTTCAAAGGAATAGTACACCCTAGTTCACCAGTTTCACTTAAGATTACTGCTCTGCTTATCACCCAGCACTTAGATATATTGACAGTGAAAACTTGTATGAGTTTATTTAACAAAGTATAGAGATTTGAGAAGAAGCAAGCAAAAGTAATGGAAAGAAATGGTTCAATGTAAAATAAAACCATAAGATGAATTTTATGCATTTTAGAACCTAGACTTAATTAACAAGATATTCTCCTAATACGAGATAGCTCACCAGCCCTGTGATCACCAGGCCAGTGACTGGCTGTGATCCCTCCTTCATGAAACATAACTCCCCTCAGCTCGTCTCCTCAGTGAAAGGACACTGTGTCTCTTTGCAACCCCAAATACATCAAAGCAGTCCCTTGAGCTTTACTCATAACTC
This sequence comes from Gopherus evgoodei, assembly GCF_007399415.2. NCBI lineage: Eukaryota > Metazoa > Chordata > Testudines > Testudinidae > Gopherus > Gopherus evgoodei. Next base: position 129,708,330 of record NC_044328.1, on the reverse strand, counting down.
AGGCACCTCTTGCTGTGTGCTTCTTCCTGGGGATTTTGGAATGTTGATTAGTTGGTGGCTGCATATGCAAATAGGCTTACATTGTGAGAGGCATCTACCATCCCCTGCCTGAACAGAACCTGAAGTGTATCATCTTCATTTGATTTCAAGGCTTTAAGAACATAATTTCCAGTGTAGGTACATAAATTCTTAAATATTATCTAAACATACAGTTTGCAATTATTATGATAAACACTGGGATATTTACTCTCAGTAGAGACCATACTTGCCACCCTTTGGTGAATTACTGTGCATAGATATGACCCAGGGGATCCCTGTCAAACTCTATGCCCACCTGTGCCTTCTACCATTTGACACAAAGAAGTTCATAGATGACAGGGAGCATAAGTTCAGGGAAAGCTGCACACATGCTTAGTGCAACAATGCAAAATTTCACAGGTTGAGAAATACTTCCCACAGTCTAGATACCTTGTACAAATACACAATCAACGGTGTCTTGGGTTCTGAGGCTGCTAACTGCCAAAAGCTTTCTGGAAGGTGCAATAGCTTGGGGAAGCAGATGTAGGGAGATGGAATCCAAAATTAGTGTTAGATCAGCAGGACTCATGCCAGTTTATAAGTGGAGGCAGTGCTTTACTCTTAAATGTTTGTGTGTGAGACAATACACTCACTGAGGCATAACACTGTGATTGATAGCATGTGGTTATGCCTTTGAAGATTAGAATCTGTGCTAGTCCCCTTAAAGCAGGCTATTTTTTTCCGAAGGAATCCAGGTAAGAAGCTCTGTGTGTAGCACTACCCAGGTTTAGTTTGTTTCCTGAAGAGCAGTCAGAATTTTACTGCAAAACACTATTTAGAAAAGACTTTGGAACTGTGATGGGGCAGCTAAAGAAGAGGAAGCTGGATGCAGAGACCTGAGTGCTGGAGATACTGTTTATTCAAGAACTAATTATAACAGAGGCCTGCTACTGCACACAAGTCCTAAGGAAGAAAAGTTTCCTAGAGCAAGAGCAGCCATCTGATTGCCTACATTCTTCATGCTCTGAGTGCCTTCTCTGCTTCTAAAAATTCTACCCAAGCGATCTGGGGATACTTGCTGCCTATGAACCAAATTATGAGCCCCTTATGTTCCTTAGTGAGCAGTTACATGGTTATTCCCATTTAAGTCCATGGGTTATTTGTTCTTGACCACTGACATCTGTCCTGATCTGGGAACTCCTTATATCAAGCTGTTGGTATTATAAATTATAGGCTAGGATGAGCTGCTTAAGGAAACAGTATCATGGAAATGAGGGAAAACACAATTTAAAATATTGTTGATACCTTTTGGTATCACTAAAAGGCCACCTGGTAATTAGCATAAATAGACATGTTAGCATAAGTGTTTGATCTAGGTTATAAAGTTACAGGGGCTTTTTACAATATGTAGTTTGTGATAAGAGAGAGAACAAAGACAATCCTGAAATAATGGATTTCTAGGGGATTTTGGGATACATGTAACCCTGAGATCAGTGCATGAATGCAATTTGAAATATTGGGAAATATATTTTGATGCAAGTAACTTACGTCAACAGCCAGGACCTCAATTATGATTCCCCAGAATACCACTCATGGACCAGGGCCAGGAGGCAATCTACATATGGTCACCAGATATGTGAGCATACGGGCTAAGGGGTATAAAGTAAGGTGTATGTTCAATCTCTAGTAGGCACATCAAGGTGATGGAATGGTGGAAGCCTGGACCATCACAGCCCACTTATGATATTCTCCAGTGTTTCTTGTATTTTTGTTTCCAACAGTATCTGTGAGGTTGTACGTCAGTCAACACAAAATGTACCAATCCTCAGTTACTCTGCTTTCTGAACATCCAAATAGTTCCAAAAGTCTCACATTTCTATATGTCTCACCACTTCCCTTCTTAATAATATATTTAGGTAGCCAAAATAACCTGTTATCAGTGACTAGTGCCACTTGCACACAGCCTTGTCTCCATTTATCCCAAACTTTTCATTCCCCAGGCTATACTATGTTAGTAACTGATCAGCATTGTGGATATTGATCTACTACTCTGTAGCCCTCTGAAAGCTCATCAGCATTTTTCCATGGAGCTCCTGCAGACAACTTGGGTCTGGTGACTGGATTGCTTATAGCTGCAGGAACAGGTTGCTGCATCCTGCTGAAGCCTTTGCAGGAAAATCTGTCTATATAAGACAAGGCTGTAATCCCCTGCAGGCTAAATGGAAAGTGATGTCTATCCACAATGACACAAAACTGCACTAACTTAATAAGTACAAGACTGCTTCCTTTGGTAGCTACATTTTGTAACAAAATAATGTGCACACAGATTATTTATGAAGATGTAGTAGGTTCTGATGATGTAAACCACAAGATTGACGGCCCCAGCACCTGTTTCACTCAACTAATCCCCCACACCTTTGTGCGGACATTATCTTTACATGCTGTGTCATCTGTATAAATTGGCCAGGGCCCTTGTCTCCTTTTCTCCCTCAGCACTATATAAATAGCAAGTACAGGTTGCGAACACACAGTCCTGTGCTCATTATTGGTGCTGCCTTTGCTCATTTAGGAGTCTCTCTTTCAGGACAGAGCTGCCCTGCTTTTCAAGGGGCAGCTGCTTTTATACAACTCAGCCTAGTGCATCTCCACTCCCAGCTGTCACTATGGTAACCCAAATCCATGGGGAAGCTGAAATGTGTTGCTTGGCAACAGGCTCTTGACTGCAGCTGCTGCTATATTCCATTGAAATGATGGGAGCATTGGGACTTGTTGGAATCTGAGTTTTTACCTGGGGGATGAAAAATCAGGGATGAATGGAGACAGACAAGTGCGAGCAGCGCAGGAACGGAGAGAAACGTCGATTTATAGACATATAACTATCATAAAATGTTTGGAATGAATGACTCCATTTGGCTACTACCTTAGCTTTGCCAGCATCCACACCAAGGCACTACTCTGAATGAGACGCCACATCACATTTCCCCCCTTATTCATGTGCCTTTGTTTTACTCTATACATAAATACTCCAGTCTGGAGGCATTTAATCAATGTTTTTACTTCCAGGCTTTCTCTCTTGCTCTGGGCCTATTGATGCAGCACTCTCTTTCAATACAGATTCACTTGTAGTTGGCTACTTTTCAGAAGCATTTAAAATTAACTTGGAGCTGGTGGGGGGAGGCTGAATTGACAGGTCGAGAGTGAAAACATCTTATCCACACAACCAGTACAGTACTGGAGATCTGGGGGAGAATATAAGGAGGTAGTGCAAGCTTCTCCTGACTTTTACTGAAACCGGGCATGGCTGTTTTAACTTTTTTTTTTTCCCCAGCAGAAGGGGGTTGCCCTCCATCTCCTTGGCAGAGCCTGAAAAGCCCTCTAATTTATATATTTTTTTGTATTGTTAATGCCTGCATCCAACTGGGAATGGGGCTAGAGCAGTGGTTCCCACACTAGGGTTCGCAAAATGTTACAGGGGGTTCTTGGGGGAAAAAATCCCTAATGGCAGACAGAGCTGTCCCTAGGGACCCCAGGCAGCCTGGGGCCAGCAGCCCGGAGCCCCTGGACTTCCGAGAGCTAAGCAGATCAAAGCAAACATCTCTATCACGCTGAGGAGATTTAAACTTCAAGACTTCTTATAAGAAATGGAAAGGGAGGGGGATATTTTTTGCTGTTTTTTTAAATTAAATAGGCAGCTAGGACTGTTTTTAAAATTATGATGAAGAACAAGTTTAAGCTTTGTGTAACGTGCGTTGTTTGCCTGGACTGCTCAAGACCTGAATGCTTGTGTAGGAGGAACTCTTTGAGTTGGTATCTTAAATACCTTCATTCTTCCACATCTGATACTCCTTGATGAAACGTAAGAGCCTTGTCTTATAACAGGCTTATTCAAAGTGATACAAGCCACGAAAGTGAGATCTTGCCATTTTAATAATGTAATAAAAATACTGTAATGATAAATAATAATTAATAATAAACAGTGTGTAATAAACATGCCATAAAAACAAATGTTATATTTCCAAGATCACTGCCTTTATAATTTATCCTCAGGTAAAGGAGAAAATCCCTGGAAATATTAATTTTTAGGAGGGGGTTCGCAAGATTTGACATTTTAGTGAAAGGGGTTCACAGGTTATTAAAGTTTGGGAACCACTGGGCTAGAGTAATAGACTGTCCCTACACAACTTACCCTCTAAAGCAGAGGTGGGCAAACTACAGCCCGTGGGACCCTCCTTCCTGGCCCCTGAGGGCTCAGCCCCAGCCCCTCCTCTGCTGTTCCCCCTCCCCTGCAGCCTCAGCTCGCCCTGCCGCTGGTGCAATGCTCTGGGCAGCGGGGCTGCAAGCTCCTGGGGCAGCACAGCTGCAGAGCTGGGGCCTGACCCAGTCTCTGTGCTGTGGCGTGGATGGCTTCAGCTGGGCAGTGCGGTTGCCTGTCTGGTGCTCTGGGCAGCATGACTGTAGCGCCCAGGGCCGTCCTTAGCCATAGGCAGAAGAGGCAGCCGCCGAGGGCACCACTAGGCCTGGGGGCACCGCTCTGCTGGGAGCCCAGACAGATGGGAAGTAGTGGAGCATATAAGAGCAGGGCTGCTGGGTCCTAGAGAGAGATGAATGCAGCACAGTCTGAGGGAGGGGATTGGCTGCTGGGGTCTCTGGGAAGGGGTTGGGGAAGGAACTCATCTGCAGGGTGACCAGATGTCCCGATTTTATAGGGGCAGTCCCGATTTGTGGGTCTTTTTCTTATATAGGCTCCTATTCCCCCCCACCTCCATCCCGATTTTTCACACTTGCTGTCTGGTCACCCTAGGTGGGGGTAATTGGTACCTATATAAGACAAACCCCCAAATATCAGGACTGTCCCTATAAAATCAAGACATCTGGATCTGGTCACTCTAGCTGGGGAGCACGTCTCTCTCCCAGGCTGGCAGCGATCCATCTCATCCGGGGGGAGCTACACAGGGCAGGATGAGCTGCTGTGGCTCCATGGGTGCCCCGTCCCTGAGATCAGATGCTGTGCTAACTTCACCAGGGTCTGTTGGGCTGGCGGTGGTGCCCATTGGCGTGTGATCGGACCTGAGGGTTTGCTGCTGCTGTTGCCACTCTGCACCCCAAGAGGTGGATTTTGGGGTTCTGCAGTTTTCCACCTATCTCCTCCTCTACTGCAGCTGTTGGACCAGCGGGCTGGGGGGTGAGCCAAGCATGGAAGCAGTAGTGCGTTGCCATTTAGATTATCATTTAACAAATTTGTTCGCCAAAAATGCTTGCTAACAATCCTGAATTCAATTTCAATATTAAAAAAAAAAATCAATCTCTTAGCCAAAGACAGAAAATTAAGTTGTTGACAATTATTTGTGACAAGTTTGGTATGGGGAAGGGAGTGGGCCAGTTTTCATCACAGAAACAAAAAATGTTGACTGACTTTCCTAAAGCCCTATTACTGCTAAATAGAGCCCTCCAACAACTGTAATATGCTCATCTCCTTACTAGTGTACAGAGCAAGGGTCGGCAACCTACGGCACATGTGCCAAAGGTGGCATGCGAGCTGATTTTTGATGGCATGCAGCGGTGGGCTGAGCGGCTCAGCCTGCCACTGCTCTGGGATTCCGGTTGCTGACCTATTGCCACCCAGGGTCCCGGCCACCGGCCCCACTCAGCACCCACTGCTGGCTTGGGGAACCCCAAGGAATCCCAGGCTGGCAGCAGGCTGATACCCTGGCTGAGCCACTCAACCCACTGTCAGCCTGGGGTTCCATTCACTCAGCTGGTAGGTGGGCTGAGCAGGACTACATTCAACGAAATAGGAAAACAAGAGCAACTAACGACAAAGTGCAAGAACCTAGAGCAGTGGTCCCCAGCCTTTTTCATCTGGTGTCACCAGATGAAGGACCGTGGCAGTGGACAAGCATCCGCTGAAATGCCGCAGAATTTCAGCGGCATTTCAGCGGTGATGCCTCTGGATGACACTGCTTATCGGCGGCAAGCGGCGTCATCCAGAGGCGTTGCTGATGAAATGCCGCCGAATTTCGGTGGCATTTCGGCGGATGCTTGTCCGCTGGCCAGTACACAGGTGCACTGAGAGGCCCCTGCAGGTGCCATGGCACCCTCGGGCACCATGTTGGGGACCCCTGACCTAGAGAGCCTCCTGAAGCACGGCGATCGTTTTGATTTAAATGGACTTAAACTGTATGAAGAATTGAGTACTGTCCTCAACGTTGCCACATGCAAAATCGATGATGGACATTGTACAGTTTACTCATACCAGCAAACCTGTTGACATATATCCTAAGGGTACATTGCCACTCATATTCCACTGACAATTCCTGTAACAGTAGCATCAGGAGAACGGAGTTTCTCAAAACTAAAGCTCATTAAAAACTATCTTCGCTCTACATGGAGTCAGGAACACTTGACTGGTCTTGTTATTCTTGCAGTCAAACAAGACATCAATTTGTCTTTGTCATACAATGACATTCTTACTGATTTTTGCAGACAAAAAAGCCAGAAAGATTGCTTTTAATTAAAAACAAATCCTTGTTTCAATACCTCTTCATAGAAATTTCCAATAAAATGTTGACAAATTTAAAAAAATTATATTATTTGCATCATTCTGTCATATCAAAATTTTTTCTATAGTGCTGCTTCTTTAGTGCTAGTCCATCAGCATTACAGTGTGCTTCATTAAGTTAAACTGGTTTTAATAACATGCATGTGGCACGTTTTCCAATAGCGTAAGCTTATGTTTGTGTTGCTAAGAGCAAGACAGGATCAGGGGCACCAGTTTAATAATTCCGCCTAGGGCACCATAAATCCTAAGGACGGCCCTGGTAGCGCCGCCAGCCACCAGTGCTCCAGGCAGCATGGTAAGGGGGTGGGGAGCGGGGGAGATTGGATAGAGGGCAGGAGAGTTTGGGGTGGTGGTCAGGGGGTGGGTGTGTGGATAGGGGTCAGGTCAGTCAGAGGGCAGGGAATGGGTGTTGAATGGGGGTAGGGGTCCTGGGGGGGCAGTTGGGGGGGGTTGGATGGGGTGGCAAGGGGCAGTCAGATGCAGGGGTTCCAGGGGCAGTTAGGGGACAAGGAGAAGGGATGGTTGGATGGGGAAGGGGTCCTGGGGGGGAAGTCAGGAATTAGAGGAGAGGTTGGATGGGGTCATGGGGGACAGTAAGGGGCGGGAGTTCTGGGGGTGGTCAGGGGAAAGGGAGTGGGGGGGTGGATGAGGCAGGAGTCCTGGTGGGGACTGTCAGGGAACAGGGGGGTTGGATGGGGCAGGAGTCTTGGGGGAGGGGCTGTCAGGGGGCAAGAAGCGGGGGGGATAGGGAGTGGGGGCTGGGCCACACCTGGCTGTTTGAGGAGGCACAGCTTCCTCTAACCGGCCCTCCATACAATTTCCAAAACCTGATATGGCCCTCAGGCCAAAAAGTTTGACCACCCCTGCTCTAAGAGAAAAAAACAGATATTAAAAGATGTAACCAATTGTTTGACAACAACTTAAGGTTTGTTCTCAAAATTTGTCAAGAGATCAAATAACCAAACTTACTGTCTAAAGACTAAACAGTACAATATAAAAAGAGACATACATCCACTCCTGGAAAGCAAATTCTTGTAGTGTGTTTACCTTACACAGAAAGTATGCTTCAAAGATATGCATTTAAGCTAATAGCATTTATATTATAACTTTACACATCATTAAAATCTACCCCATACGTTTGTAACGTGTTGTTGTTTTGTTCTGTACTTTTCTTCTTTCTGTGTTGGATACCACACTCCAAGCTCTCTGGGTATAGTGGTATACCCCACCATTCATTAACAGGTTCCTATTTTCTAACGCCAAAGCTGACTTCAGTTTTGCCAAGTGTTGTGGCATACTTGACGGGTGAACAGAGGATAATACATTGTTAACATTAACTTCAACTCTATATAAAGTATTGAAGTTTATAACCGTGTACACGTAATACCCATTAAAGTGGTGTAAACTACACCTATCATAGGTATGGGCTAAGTCACCCACATGTCATTTGATGATAACATCAGGGGGACACCTTTGCCAAATTAACATGAAGCAGAGGAAAAGACTTTGAGACTTATCCTGTTTTATCAAACTGTGTTAGTGGTAATATAATAATGAAGGTAATTTAAAACTATTACCATGTAAAGTGGAATAGGGATTAACATTGTGGGTTGAACTATTGTATGTAAATGAGAAGAAATTTTTTTTAACCACACAATACTATCCATTCATATTATAGGTCACTGTTACTGCTGATGGATGCCACTTGGTAAGTTTTACAGGGCAGGAGATAGTAGATGCTAACATTCCTGTCTCAATATATACTCCGGAGGGAATACTGCGCTAGAAAAATAAAACTTCTGCACACCTTTAAAATTCTGCAAGTTTTGTCAGTAAATAAATGTGGAGGCTCCAGGATGGTACCAGGGAGGACAGGCCACTCACTGTACAGAGGTGGGAGATCACCCTGCAGCCCCAACCGCCCGGACACAGACTCAGTAGCAGGGCCAGCTTCAGGCACCGGTTAAGCTCGTGCTTGGGGCGGCAGATTCTACGGGACAGCATTCCGCCCAATCCTAGGGTGGCACGGCCACTTTTTTTGGTTTGTTCGCTGCTCTGGACGCCCTGTAGGGGGCAGCAGCGCGGAAGAGGGGAGCGCCCTGCAGCAAACTCGGCAGGATCGCCGGTGTCCTTCCCTCCCTGCCGACTGGAGCGGAGCGGAGCCCCCCCGCCAGGCGGCGCGGCAGTTGGGGCCACATGGCGAGCACCCCGCTGAAGTGCTGGCCGCCCCCTCCTCTCTCTCGCCCCCACTCTCTCCCCTCCCACTCCCCTCCACTAGACCAGGCGCGTACTCTGCAGCACAGGGAGTCCCCCTGCATACTGGCTCCGGCCGCCCTGTAGGGTTTTTTGTTTTGTTTTCTTTCCCTGCTTTGCTGGCTGCACCATTGTTCCCCTGGCCCCCCTCGCTTTGCCGGCCGTGCCATTTTTGTTTTGTTCTCCCACTCCCGCTTTGCTACTCCAGCCGCGCCATGTTGGCTGTGAGTACGTCTGAGCAATCTTCTGTGAGAAGAGGAATAGCTCTATCTTCTGATGACTCTGACTAGCAACAGAACTTATACCCAAGCTTTTTAAGAGTTAATTTGCTTGCTATAACAATTAAACTTATTAAATATTTGAAAGCACAAATGTTAACAACTAATTTTTTTGAACACAACACCAAAGAAAATAGTATTATAATTAAAGCAAAAGTAAGTTTAAATGGATGTTTATGCAAACACTGAGGGTAATAAACTTTCACAACATTTGGGCTATGGCTACACTATAAAGTTTTGTCAACAAAACTTATGCCATTTTAATTAAAGTGCTTTAATTAAACCATTTTTCATGTCTACACTATGCTCCTTGTGTTGGCAGAGTGTATCCACACTAGCAGCTCTTGCATCGACACAGAGAACAGTGCACTGTGGGTAGCTATCTCACTGTGCAGCTGGCTGCAGAGTGCTTTGGGAAGGGTTTGCAATGCCTCATGGGGCAAGTACAGCGTCACATGATGCAGGTTTCTCAATCCCATCCTTCCAGGGGCATCCTACTAGATTGCCAGCCACTTTTTAACTGAAGTGTGGTGAGGGGTGGGGAGAGACTCTGTGGGTGTGTGTGAGACAGAAATAGAGTGTGTGTTGGGGAAGTGTGTGTTGGGGGAAAGTGTGTCAGCTTGCTGTCTCTACGTTCAGACAGCAGCCTGAGCAACCAAACCTGAGGCAGGGGGATGGGGACACTCCCCTACATCAGCTCCAGCTCTGCACAGCACAGCAGTCTCCCCACTCCCGCAGTCAGGGCCGGCTCTAGCCATTTCGCTGCCCCAAGCATGGCAGCACGCCGCGGGGGAAGCTCTGCCGCTCGCCAGTCCCGCAGCTCCGGTGGACCTCCTGCAGGTGTGCCTGCGGATGCTTCACTGGAGCTGCGGGAGCAGCGGACCCTCCGCAGGGACGCCTGCGGGAGGTCCACCGAAGCCGCCTGCCGCCCTCCCGGCAACCGAAAGAGCGCCCCCCGTGGCATGCCACTCCAAGCACACGCCTGGCGCTGGTGCCTGGAGCCGGCCCTGCCCGCTGTGGCTGCGTTCCTAGTGCTGCAGAGAGCAGGATTCCACATTAATTGTTCTGTGATTTCTTCCAAGTTCAGCTACCAAGAGCAGCATCCTGAGCAGCTGTGTGAGCTCTTCATGCTGAGGAACATCAAAGCTTCCCAGAGCTTTCAAAGGGGAGGGGAGCATGCTTGCATAGCTAGATGCAAGGGAGCAGAGTTCAAAACAGTGAGCAGAACAGTCATGGTGGGCATTGTGGGATACTGGGGAAGGCCAGTTATGGCACCAAAAGGAGCAGCAGTGTGTACACTAACACTCTCTCGCTTTAATTTTGCCACAAAAAGCTCTATGTCTCCCGTCCAGGGGGTTTTGCCAACAAAACTGTGCAGTGAGACAAGGCCTTGCTTGTGTTTAGGAGACAAAAGTAACCTGTTGAAATCTGTATGATTAGCTTTAACATTTTGTAACATAACCAGACATCATATATAAGTACATTATAGCCAAAATGTTTAAAAATAGCTATTTTAATATTTAAAGCTGGAAACAAGTTTATAAAAACCTAAAAAAGTTAAGATTTTATTACCTCTGCATTAATGTGCAACTGAATTATTTACTGAGGGAGAAATATATGTATGCATATTTATAACTGAGGCCTTCGAGTTTAGCAAAAAATTCCACAACTGGTATTATGGTGGTTATGACCCAACCATAATATTAACAGTATGGTAGAACTAATATCTAAAAAAACTGAGTGCAAAATTGATTTTTGTTGCAACAAAAAAGTAAAAACAAAATATTCACAGGACTCACAAACAGGACAACATACATAAGCTTACAATTGAAGATGAATGGTGCCTATTGTATTTATAACTCTACAAGATAAGGCAGGGTTGGCAACCTTTCAGAAGTGCTGTGCAGAGTCTTCATTTAGTCATTCTAATTTAAGGTTTCACATGCCAGTAATACATTTTAATGTTTTTAGAAGGTCTCTTTCTATGTCTATAATATATAACTAAACTATTGTTGTATGTAAAGTAACTAAGGTTTAAAAAATGTTTAAGAAGCTTCATTTAAAATTAAATTAAAATGCAGAGCCCCCCCGACCGGTGGCCAGGACCTGGGCAGTGTGAGTGCCACTGAAAATCAGCTCATGTGCTGCCTTCGGCATGTGTGCCATAGGTTGCCTACCCCTGAGATAAGGTATTAAGAGCTTAAAGCTATTAAGACAATGCATTTTACAAAACAGTTAAAATAATTAAACATTTAATTAGCAGAATTGTTACCTTTTATTTAAAACTTAATAAGAATGGATAAAAATCACTTAAATTATTTGCCCACTTCATTGTATTAATTTAATTAACTTAAGATAAAATAAATAAACTAAGAACACTACTATATAGAAATAAGAACAACTCATGTTTCATATATTGGTTAGTGCAGGTTGCCAAGCAACAAAAATGCTAACTATATTCCAGAAAGTCACAAGTCTCTTTAGCTACTGCATTGCTGAAGCATTAATTATTAATCTTACTGGGTTTATTTAAAGTAAAATTTTTACCCTAAGCATTTTGATTAATTTTGTTTTCTTTCCCATCTGCGCTGTCTCTGTAACTATAACTTAAGCAGGAAACAATGTAGGAATGGAAGGAGACAGGAGCAAAGGGAGATTAATTAAGATTGTGAGAGATTTTAAAGTACAGGCAGCCGCAGCGAGTTTGAGTTTAGTAATCTGAGCCAAGTGAGGAATACAAGAGAAAAATGGAAAGGGGATGGCTTGAAGGAGAAAGGACAAAGGAAAAACGTGACCCTTATGTCAAAATATTAAAGAAGGAAGGTTATATTATTAGCTCTGAGAGGGGAGTGGGGTTTAGTGGAAGGGGGAGGGAAGAAAGGACTGAGAACCATGACATCTGTTTTTCATCCCAGCTCTGGAAGGAGAATGGGGGTTTCTATCTGTTCCCACAGAACCTGACTTTGTTCCTCAAGTGCCTTTTGCTTTTGTCTGCACTCCAAATGGATTCTAGGAGTGCCCTTCCTCACTAGAGTTAACTGCTTCTGGGCCACTCCACACGTTTAATATTTGTAGCTTGTTTTTGCAACCTAACTTCTATCTGTCTTGCTGGCTGCGCATTGTCAGTCTCCTAGCCTTTCCTTCATTTCTTGTGAACTGTAAGCAAAACGGGTATTTACAGATGCCTATACCTTCCATTGGCCTTTTACATTTCTTATTTTGAGTCTTTTAGTTCCTTGATTTGTTTCCTTATTTAACTTTTACTTCACATAATGAATCCCAGGGTTGTTTTTGTGCCTCATGTCCTGCTCCCAAATTTAGGTACATATTTTCTTACAAAAGATGTGTGAAATAATTTATTATTATTTTTTGGCCATCATTACTCTTAATTTGTGGGCTTTGGAGTTTCGCAGTTGTAACCTTTGCTGTATCTGGGCATTTTGCCGAGAAAATATTCACTGCAATATAGTCTTAAAATATGGCCCTATACCCAGAAAAGCAGTTTGTTTTTATTTTTCTGTTAACTAGCTACTTAAGGCATTTCACTAAAGCAGCACTTATTATAGATTTCCCCAGTGCCCAGGCTAGCCTGCTACAAGTGTACGTAGGATCCACAACCCCTAAAGTCCAACCTCTATGACAGAGGTGGCCAAACTTACTAACCCTGTGGGCCACATACAATAATCTTCAGAAGTTTGAGAGCTCCTAGCCCTAGCAGCCTGCCACAGGACAGAAGCCCAAACCCGCCCCCAAGTCAGATAATGAGTGGGGAGCTCTGCGAGCGGCACTTCAACTGAAAAAGAGCCCCGGTTTGGCCGCACCTGCGCTATAAGATTGACTATCCAAAATCCAGATGGCTAGGTTGCGACCCCATGCCAAATCGGTTTGACTTAATACTTGGCTGATGGCTCTGGGCTGGCTCACCAATTGAACAAAAAAGTACACTCAACCATGTGACTATGCTCCCCAGTTTATTCTTAAAATTGTTCAAGACCAAATAACTGAATTTAGCTGAACTTATTTAAAAACAAAACAGTACAATATGGAAAGGAAACAGAGCAAATTCTCAGTGTGTGCATCACACAGAAGGTACTATCCCTAACATATGTATTGGCTAACACAGCCAAAGGACGGGGAAAGGGAGAGGACATAAAAGCAGAGTCAGAACAATGGGTAAGGCTACGATTTAGCCACAGAGGTCACAGCAGTCACAAATTCCGTGATTTTACCGGACCTCCAAGATTTCTTCAGTTTCAGCTGTCAGCAGCTGGAGCTATGGCAGGGGCTGTGCGCCCCATGTCAGGGGGGCCACCACTGTGCCCTGTGTACCCCATGTAGCCCTGTGGCTTGTGCCGGGGGCCACCACCGGGGACATGCGCCCCTGCCCTGCAGTGGGGGCTGCAGCTGGGACTGTGTGCCTCTGCCCCATCTTGTATGGTTATTTTTAGTAAAAGTCACGGGCTCCATGGATTTTTGTTTGTTATCCATGACCTGTCCATGACTTTTACTAAAAATAATTGTGACAAAACCTTAGTCTTGGTGATGGGTCCTAGTTCCCCTGCAGAGCAGCCACGGATGTCACCCCTGTACATGGGCCATTGGGAGAGTAGTGGTGGCCCCAACTATGTCCCATCTGTGCCTTATGTTACCCCCTTCCCTCAAAGCTGCAATACCTGCTGAAGCTGCCCCTTGCATTTGCAACTGCCAGCTAAAATGTCTATAGGGATCACTTCTCTGTTCAATTTTTTTCCTCTCCAAGTCCATGTGGCTATAGGGAGGGGGGATAACCCCCAGGGGTCTTAGTGCTGAAGGGGAATGGGATGGTATTATTTTCTCAGAGACCATAAATCGTAACACCTTTTTGGGTGATGAAGACTGCATGGCACTCCCATCATAGCCTTAGTACCACCCTTAGCTGCCCAGAGGCCTTGTCATTGGATAATTCAAGCCATTCCCTTCCACAGAAGCTAAGTACCCTATTTAAGGCGAATGAGAAATTAGAATGCTGAAATCATTATCTTATTAATTACAAACATCAAAATTAGAAGTATACATATTAAAGTTAAAAACAAAAACAAAAATACCCACAGACCAAGTACTCTAGGATCCTAAAGGCTTTGAAAGCCAGTGGCATTTAACTAAGGGCTGGTCTACACGATGGGGGAAATCGATGTCAGATACGCTACTTCAGCTACTTGAATAACGTAGCTGAAGTCGAAGTATCTAAGATCGAATTACTCACCATCCTCACGGCGCGGGATCGATGTCTGCGGCTCCCCATGTCGACTCCACAACTCCGTTCGGGTTGGTGGAGTTCCGGAATCGATATAAGCACGTTCGGGGATCGATATATCGTGTCTAGATGAGACACGATATATCGATCCCCGAGCAATCGATTGCTACCCGCCGATCTGGCGGGTAATGAAGACGTAGCCTAAGCCACAAACTGAATGGACTTGTCAAACTTGTATAACTCACAGTTATGAAAGTTAACATATTAACAGATGTCAACATTTAGACTGCAAGTTCTTCATGGCAGGGCTTCTGTCTCACTTTTGTTTGTAAAATTTTATATAAATACAAATTATAAATGAGTTAAGGGCAAAGACCTGTCAGGGCTGAGGTGGGTTCGACGATAAATTCTCACTTCCTAGAAAATGCCTCATGAGGCCCATGCAAAATATATAGCCTCTGACAGCTAAATGTCTACCTTTTGCCTTTTCTTGGCAGAGGTATTCTTAACTGGAAGGGAGGAGGTGAAATGTGGATGGATGACCTTAGAACCAGATTGTGCATGGTAGCTGGGGTTCATTGGCTGTGCCAGATAGTCCACCTAGGAAAAGAAACTCCAATCATAGGCCAAGAATGTCAGGCCTGGCCTGCAGTATTCTAAAAGATGTTCACACATGCTCTATGGGTCATCATCATCTTCAGGGCGTACATCAATAGTGTTCCCTGGAAACAATGCACAACTGCTTTGCCTGACTGCTGTGGAAAATTAGCAAAGACTGCTGTATGCTGGTTGCCTGCAAGTAAAGAAGCAAGCCCAAGAACTAACTCTGGCTTCCTTGAATGTGGGAACAATTAATTCATTAACTTAAGAGAAGTAACAGATGCTGAAGAGAAGAATAGTGAACACTGCCTGTATATGAGAGAAAATGAAAGGGGTCAAAATCTTTGAACATCAGGGAGGGTTACAAGATATGTCATGACTCAGTAGCAAGGAGGAATGGAGTAGGAATAATTGCAGCAGTGGACATCCAAATGAAGCGTGACCAGCTGATAAAAGTTAGAAGTGCACTGATCAGAGAACAAATATTGAATGTTTTATGCAGATAAGTGCTGCAGGTTGGTTGTACAACTGAAGCAAAGGAGGAATTCCAGATACCGCTGGACCATTTATAATTGAAGTACCACAAGCTGAGTACTAGACTGTTGGAGCAGATCTCAGACATATGGGAAAGCACAGTGAGGGCTATGACAACTGTCATGGAGAATGAGACTCTGGAACTAGAAATGAAGCTGGTGAGGATATCTTGGAGCCCGCCAGAGCCCATGGTCTTATTGTACACACTTTGTAAAGAGGAAGGAATACTTCATTACTTATAAGAACAGTGCCACCAGGTCTCAGATTGACTAGTTCCTGACAAGGAAAAGATCTAAAAAATGTGTGAGACTGTAGAGTGATTCTAGGAAAGCAGATTGCAGTCCCATATAGACTGGCTGTAATGGACTTCCAAGTTGTGGAATAAAGGATAAAATAGTTGAGGCTTGTGGATAGGGAAGTTAGTCTGAGATTTAAGAATGAGGTTCTGTGGAGTTTGGACAATGATGAAACCAACACCATGATGCGAATGAGGCTTGAGAAAACATCCAACCATATTACAGAAAGTGTGTCATAAACAGATGGTTAAGAGTTAATGTCTCTTTTACCTGTAAAGGGTTAAGAAGCTCAGTGAACCTGGCTGATACCTGACCAGAGGACCAATGGGGGGACAAGATACTTTCAAATCTTGGCGGAGGGAAGTCTTTGTTTGAGCTGTTCATTGTGTTTGTTGTTCGCTCTTGGGGCTAAGAGGGACCAGACGTACACCCAGGTTTCCTCCAATCTTTCTGGATCAGTCTCTCATGTTTCAAAATAGTAAGTACTAGCCAGGAAAGGCGGATTAGTTTTATGTTTGTTTTCTTAACTTGTAAATGTATATTTTGCTGGAAGGATTTTTATCTCTGTTTGCTGTAACTTTGAATCTCAGGCTGGGGGGCTGCGGGGGAAGTCCCTCTTGTCTATATGAATCTGAATACCCTGTAAGCATTTGCCATCCTGATTTTACAGAGATAATTTTTACTTTCTCTTTCTTTAATTAAAAGCTTTCTTTTTTAAGAACCTGAGTGATTTTTTCCCCTTGTTTTAAGACCCAAGGGGATTGGGTCTGAACTCACTAGGGATTGGTGGGGGGAAAAGGAGGAAGGGAATGGTTAATTCCTCTTTGTTTTAAGATCCAAGGAGTTTGGATCTGTATAGCTTCCCAAGGCAACCCAGGGAGGGGAAAGTCTGGGGGGGGGGAAGCAGGGGGAATGGGTTATTTCTCCTTGTTTTAAGACCCAAGGGGTTTGGGTTTTGGTTTCCCAGGGAAGGTTTTGAGGGAACAGGAAGAGTGCCAAACACTATATTTTTGGCTGGTGGCAGCGTTATCAGATCTAAGCTAGGAATTAAGCTTAGAAGGGTCCATGCAGGTCCCCACTTTTTGGATGCTAAAGTTCAAAGTGGGGAAAAAACCTTGACAAAGTGTAAAAGCTGTCTGTGGCCAAACAAAAGGAAGGAAATTTTCATGGCAAAGCAATGTCAAATGATATACTGGAGGCAGTAGAGAAGCTGAAGGAAAAGTTTAAGCGATGGCAGAAAGTAAGAACTGAGGATAGTCATGAGGAATACAAGCTGGCAAAAAGCAGTTGAGGAAGATAAAGGTCAGGTACTTAAAGCCTTACATGCAGGACTACTTTTGAAGGAAGGAGAAAAAAAGGTTACACCACAAGGCAGCCCTAGTAGCACTTAAGAAGATGTTCTACACAAAGAAAACGGAGTTGGCAGCAGATTTGGGTGGCATAAGAAATCTCAGGATCAAGTGAAGCTGTTTTCTAAACTCAAAGACAGAAGGTTGTTGGGTAAGAACAAACTCTAGGCCAAGTAAGGTACTCTTCTAAAAACTAAACCAAATTTTCAAAACTGGAATTTGGTCATAAGTGCTGACCCCCCCGACCTCTGCACCATCCTTGCCCCATCCCCATTCCACCCCCTTCCCCTGGTCCCCGCCCTGCCTTGTCTCTTCTCCGCCTCCTCCCCTGAGTGTGCGGTGTCCCTTTCCTCCCTCTCCCTCGTGGAAAGTCCTAGCGCTGCCAAATAGCTGTTATGTGGTGGGTGGGAAGCACTGGGGAGGGGAGGATCAGTGATGTGGCACACTTGGGGGAGAAGGTGGTGGCTGGGGTGGGGGGAGGTTGGCTGCCGGTGGGTGTGGAGCACCTGCTAATTTTTCCCTGTGGGTGCTCCAGCTCCAGAGCACCAGTGGAGTTGGCGCCTATGGATTTGGTGCAGTTTGATGCTCAGGGTGAAATTTGATTAATAATTTGTCCCCACCTCATTAGTATGTTGTTGTATTGTTCCTAATAAGAGTTCATAGTAACTATATACGGGAAAAGCATTAAAGGAAAGTTTTAGAAACAAATATCAGGTGTCTGAAGCTCTGTCTGCATGGACACTAGATGTCAATGGAGAGGCATGTCTAAGCAAGCTGTACAGAAAGTTGTACAATTGCATTGTTTAAAACTACATTGTTTCCCCCTTTTCTAGTGAATTTAATACTGCTAGAAGGTGCTGGGCTGATAGCCCTGAAGATGGAAGTCTCTTAATAATTCTTAGGAGAAGATTTGCAACACAATATCAGTGCAAGAAGCTCTTGATACCAAACTGATTTAACTCTTATCTGGTGGGACCACCCAGTGATATGCAAAGCTATTTCAGTCTTTGGTCCCTTTGCTGAGACAATGAGGAGTCCAAAACTTATGATGGGCTCATCTCATAGAGCTGGAAGGGACCCTCACTGAGTCCAGCCCGCTGCCTTCACAAGCAGGACCAAGTACTGATTTTGCCCAGATCCCTAAGTGGCCCCCTGAAGGACTGAACTTATAACCTTGGGTTTAGCAGGCCAACGCTCAAACCACTGAACTACCCCTCCCCCCAACCTGTCTCCCTTGCAACTGAAATGTGACCATCAGCTTATTTCATATTGGCTATCAAACAGCAGTCAGAGACAAATTACTTTTATTCATTATGGTCCTGAGCTGAATTGGAAGAAATAACCTAGAGGTAAAAGGTTCCATTCACATTCCCACTCTCCTGAACTAGTCAATCCTCTACTAACATTTTTATAATATATGCTAAAGCACAGCGTCTGACGGATGGCAGGAAAAAACAGCTGGGAGATCTTGCTAGTGTTCTCTGAAAAGAAATGGTTATGACACCAAATTGAGCTGTAAATTATTAGTAAATTGAACTGCACGCTGTGCTACAAGCGTAATTAAATTAATTAAAGCCAGTGCTAATGGATGTATACAACTCATAAAACGGTTGAAGTAAAATTAAAAGAAGCTAGGGAGATGGTGGATAAAGCTCTTTTATCGTACTTTTATGTCTAGCTCTTAGAAGTAGGAAGCCAGCACCCAGAAGAATAAAAAATGGGAGGATCAGTAATGTATGCTCCACATACAATACAAGTTAATATTATATGTTCATAAACCAACAGTTATGAAGCATGTACCAGAACAGGAGGGGAGAGGCATGAATTGCTGGAAACTGTAACAATCAAGCTGTTAACAGCTTTGATTATCAGCATAAACAGAAAAAAGAAGGCAAGATTGTTACTGACAGTTGGTGCAGCATCATTAATGGACTGAGCTTTGACAGAGGGGAAAGAGGAATAAAAGACTGAAAGAAGGCTAGAACTGGTGGAATGGAGGGGGCAAGTAGTAGGGCACAGGGTGATGAGATTATGGATTTAAAAAGCATCTTGGTCATAAAGTTCCCTGAAGATGAGATTTTGGTTATGGATATGATTGTAAATAGGAAGCCAAATGGGAATACAGGACCAGAGAAGATGTGACAGTGTTTGCATATACAGGTGAAAAGGTGATAGTCACATTCTGAACAGACTGGAGTGATTCTGAGAAGCCATGAAGAAAGGAGCTGTAATAATAGCACAGATGCTTGTCTACATTACTCCACAGGATGAATGTGCAAGTAGTGGCAGACACAGGTTATGTTGTGAGGTGAAAAAGAGAGTGTGGAGTTAAAGACAGCTCCAGATTTGCAGCTGAGCACTGAAAAGAAGACCAGATGAGAAATCTGGAAAGGGTATCTAAAATGTCTAGTAATTTTTATGATCTAAGTCCTGAACTCCTTCCTCAGAAACTCCACAAAGCTTCTCTGATGTGGAGCCTATGGTTATGTCTACACTGCAGTAAAGAGCATGGCATGGCCAGGTTAGCAGGCTCAGACTGCTAAGCTATAAAGTTGCAGTGTTGATGTTTGGGCTTGATCTGAGAGTCTCAGAGCCACGCTCCTGACCAAGCACCGTGAGCCTGAGTCAGATGACGTGCGCCATAGGCACAGACTCTGTGGTTGCTCTGGGGCTGGAGCACCCATGGGGAAAAAATAGTGGCAGCCAAGCTCCCCTCATCACCTGCCCCACCTCCTCCTTCTCCCCCGAATGTGCCGCATCCCCATTCCCCTGCCTGCCTCCCAGCGCTTCTCCCTGGCCACCGCCAAACAGCTATTTGGCGGTGTGCTGGGAGAGAGGGGGAGGAGCGGGAATGTGGTGCACTCAGGGGAGGAGGTGAGGCTGGGATTTGGGGAAGGTGTCAGAATAGGGGCAGGGAGGGGGCTGGGCTTTGGGGGTGGGGCAGGGTTGGGGCTGCACAGAAAGGGTTGAGTGGGGGCAGGGACAGATGGGGGGTGTCGAGCACCCGGGGAAAGCGGGGAAAGTCACCTCCTGTGACCTGGGCTCTAATACTTGGTGCCACAGGTTTAGTTTATTGAAGTGCAGTCATATCGAGTAGGTTTTATCTCTGTTCAAGAGGTTATTGTAACCATGCTCAATATCATAGACTCATAGACTCATAGACTCTAGGACTGGAAGGGACCTCGAGAGGTCATCGAGTCCAGTCCCCTGCCCTCATGGCAGGACCAAATACTGTCTAAACCATCCCTGATAGACATTTATCTAACCTACTCTTAAATATCTCCAGAGATGGAGATTCCACAACTTCCCTAGGCAATCTATTCCAGTGTTTAACTACCCTGACAGTTAGGAACTTTTTCCTAATGTCCAACCTAAATCTCCCTTGCTGCAGTTTAAGCCCATTGCTTCTTGTTCTATCATTGGAGGCTAAGGTGAACAAGTTTTCTCCCTCCTCCTGATGACACCCTTTTAGATACCTGAAAACTGATATCAGGTCCCCTCTCAGTCTTCTCTTTTCCAAACTAAACAAACCCAATTCCTTCAGCCTTCCTTCATAGGTCATGTTCTCAAGACCCTTAATCATTCTTGTTGCTCTTCTCTGGACCCTCTCCAATTTCTCCACATCTTTCTTGAAATGCGGTGCCCAGAACTGGACACAATACTCCAGTTGAGGCCTAACCAGCGCAGAGTAAAGCGGAAGAATGACTTCTCGTGTCTTGTTTACAACACACCTGTTAATGCATCCCAGAATCACGTTTGCTTTTTTTGCAACAGTATCACACTGTTCACTCATATTAAGCTTGTGGTCCACTATGACCCCTAGATCTCTTTCTGCCATATATATATATCATTTGTGACAACGTGGTTTCTGATAGATCAGATGGCATATTACAGCGCAGGATCTTCTAAGGGTTTTTCACCTTTTTGGCTATTTGAACGTTTGTTTGTTTTTGCTATGATAGATGTGTTGGTCACATGAGGCCCTAACACTTAAACTCCAAAGATGTTTATTTTTAGACCTTTGCAGCAGCCAGCACGCTCCTAGTTGAACGTGGCATATTACAAGATCACAGGTTTTGAGATTTAGGTTCTTCGTTCAAAGAATTGTTAAGTGTAACCAATAGAGTCAGTGTTGGCTGTATAAATAATCAGTTGGGTCAATGAAACCCTGGGATTCCTATTCAATAGAACAGATTTCCCCCCTAATTTGTCGATAGTTCAAGATTATCACTGAATGCAGAAGAATGTCTTGCCAGCATTTATCCAAGCCAGATTCATATAGATAATTGATTAATTCAGCCTTGGTGTAAGTGATGTGACTATTGATTTTCAATGAAATTACACTGACTTATGCCCAGGGCTGAATTTTACCCTAAAATACTATACAGGACATGTCTGCACTGTAATTAAAAACCCATGGCTGGACCATGCCAGCTGACTCGGGCTAAGGGGGTGTTTAATTGTGGTATAGACGTCCAGGCTCAGACTGGAGCCCGAATCAGTTGGTATGGGCCATCCCCAGGTATCTAACTGCAGTGTAGACATACTCTTAGCCTGTCTGGGGTGAGGTACTGGTGATATAGAATTCTGTATCAATTTCATTTAGCTTTAAAACAGATGTGCAATATTCATTCTTTGAGATAATTTTAATAAAAGCTTCATGGAAAGAGGTATGCTTTGAACGAATTTTATTTTCTGCCAAATGAAAACTGATTCATTCTGTTAGGGGGCATCAAAGCCTCAGTCACTTTGACTTTCTTTTCTTAGCACTCCTACTAAGAAGAAAAACAAACAAAAGCAGTTTTATCCTGTATATCACACTGAAGGATCTCTGCATCCTGGTTGCTAAGCCCAGGCTCATTCTTGCTTTTGTTAACATTATTCACTCTGCCAGAAAGAGTACAGAAGGTTTTGTCTTCAGTATCTACAATGTTAGAGGGTATAAACACATCTCCAGTGATGTAACAAAGCAGAAGTTGGATTGGAGAGACTGCAGACATGCAGTAAACTGAAGGTACATGCTGCAGCCATAGCCAGAAAGGACCAGCAGACATCTAGTCACAGGGAACTGGCACCAAGTGAGTCCTATGTAGGCTCATGGTCACAATGTTTTGAGAATTCTGATTTGTTCTGTCAACATACTTTACAAACTTATTGATCTAGTCTTCATGCTGTTTATTTTGCGTTAGATTATATTAATTATAACAATACTGTGATAGAGAAAACACCCTGTGGCAGGTTGCCCAGCCACTCCAGGGTGCCACATGATGTACTGGAGTCCCACTGAGCCCACCTGTTCCACCAGCCTGGGCTCCCTCACCCTGTCCTGCTGTGCCAGGCCCTCAAGCCTCCTCTGGGACACACACATAGGTAGGGACACGCCCAGATGCAGAAAGACACAGACACTGAGATCAGCTCTGCATGGGAAGAATCAGCTAGGGGATTTCCCAACACTCAAGTGCACATCCCCTCTGGGGCGTAAACCCAAAATTGTATGGGTTTTAGAATGAACAAAAAACAAGTTCATTAACTACAAAAGATAGATTAAGTCATTATAAGGTATATTAAACAGCTCAAAGCAGATTACTACACTAAAGAAACTGGCTGCAAGTAGTCATTTCTCACCTAAATGTTGTTTTAAGCAGGTTGCAGAGATTCTTGAAGATAAACTGCTCTTGCTTGCAGTTTAGAACTCCAGATATTTCTTTCACAGGTCAGACACCTTCTAGCCTGGGTCCAGTCCTTTCTTCCCCCGATCAGTCTTAGGGCATGTCTTCACTAGCCATCTTTAAGCGCTGGCTGCAGCAGCGCTTTAACGTGGCTGTGTAGTCACAGTGTAGCACTGGGAGAAAGGGGAATAGCTACCAGTGCTGGGAGCAGCTTCCAGGTCTGGTGTGCTGTTCACACTGACTGATACTTTACAGCGCTGAAACTTGCAGTTTTCAGAGGTGTGTTTTTTCACACACACCCCACAAATGTTAGTATCCACACAGTTAAAGTGATCTGGGCCCTGACTGGATAACTCAGAGAGGAGAAGGTCTGTAGGCAAGGGCAGGATTTGGCTCTTTGTTATAAGGCTCTCTCCTGATCTTTATTTTTTCTGGGCAGTTCTGGGATTTTTTTTTTTAAGCAGATCACTGACAAGTGGTCCCTTAAAGATAGCTTGGAAGAACCGTGTTCACTTAGTTGCAAATCCAGCTTCCCTTAAACAACCAAAAACTGTATTTTGTAATATCAACCAGCAGAACACCTATTGTGTTCCCCTATTATCCTAATTTTACATTGGGTTGCAGATGCTTAGGGCTTGTCTACATTACCCACAGGCTCGACGGGCAGCGATTGATCCAGCAGGGGTTAATTTATTGTTTCTAGTCTAGACACGATAAGTTGATCGCCGAGCGCTCTCCGGTCAACTCCGGTACTCCACTGGAGCAAGAGGCACAGGCGGAGTTGACGGGTGAGTGTCAGCAGTCGACTCACTGCAGTGAAGACATCACAGCAAGTAGATCTATGTACGTTGACTTCAGCTACGTTATTCATGTAGCTGAAGTTGCGTAACTTAGATCAATCCACCCCCCTAGTGTAGACCAGACTTCAGCTGAGGTTAAAGGCACCAAGTCAAGCACAATAGAAGTTAGGTATTATGTATAACATCTACGTTGCTGTGCTCAGATCAATGCTGATAGCACTATCAAAAATAACTAATTATAGGAAGTAGTGACGTAAAGAGATTTATTTATTTCACCTCTAAAGAGACAATCTGGAAGACTAATCTGATTATTTTTCCAAGTAGAAGGTAACATGAATTATTTTGCCACTTTCCTTGCAACCTTGCTGCTCCTGCTACAAGCATGAGCAATGCTGTTTTGGTATGCAACTCTTATTACTCTCACTGTGAACATGCACACAAAGCACAAGAGTTTGGTAGAATGTGATTATGCAATTATAGTAGGGACAGAATTAAGTTGGTCAGTCAGTCATTTTCTAACTTCTGAGTTCTTGACTTTTCAACCTTAGCATTCTTTTGATACAGGGATTTTTCTAATGAAGAAATATAATGTACAGTTAGAGAGATGGCATAGATTATTATCAGCTATAAATATTCACAGAGTGGGGGATATTACACTTCAAGTTCACTTGACAGGGACAAGTCTCTTGCACAAACTTGCTATCAGTTCCCACACCCACAAAATAAAAAAGTACAAAGATATTAAATGAACCATGGAATAAAATAACTTTGAAATGTGCTTCATGTGTCCTTGGAGGCTTCTCTCTTTGTCCACTGACCTTCAGACAGAAACTAAACAGAGCCCCAGTGTTTATGTGCTAGTCTCCTTTATAGCATGTCTTCCTCTCCATCTGAGTTTGGTTGCTGTGTATGGACATATAAACATCCGAAGATTAGTACAGCATAGTTCTTTAGAGCTTTACTAATATTTACTGGTAACACATTTTTATATAAATAGCCAGATTTACACGTACAGGGACAAATGAGAAAATGATCAACAAACATTCAAAACTGGTACAAGTGCCTACTAGTGCCAAAAGCAAGGGATAGCCAGGCGGCTGGCTGTCGTGCAAGAGACTTGGAAAGAGAAATAATTTTACTCCCTTGGAGCTGCAGACTCTCCTTTTTCCTCTCCCTACTTGCCAAGGATTCTTTTTAAAAGTGCACACTGCCTTTACAGAGACCTCCATACCAACAGTAACACTCCTAGCACCCAAGGGCCAAAGGAGATAAGAACTTGCCAGAAGCCTCATTTACACCTGCGGAGTATGGCAGCGAAGTTGCATCTTCTCTTATCAATCACGGCCATTTTCCATTAAGCTTCTCATTACCAGTCTAGGCACAGACAGATACTGGGCTGGTGCAATGTGTTCTGGTAACAGACCACAGATAAGGTGGTGGAGTAGGGGTGAGATGTGTAACTGTAATAAAGCAGCTTCCAAGAAAAGTACATTCTTCTGGTAGGTGTGTCTACCACAGAGTGTAAGGAAAGAGTTTAAGTCTGTGTCCTCAGAGAGATTTGCTATATCTCATCAAAAGGCTCTGTCTTGTATTTTTATTTAATTTTATATTGATATAAAAACAAGCTTACCCCAAACCAAATAATGAAAGCAGCACTACAATGAACATCTTGTAACAGAGACACTGAGTACTGTAATAAATGCCAGAAGATTTCTAATTGGCCTCCCTCGTGGTACACAAAAAACCATTCAGCAGGAGTACTGAATAAGGAGACTTGGGTGCCGTCAGTAGTGCCGCTGGTTCAACAACCATGAATAAAATGTATCTGTCTGTATGGGGGAGTGGACTGAGAGCCACATGGATAAGCCACAGGACCTCTTGGCACATGAGCAAACCAACATGTCATAAATAGTCTCAGCCAATTCTGAATGTGAGAATGAAGCTCATTATTAAAATACATGTTGATTTCTGACCCTTTCTATTGTTGAAAAAGAAGAAAACAAAAATACTAACACTGCCACCATAGAGTGGTGTCACCAAACCAACATCCTTATTCCCCTCAAGACTGGACAAACCTATTTTGTCTCCAACATTATAGTTCCCATTGGTCCCAAGTCTTAGGTGTGTCCCAAGCCATGAAGAGGGTAGACAGCACTTGTATGTCTGGCAGGCCTTCAGGGTGCACATAGATAGATACCATGCTCCATGTGCATGCCTTGTACAAAGAATATAAGTGAGAGCTCCATAATGCAGTACACTGTTTTTGCTCGCTCTAATGTGCACACATAATTTTATACTGAATTTACAAAATGCTTTACATTTTAAGCAAATAACCTTCACCTCATCATTATAAGGTAGTTCAATATTAAATTAGAGTGAATAAGTGAAGACTCGGCACACCACTTCTGAAAGATTGCTGACCCCTGCACTATATCATCATCATGGTAAATCCCAAAATGACAGTCTTCTTGAAGACTGAGCACCACCTAGATCAATCTCTAGCTAGGTCCTTAAGTCTGTCTGGATGTTCAATCTACATCCATCATGGGCAAACTTATTGTGCCACCAAAGCTTTTGGTGCTCACCTGATCACTGACCAGATAGTAGTATTCGTTGGTAAATTCAGGGCAACTGCACCTATAATTCCCCTCAGTGGTCCAGCAGGGTCATACATTCTCAGGTTGCCAACTCCCCAGGCATTGCCCTTCTTGGGTGGACACTTAGCCCTCATTCCCTTCTGACCAGTGTGTTTCCAGGGTGCACAGTTCCCTGCCTTTATTGTGTTATTCCCAGCAGAGGCAGCCTGCCTAAGCACAGAGGTTTGCTTTCTCTTCAGAGACTGGTAATAGAGGGATTGTCAACAGTTATGTTACCACAGTTCTTTCTATACAAGTCTATTTTATTTTTAAGGTTAAAGCACTACAGAGAAAACAATACAAGAACCTACACACATGCTAATAAGCCTATCAGAGTTCACCCCAACCCTAACATGAGCTCTGGCTGGAGATGACCCAAACCCCAGCCAAGGGGTTTCTTTTGTGGTCACAAGTTCATCACAGCTTCTGTTCAGAACAAGCACACTCATGTTTAGTCCAAACTCTTGGCTGCTTCAGCTTCAAGAGCAATCAACCAGATTGTCCCAGGTGGTCAACTTCAATTAATATGCCAATCATGGAGGGTTGAAACAGACTACATATTTAAATTGCCCTTATTAGGCTTCAGAGTTAACCCAAATTAAGATGAATGGCGTAGATATTACTAATAAGTAAGACTGTGAGATAATCACAGAGGTTACGGAATCTGTGATTTCCAAAGACCTCCATGACTTCAGCCAGCGCTGGCTGGGAGCTGCAGGGTCCCCTGCCACTTGTGGAGGCAGCGAACTGGGAGGTATCCCCACAGCTCCCAGCCACTGCAGATGGCAGGAGGGAGCCCTGCAGCTCCCTGCTGCAGCTCCCAGACACCACAGGTGGTAGAGGGGAATCCGCTACTCCTGGCTGCATCCAATGAAGTGGGTATTCACCCACGAAAGCTCATGCTCCAAAACATCTGTTAGTCTATAAGGTGCCACAGGATTCTTTGCTGCTTTTACAGATCCAGACTAACACAGCTACCCCTCTGATACTTGACAGGCTGCAGAGGGGCCCATGCTGCTCCCGGCCACTGCAAGGGGGATCCCCAGAGTTCCCAGCCATAGCAGCGGGGATCCCTGTCACCACAGGCAGTAAGAGGAACCCCCAAGTTCCCAGCCATGGCAGTGGGGATCCTTGCCACCGCAGGCAGTAAGAGGAACCCCAGAGTTCCCAGCCATGGCAGTGGGGATCCCTGCCACCGCAGGCAGTAAGAGGAACCCCAGAGTTCCCAGCCATGGCAGTGGGGATCCCTGCCACCGCAGGCAGTAAGAGGAACCCCAGAGTTCCCAGCCATGGCAGTGGGGATCCCTGCCACCGCAGGCAGTAAGAGGAACCCCCGAGTTCCCAGCCATGGCAGTGGGGATCCCTGCCACCGCAGGCAGTAAGAGGAACCCCCGAGTTCCCAGCCATGGCAGTGGGGATCCCTGCCACCGCAGGCAGTAAGAGGAACCCCAGAGTTCCCAGCCATGGCAGTGGGGATCCCTGCCACCGCAGGCAGTAAGAGGAACCCCAGAGTTCCTGGCTGCTGCAGCCGGTGGGGGACCCCTGCAGCTCCCAGCGGTGACAGTTAGCAGCCCCCTTAACAGCTAGTAGTTTTATAATAGCTGGCAACTTTGGCCATTGCCAGGAGGCAGCTGACAAGGAGGCCCTGCAACTTTGTGGGGCCAAAGACTGAGTGTGCATAACTGAGAAGATAGGGAGAGAAGTAGAGCGAAAAATGTAATACAAGATCTAGGAGAAGCTGGAATAGGGACTTCTTGGCAGTAGGGAAAAATGAGTATGGGCAGTACAGGAATTCAACACCATGAGCAGTGGCCAGAGGACAAGCCCAGATCGTCCTCCAGAGCAGTTGGGGGCGGGGTGCGCAAAGGCGGGCCTCGACCCCGCCCCCGCGGCAGTGGGGGGGGTGCACAGGCGGGCCACGGCCCCACCCCCGCGGCAGATGGGGGGGGGTGCAAAGGCGGGCCTCGGCCCCGCCCCCGCGGCAGTGGGGGGGGGTGCACAGGCGGGCCTCGGCCCCGCCCCCGCGGCAGTTGGGGGGGGTGCACAGGCGGGCCTCGGCCCCGCCCCCGCGGCAGTTGGGGGGGGTGCAAAGGCGGGCCTCGGCCCCGCCCCCGCGGCAGTTGGGGGGGGTGCAAAGGCGGGCCTCGGCCCCGCCCCCGCGGCAGTTGGGGGGGTGCAAAGGCGGGCCTCGGCCCCGCCCCCGCGGCAGTTGGGGGGGGGTGCAAAGGCGGGCCTCGGCCCCGCCCCCGCGGCAGTTGGGGGGGTGCAAAGGCGGGCCTCGGCCCCGCCCCCGCGGCAGTTGGGGGGGGTGCAAAGGCGGGCCTCGGCCCCGCCCCCGCGGCAGTTGGGGGGGGTGCAAAGGCGGGCCACGGCCCCGCCCCCGCGGCAGTTGGGGGGCTGGGGGTGCAAAGGCGGGCCTGGGCCCCGCCCCCGCGGCAGTTGGGGGGCTGGGGGTGCAAAGGCGGGCCCCGGGCAGGAGGGGTGCTGGGCTGAGAAGGGGGTTTCTCCTCCCCCCGCCCACGCCGAGGAAGGACGCGGAAAGCCGGTCGAGGGACGTGGGCTGCCCCGCCGCGGGTGAGGGGCCGCTCTGGAGAGCGCGGTATCCCAGCAGAGGGGGCACAGCCGGGAGCAAGAATGGGAGGCTCGACAGTCAGGCTGCTCTCGAGGTGACTAGAAATACAGGACCGCTTAACGTCGCCCTCATTACCTCAAATTGCCGCGTTCTTCTACTGCGCACGCGCGGTGCTTTCTTTTGCCAATTGAACCCACAATATGCGCATGCGCAGTATTCCCCCTTCCTCCCACAAGACTGGTTTAGTGCTCTATAATCCGAGGACGCGACTTGTGCGCGTGTCCCTACTGTGACGCATGCGCATCCTCACCCTAATCGCCTCGGGACAGGTCCGACTTGTCTTACCCCCAGCGCATGCGCGGCTCTGCTCCTCCATCGGGCTCCGCCCCGCGCCTCCCGCAGAGCATGCGCAGTTGCGTAGCTCCCGTCCGGAGCGGCTGGTGTGACAGCGGCGGCGGGAGTCCGCGAGCGCCCTGAGGAGGGAGGCCCCGAGCCCGCCGGGGGAGGCGGCTCCAGTCTCCGGCACGATGAGTATCGAGATCCCGCCGGGCCTGACCGAGCTGCTGCAGGGCTACACGGTGGAGGTGCTGCGGCACCGGCCGCCCGACCTGCTGGGCTTCGCCGCCGACTACTTCACCCGCCTGCGGGATGCCCGCGACCAGGAGGCCGCCGCCGCGGCCCGCAAGGGGGTCAACTTCGACGGGGAGCCCATGCAGACCGAGTCCAACGGCGAGGAGGAGCCCGGGCGGGACGACGAGGACTCCGACTCCGACTTCGAGCGTAAGGGCCGGGCCGGCCGGCGGGCGAAGTCCGGCTCCCCGGGGCGGCTGTCGGCAGGGGGGCGGGGGCAGCAGGAAAGGGGCGCCCCCTGCAGGGATGCGGCCCCACCTGCAGGGATGCGGCCCCACCTGCCTGGCCCAGATGCCCCGAAGAGCAGGTGGGGGGAGGGGGCCCAGTGTTCGTGCAGAAGGGGAAAGGCAGGTGGTCTGGGCGGGATCCCCCGGTGTACGCTCTCTCCTCGGGTGTGCGGTTCCTTATTTCCGGCGCTTTGTGCTCAAAGTGATGGACAAAGCAAAATAGCCACTGACAGCGGTCATGCTGGCCGTCCTGTGCCCGGGAGTGCCTCCCTCGGGAAATGAGGCACAATTGAGAGGAATGATGGCAGGGAAGTGTCCGGGTCCCCTTTTTCCTCGCGGGAGGGGAACGGGCTAGGGCAGTGGTTCTCAAACTTTTGTACTGGTTACTCCTTTTACATAGCAAGCCTCTGTGTGCCACCCCTTTTTAAATTAAAAACACTTCTTTACATATTTAACACCATTATGAATAGTGGCGGCAAGGTTGGGTTTGGGGTGGAAGCTGAAAGCTCGTGACCCCCTCATGTAATAGCCTCACGACCCCCAGTTTGAGAACTCCTGGTCAAGGGGCTGTCAGAAGGTTATTCTCCTGTCAGCATTCTTCCCAGGCTGTGTTCTCTGGGCTCATCCTCCTGCAATCCTTTGTTATCGAGGAATCTGTTTGATGAATTCCACAGCAAAAACTTCAACAATCCTCATCCCTCCCTAATGTCCTGGGTCATTTTAGCTGCAGATTAATACTAGACACTGTGGTTTGAATGCGGGAAGGGAATCTAGGGCTGCTATAACCCACACTTTGTCCTTGGGACATGAGCTTGCATTGGAGTGGAGTCTGCTAGTAATTGTTTCTTAGCTTCCTTTGCTGGGCTTTTCTATCTGTGTTCCTTTGCCCTTTTGTTATCAATACTATTAAGAAGTTATATATTTGGGTTCTGAAGTGTTCTTGCCCATAACAAGTAGATATGCAGTTGAAAAGGCAGTTTGCTGTACAAAATTAGGCCTTTATTCCACTGCAAGAAAGACATCCCAAATAAATTTGTTAGTCTCCAAAGTGCCACAAGGACTCCTCATTTTTTTATCTTGGAGGACGTAATCAAATGTAAGCAGCTACCCAGTAACTGCCCAAATGGTACTGTAGGGTCTGACATGAACCATCAAAGATTGAAATGTCCCTACTGCAGAGTATGCAATATGTAATGTAAGATCATGTGCTTTTGTGTGGCCTTTACAATACTTACCACAATGTGGTTATTTCAGGATAGAGTTGCAAACATAACTGTTTTTCCTTGACTTTGAGTATGAACTTGGTGCTTGATGTTTTTCTCTGTTTATTTAAGATTGCACACTATTATGAAGAACTGAAATCTGTTGCTAACTTTATTACCTGGATTATTAAAAGCTGAAAATTCTAAACATCTAATATCCTTTTCTCCATTTATATGGGTTTTTTTTGGGTGGTAGTGGTGGGTGCTGAGCTCAGTGTACATTAATGGGATGCTGATGTGGATGTATCCTAACTGTGTGGGCAATTCAGTGTCCTAAATAATCATAATTAGTTTAGGGCATCTAATGCTTTTTTCTTCCCTGGGGAACTTTCCTTCTCTGTGAACCTGGTGGAGGTCGGAAGGCTCATATGCTTTTTTTGGTTCCTGTCCCGAGCAGGTATAGGGCAAAAGGGAACACTTTTTAAGTGTTTACCCCCTGAAAGAATCCTCTGCTCTGCTCTACTGTTGCAGTGGAAAACACAGTAATTATGTATTGGAAGAGCAGGTAAAAATGTACCTGCTTTAGGTCTTGTACAGAGTGCTTCCTGGTTTAATATCAGAAGTTTGCAAAATGTCATTTTTAAAGCACCATAGCATCTTTTGGGGAAAAAAGCAATCAACAGTTTCAAGTCCTTTAAAAGTGTTATCTTCTATAAAGTGATATCAGGTAATAGAGGAAACATCCAGTCCACCTGTGAAGGATAAATTGAAGCCTTTGTAGTCCTTTTAACGGTCAGTAATAATTACTTTGCAAACACTGACATAGTTAGATCAGTTAATACTGTTCACATTTAAAATATGAGTTGCCTTATATTTTCCTATACTGTACTAGCTAGGTAGGCTAGATCTGTTGTCTATGTTTTGTGGGGGAGTGATAGCTCAGTGATTTGAGCATGGCCTTCTAAACCCCAGGTTGTGAGTTCAATCCTTGAGAGGGCCATTTAGGGAACTGGGATAAAGATCTGTCTGGGGATTAGTCCTGCTTTGAGCAGGGGATCGGACTAGATGACCTCTTAAGGTCCCTTCCAGCCCTGATAGTCTATGATTATGGAGTTTGGTACACTGAATCAACTCACTTGAGCAACTCAGTTTTGTGCAATGCTTCATCAGTTTAATTATTTTAATATTTTGGAGGAGGAGAACAATGGGTATTGGTGCTTGTTGATCTGTTCTCTTCAAGTTGTCAAATGCAGTTCAGTTCGGGTTGGTTTCAGAGCTTTTTGGTGGCATAACAGCCTCTAACATTAAAGTGTTTTAACATTTAGCAGCATATTCACCAAATAAGTACCTCCATATTTGATAAATCTTTGGAAATAAGGAAGGCTACAAAGCATAGTACTACTAGCCCCATTTTGCCCTGGGGGGGGGGGGCAGGATTACAAGTAAAATAACTCTCTTTTTATAGCATGCTCTTTACACATATTTTGCAACTTATTTGTGTTATTGCACGTTGTAATGCTAAAACAGTCCAAGAGATGAATGTCCTATTTGTAAAGCACATTATGTATGGGCACTACATAATAATAACAATAAATAATGTATGGGCACTACATAATAATAACAATAAATAATAATAATTAAGGCTAGAACTACTTCTTTTACTTTGACGTTGTTGCAGCTAACAGTGTGTGCCTTAACTTTTTGTAATCAGAATATTATTTTATACCCTGCTGTGGCTTTCAGAGTCCAAAAAGAAATAGGATTTCAGTGTCTTTTAAAGTTTTTAGGTTACTATGCTAGATCTTGGAGGGAAGCACTAGCAAACTTTGACCAAATTAAATTAGGCCCTTGGTTTTAGAAGGGAAAATGTGGTTTAAAAAACAAACAGATCACCCTGTCTTATATACAACTCTATAAACTATAAACTATAGAGTTGTATACAATATATATTTATGTATAAATGCCGAGAGTGTCTGAGACCACAGGAAACTTTGTTATAGACATATTTTAGCATAACAGGATATATTTTGAAAGTGTTTATGATCGAACAGGTCTTGAACAAGAAGAATAATGTATATGTAAAAGTGTAAAGATTATACATGAGACAACATTTTGCATCCAAGAACCAGTTCCTACAGTTTTAAGTCTGAAGGATTAACTAAAGGTAACTCCTGTTAGTGTTAATGGAGTTACGGTCAAATTTTCCTTGCATTGATGAGACAAGCTTAGGGGATGTAAAATATATAAGATAAATATAGATACAGTACTGTTGAATTTAGTTAAATTATGCATCTAGTACAAGAAGAAATTTTGATAAGTAAACTCTTGAATACAATCAGAGCAAATACAAAAAACTCCAAATCTGATGAAAGGGGACTCTGCTGCTTTAACATTTGGCTAATTATGTATGCTAATGGATAGAGGTTTTCATTCTCTTTACTTTTTATTAGTGATTGTTATGAGTTGGCTTGCCCTGTGTTCAGGCTATGAAGAAAATAGTAATAAACCATGTATTTTCTTTCTGTTCTAATCAGGTTCTTGGACATAACATGAAAGCTTTGGCTGTGTGTCTGTCAGGTGTGATGTGTTATCCGAAGCTTTTATTCTTTCCATATGTGTATTTGATTTTTAGTACCGTATTTTATTTGTTACACAATTGAATTATGCTTCATATGAACAATGCAAAATTAGGGAATCTTCATTTACATGTTAATGAAGGTCTAGAAAAGATGTGTGAAGAATCTTTAGCAACGCAAAAGGAATGTTTGATTAAAATGTTAACAAAATGAGGGAAGGAATACAAGCCAAAAGAGAGAGAAACAGGTTAGAATATTTAGATATCTTAAATGTATTTAAGTCGGCAGGGTCAGATAAAATTCATCTAAGGGTACTTAAGGAACTAGCTGAAGTGACATCAGAACTGCTAGCACTTACCTTTGAGAGTTCATGGAAGGCAGGTTTAAGTCCCACAGGACTTGAGAAAGGCAAACATAGTACTTGTCTTTAAAAAGGGGAACAAAGAGGACCCAGGGAATTACAGACCAATCATCTGAACTTTGATACTTAAAAAGATACTGGAACAAATTATTAAACAATCACTTTGTAAGCACTTGGAGCATAAAAGCCAGCATGGATTTGTCAAGAACAAGTCATGTCGAACCAACATAATTTCTTTTTTTGATAAGATTACTGGCCTAGTGGAGAGTTGATATGTCTTGATTTTTTTTTGTATGGCTTTTGACAAAATTCCCTGTGACGTTTTAATACGCAAAGTAGGGAAATGTAATCGAGATGAAATTACTCTAAGGTTGGTGCACAGTAGGTTGAAAGATCATACTCCAAGTGTAGTTATCAGTGGTTTGCTGTCACACTGAGAGGGAATATCTGTTGTGATCCCACCGGGGATCATTTTTGGGTTGTATTATTCATTCTGTTTAATTACTTGGATAATGGAGTGGAGAGTATGCTTATAAGATCTGTGGGTAACAGCAAACTAGGAGGGGTTGCAAGCACTTTGGATGATGGGATTGGAATTCAAAATGACTATGAGAAATTAAAGAATTAATTTGAAATCAACAGTATGAAATTCAATAAAGATAAGTGCAAAGTACTACACTTCAGAAGGAACAATCAAATACACAGTTACAAAATGGGGAATAACTGTCTAGGTGGTAGTACTGTTGAAAAGGATCCAGGGGTTACAATGGACTCAAATTGAATATAAGTCAGTAATGTGCTGGAATATACCTAATATTAAAGTTTTTTTAAACAACAGCAACAGAAAACCACCCAAAATGACCAAACTAAAACCCAATAAGCCTGCCTCATTCTCCAATTGCTCTAGTCACAAAAGAGCAAAGAACCATCTTTATTGTTGTGAGTTAGTGTTGGTTATTTTTTTCTACATCTGGATAAATGGCTTGATGAATTAATACAAAGTTTAAATTTCATCAGATTTTCAATGCAATTCTAATTTTACACTATTGGGAGACCTCACATTTACTTTAGCCTTCTGCTGTGAAAAAAAATCTCTTGTAAACTGAGTCAAACTTCAGATACAAAATGTTGATACTTTAATAGGACAATTGAGACTTCTGATACAAATCTAAGCAATATTCAGTGCATAGTAGATGCTTACCTCTCTTACAGTAAGACATTTTATTAACAGTGCTGTCACAGGGGCAGCTCTGTAGTGCCCCCTTCTGCAGGACCAACCATGGCACCGCAGGTGCTCCCTACCTCTTTCCAAAAGAGTGGGTGCCTGGAGCAGGATAGCCCATGCCAAAAGCTTGACATCAGTCTTAAAAGTTAAGTAAAAATAACACGCTCAGAATTTGGCTGTTTGTGCATTTAAATAAACACAACTTCAAAGGCAAGTGCTTAATTGCAATGCTTGAAGGCAAGATCCTCCCCTAATCCTGGGATTCTGAGGTAGCGCTGATGAGCTCTTCCTCTGTGCCAGCACTGTCCCTGAGAAGAAGCAGCCAAGCCTTCTTAATTAGCCTGCTGGCTCCTGATTTGTTAGTGTCTCCTCCTGGCCCTTCCAGTTCTGTGGAGGACCAAAAGTCTTGGTAGCCTGGGCTTGAGTGGGTTTTCCTTGAGGAAGGGGATGTCAGGGCTCCAACACCTCCAGTAGCAGCCAGAGAAGGCCTGGCAGACCCCACCACAAGCGCCTACTGGTTTGACTTTATTTTAAGCCCATGTTCATTTTTGTTCACCATATCTCAGTCATCTTGGTCAATTACAATCCTTGCTGTTATTTATATTAACTTACTAGTCTCTTTTGATGACTCATCTGTTCCTGGGAACTTATTTTATGTTTAACATCCTTTGTGTAAAATTACTTCTTTTGTATTCTCTATTTACTTTGTTTCCTAATTTTTTAATTGAAACCTAATTTTTGAAGCTTCTGAACTTTTTTAGTTTAATATATTGATATCTCTTCTACACTAGCATGTTTGGTAGCTTTGGAAGCTTCAACTATATTCTCTCTTTTTCAGTGAGAATAATCCCATCCCCCTTTATCGATCTTCATATTTTACCTTTTTCAGCCCTAGTGTTATAATTATTGTCCTGTAGTGCATTGGCTCTAAGTCAGTAGTAGATTGCCTGTGTAGATACTCTAGTTCTACCAAATGAAAGATTATTTATGCCCAAGAAAAGGGTCATTTTCCACAGCACAACCCCATGCATTTTTAGAGTATAATGGATATTTTAGTTTTCTTTGCTCAACTGTTGCCATGTAGGTTTTGCAAGCTAATATTTTATTTTCCTCTTTTCTCCCTGGCTAGCATATTTGTTAGGGAACATTTAAAAGAGATCATTTTTAAAAAAATGAATATTTAGCTTTCTTTACATAAAGAACAATCTGCCTGCTGGTCCCAAGCAATAGTGGTGAAATCTTTTTAATCAGCTCCTCAGCCATTATTCTTTCATTTCTGCTTGCAGTTGGTCCCAGGATATTAGAGAGATAAGGTGGGTGAGGTAATATCTTTTATTGTCCCAGCTTCTACTGGGGAAAGAGACAAGCTTTTGAGTTACTCAGAGCTCTTTTTGGAACCTTATGCATTAGGAAAATGTGTCCAGGACCCGTTGAGCAAATAAACTAGTGCTGTCAGTGACATGAATGCAAGCAGTACATTTTTTTTAAATGATCAGTCTTGTCAAAAGTCCTGTCAACTGGAACAGTTGCAGAATTAGCCTAAACTTTGAAAACACTTGGTTGCCTGTGGTGAATAATCTTTTAGATCTTGAATATGGGCTAGTAATTGTTCATGGCAGTTTTATGAGGCTGGACTAAAGTTTGTGATGTATTTTTTTACATTACTGTGACCGTACCAGTACTTAATAAAAGATTCTTTAAAAGCTTGTGGAGCTGAGAATTGGCAAGATTAAAACAAGAGTGAGTAAAGATTAGTAATATCAGATGAGCCCAACACAAGTGACATATGGCAGACACTGATGCCTTCACAGAGTTAAGCTGATGTCCAGAACCACTTGATTTCATTCTGCATTGGATTGCTTTAATACACAGTAGAGTTGCTAAGCATGAAAGGCTAAGATTCCACTTTGTTTGTTTTGCATGTCCATAAATCTGCCTTAACCTCTAATCCT
This sequence comes from Gopherus evgoodei, assembly GCF_007399415.2. Taxonomy (NCBI): domain Eukaryota; kingdom Metazoa; phylum Chordata; order Testudines; family Testudinidae; genus Gopherus; species Gopherus evgoodei. The sequence goes on along the minus strand of NC_044328.1, from coordinate 129,671,360 downwards.
GTTAATAAGAACAGCTGACAACAGTGGGTTGTAAGAGGCAGCACATTTGTTTTACTAAACTACAAAGTCTCTTAAACTCTAAGGCCTTGGCTACACTACAGAGTTGCAGCGCTGGTGAGGGGGTTACAGCGCTGCAACTTAGGATGTGTACACACTTGCACAGCACGGCTAGCGCTGCAACTCCCTGGTTGCAGCGCTGGCTGTACACCTGGTCGAGCCTCGGGTGTAGAGGATCCAGCGCTGGTGATCCAGCGCTGGTCAGCAAGTGTAGACACCCACCAGCGTTTTTATTGACCTCTGTGGCATAAGTAGGTATCCCAGCATACCTTAGAAGCCTCTCTGGTAATCAAGCAAACTCCACTGTCCTGGGCTCACCTGACCCCTCCTTTAAATGGCCCGGGAATTTTAAAAATCCCCTTCCTGTTTGCTCAGCCAGGTGTGGAGTGCAATTAATCAATCAATCAATCAGCGACCATGCCTCCACGCACCAAACGAGCCCCAGGATGGACCAATGCAGAGCTGCAGGATCTCATAAGTGTTTGGGGAGAGGAGGCTGTGGAAGCACAGCTGCGCTCCAGAAGGAGAAATTATGATACGTATGGTCAGATATCGCAGTCCTTGATGAGAAGGGGCCATGAACGGGACGCGTTGCAGTGCAGGGTCAAAATAAAAGAGCTGAGGAGTGCTTACTGCAAAGCCCGTGAGGAGCTGCCCCCACAACCTGCCGTTTTTACCAGGAGCTGGATGCCATACTTGGGTGTGACCCCACTGCCAATCCGAGGAGCACGATGGAGAGTTCAGAGCAGGGAGAAGTGGGGGAGGGTGTAGAGGAAGCTGACAGTGAGGCTACTGGCATGGAGGGAGACACCCCGGAGTCCCAGGAGGCATGCAGCCAGGAGCTCTTCTCAAGCCAGGAGGAGGCTAGCCAGTTGCAGCAGCAGGAAGTTGATGGTGAGGAAGAAACTGAGGATCGTGCTCGGGGTAAGCAGATTTTTATGTTTTGGGAGAGGAGGGTTTGGGTTATGGCTGCCTGCATGGATGCCTAAACGTGGAATAGCCCATTGATTTGCTCTATCACGTCTCTGTAATCTGCCTCCGTAATCTCTTGAAAAGTTGCAGCCAGAGCGTGGGCAATGTGCTTTCGCAAGTTTATAGGGAGAGCCACCGTGGTCCTTGTCCCGGTCAGGCTAACTCATCCGATCCACTGTGCAGCGAGGGGTGGGGGGACCATGGCTGCACACAGGCAAGCTGCATAGGGGCCAGGGCGGTATCCACATTGCTGTAGAAGACCCTCCCTCTCTTCCCAGGTAACATACAGCAGTGATATGTCTGGCAGTAGGAAACCCTGTTGAGCATTTAGGGATACTTGAGTGCAGGGCGCCAGGTTCGCGTTTCCCCAGCCCATTGCGCTCTGTTGTTTACCCCCCCCCCAAGCACATAGCCAGCCACGCGGTGTGCTCCGGTGTTCCCCACTCCCCTCCCAGCACGTAGCTAGCCCCGCGGTGCGCTCCGGTGTTCCCCACTCCCCTCCCAGCACGTAGCTAGCCCCGCGGTGCGCTCCGGTGTTCCCCACCCCCCTCCCAGCACGTAGCTAGCCCCGCGGTGCGCTCCGGTGTTCCCCACTCCCCTCCCAGCACGTAGCTAGCCCCGCGGTGCGCTCCGGTGTTCCCCACCCCCCTCCCAGCACGTAGCTAGCCCCGCGGTGCGCTCCGGTGTTCCCCACCCCCCTCCCAGCACGTAGCTAGCCCCGCGGTGTGCTCCGGTGTTATGCACCCCCCTCCCAGCAGGCATCCAGCACTGCGGTGCGCTCCGGTGTTCCCCACCCCCCTCCCAGTACGTAGCTAGCCCCGCGGTGTGCTCCGGTGTTATGCACCCCCCTCCAAGCAGGCATCTAGCACCGCGGTGCGTCCCCTCCCCCCCCACCAGCAGGACGGCGTGAACGCATACCAAAGCCCAACCCCCCCCCCCAGCAGCTTGCCACCTTCCTGTTCACTACTGTCCCCTGTTCAGGATACCAGCTACCTCCTGTACCCATTGCAGATAAACTCCAGTGACCCATCGGTCAATTCCCACTCCCAAGGGGAACTCGGGGGAAAACCACTCACCCCATTGCTCGCCATGACTTTAGCTTCCCTGCCCTCTCTGTGTTATGTGAGGTATGTGAGAAGGATGTCACCAAAAGTCTAAAAAGTCCTTCACTGTGTGATAATAAACAATGTAGCCTCTGTGTATTACATGGTTCTATCTCTCTTTTTTCTAGTGACCTTGACTACTGCAGCCGGATCACCGGCCTCACGTAGGTTGCAGAACTTGAGATGAAATCCCAGAAAATCAAAAGAGGAATTGATCAAATCAGTTATGAGTCACTACAACAGAGAAAGTAGGAAGACACAGGAATGGAGAGAGAAAATGTATGAATGGAGACAGAGTGTACATGAATGGAGGCAAACAGAAAGCAGGAGAAAGGAATTGTCTGCCAAAAAAACCACAAAGCAGATGATCAGCCTCCTGGCTCGCTAAACTGAGTCTTTCGAGTCTCTCGTAGCCATGCAGACAAATATGTACCGTTGTAACCCACAGCCCTCCCAAAGCCCTCTTTCTTGTTCCCCAGTATTTCCACAAAACAACTTTCTCCAGCAGCCAGTTTATTACCCCCAGCTGCCCCCAACACCTGTACGATCACCTACCAGCCCTGATAACTATAATTCTTACCCTGTTCACTCCACCCCCATTACCCTACAGCATAGTAATCCTGAAGTGCAGCAGACATTGAATAGTGATCAAAATAGGACATATTCAAACCTGTGAATGTACAGTCCACCACCCCGACCCCCTTGCCTTTTATGTACTGTATGTTGAATAAAGGATTTTTTTTCTTTTTCACTACGTTATATTATTGCTGGAAGTGGTAAATATTGTACCCCAAGGTATAGCAAAGCACATCAAATGCACCAAACATTACTGCTGGCTCTCAGCATCAAATTGCTCCCTTAAAGCATCCCTAATCCTTGAAGCCCTTTCCTGGGCCTCCCTATTAGCCCTGCTCTCTGGCTGAGCAAACTCATCCTCTAGGCGTCGAACCTCGGAGGTCCATTCCTCACTGAATCTTTCACCCTTCCCTTCACAAATATTATGGAGGGTACAGCACGCGGATATAACAGCGGAGATGCTGCTTTCCCCCAAATCTAGCTTCCCATAAAGACACCTCCAGCGGGCTTTCAAACGGCCAAAAGCACACTCCACAGTCATTCTGCACCGGCTCAGCCTGTAGTTGAACCGGTCCTTGCTCCTGTCAAGCTTCCCTGTATACGGTTTCATGAGCCATGACATTAAGGGGTAAGCGGGGTCTCCAAGGATCACAGTGGGCATTTCCACGTCCCCTACTGTGATCTTGCGGTCTGGGAAAAAAGTCCTGGCCCTCAGCCTCCTGAACAGGGAACTGTTCCGAAAGATGCGTGCATCGTGCACCTTTCCAGGCCATCCTGAGTAAATGTCAGTGAAACGCCCACGGTGATCCACAAGCACTTGCAGAACCACGGAGAAATACCCCTTGCGATTCACGTACTCTGATGCCAGGTGGGGTGGTGACAGAATAGGAATATGAGTCCCATCTATTGCCCCTCCACAGTAAGGGAAACCCATTTCTGCAAAGCCATCCACAATGTCCTGCACGTTCCCAAGAGTCACGGTTCTTCTTAGCAGGGTGCGATTAATGGCTGTGCAAACTTGCATCAGCACAATTCCAACGGTCGACTTTCCCACTCCAAACTGGTTCGCTACCGATCTGCAGCAGTCTGGAGTTGCCAGCTTCCAGACTGCAATAGCCACCCGCTTCTCCACTGGCAGGGCAGCTCTCAATCTCGTGTCCCTGCGCCGCAGGGTAGGGGTGAGCTCAGCACACAGTGCCATGAAAGTGGCTTTTCTCATCCGAAAGTTCTGCAGCCACTGCTCGTCATCCCAAGATTGCAGGACGATGTGATCCCACCACTGAGTGCTGGTTTCCCGAGCCCAAAGGCGCCGTTCCACGGTGCTGAAGCACGTCTGTTGCTGCCACAAGCAATTTAGTGTCTTCACCGTCGGGCGATTCAATATCATCATCTGACTCCTCACTGTCACTGTCACTCTCACTTTGCAGCTGAAGAAATAGCTCCACTGCCATGCGTGATGTGCTGGCAACATTCATCAGCAAGGTCCTCAGCAGCTCAGGCTCCATTTGTAACAAAAACCGCAGAAATCGCGCTGCAGAATCACAATGCCGCCAAACTGCTCGGAATGTGTAGCAAAGCACCACGGGGCGTTGGAACAGGAAGCGGAAAGACCCGCACACTTCCTTCCCCTTCCCACAAGCCACAGCGCCAAAATGGGACGAGGTGCTCTGTGGGATAGCTGCCCACAATGCACCACTCCCAACAGCGCTGCAAGTGCTGTAAATGTGGCCACACTGCAGCGCTGGTTGCTGTAAGTGTGGCCACTCTGCAGCGTTGGCCCTACACAGCTGTACTAACACAGCTGTAACTACCAGCGCTGCAAAACTGTAAGTGTAGCCATACCCAAAGAAATAATTTCTAAGGTTAGCTCAGGAGTCCTCAATATCAACCATACTGGGAAAAGATAAACTACTAATCAGCTCTTTAGCAATACATCAATTGCAATTTTGTAGAGTAAGCTAGAACACTAATATGAAGAGAGAGAAATTGTTTTTAATCATACTATTATTGTAGGAGAAGCCCAAAGGTTTTTCAGCAGAGGTGGGAATTCTAATGTTCGACCTATAAAAGTGTTTTGATAGTGAGCTGACTAAGCAGTGCAGGCCAAAGGCTCTTGCAAAAGATTTTTTAAAAGTGGGATTGTTTCCTCTTTTGCATCTGAAGAAGTGGATATTCACCCACGAAAGCTCATGCTCCAAAACGTCTGTTAGTCTATAAGGTGCCACAGGATTCTTTGCTGCTTTCCTCTTTTGCTGCTTTGTGATTTATAAAGACACCCTAAAGAGTATTTGTTAAAAACAAAAAAGGTGGCATTTATATTTTAATCTCAAGAATGTGAGTTCCGGTCTTCCTTATGTGGGAGAACCTTCTGGATATCATAGAGGATGTATATTAGCTCTCAGACCTTAATCAGAGGGACAGGGATGTTGAATCTTTAAGAAGGATGTCTTTTCTTCAGAGTATTAGTAATTGAATTTAATAGGTGTTAACAAAACAAAAAACAGAATTTTAAATAGTTTGACTAAAAGCGTCTCCTCTTACAATTGTTCATTTTTCACTCATGACTCTTAGTACCATTTCACTAGTACAGTTTGAACCTCTCTAGTCCTGCACCCTTGGGACCTGACCAGTGCCGAACCAGAGAATTTGCCGAACCATGGAAGGTCAATATTGTAGTGAGCGGGTCTTTCTTTATTTTTATCTCACTGAGGTGAATAAATGGAACAACGCTTGCAGTGCCGCCTAGCCAAGGCTTACCGTCTGTCTTCGTAACAAAGTGTTAGTATTGTTACACAATGTTACTGTATCGACACAAAGAAATAAGTAGATCAAGCATAAAAAACAAAAAATAAAATCATGCCGAACTAGAGAGGTTCAACCTGTAGCACAATCACCACAGTCTTCTAGGGTAGAAAAACTGTCAATTTCTAATGTAAAAAAACCTTTCCTAGACCTTTTTGCCCTTCTTGTCAAACAGCAAGAACAAGTAGTTAAGGTCTGTACGCATCTTAAAGAAAGAATGAAAAAATCTCCAGGGGGAGGGGAGGATTACAGAATAGAGACATGGGAAATGGGAGAGAGAAAAGACAAAAATCTAGCTTATACTAGAAGAATGACCATACCACTGGGTCAGTCCAAGGGTCTTCCGACAGTGGCCCATGCCAGGTACCCCAGAGGAAATGAACAGAACAGGTAATAATCAAGTGATCCATACCCTGTTGCCCATTCCCAGCTTCTGGGAAACAGAGGCTAGGGACTCCAGTTGGGGTATTAACCTAGTCTTCCCCAGTTTGTTAACGACGTTCTCTTTTTTCAACCCCCCCCCCAGTATTTTCAGTGGGATAAAGTATACTTTATTAAGCTATTGTAAATTGTTGCTTTCTGCTGCTAAGAAAGTGGCTACAGCCACAGATGAGGTGAAGTAATTTTGTATATAGTTTGTGAAATGTTTTGGAATTCTTCAGGAAGAAACATGCTAAATATATATTATTTATTAATGCTGAACATTTTAGAATAAAAAATTCCTAACTCAGTTTCATCCATTAAAAGTGCAGTGTCCTGCATTTGCTTACTAATATTTATAAAGTTTTATAAAGAATTTTAACATGTACGTTTAGTGCTGCAGTGGGATTAATACAGTAGATAAAAATCTACTAGGATCTATCTGAAAGCTAAATGGGTTTACATGAAGGATTACTGCAATGCTCTTTACAACAGACTTGTTTCTATAAAGAGCTAGTATTTACATCTGAATGATAATCCCTTGAAAAAATTTTATGGTGGGAACTGTAACGTAACTTTAGCTACACAAATGCACTCCTGTAATTATATTATAAGAGTTTTGATTGCTTCCGATGACTGAATTGATATTCATATTTATTAATCAAATAGACATTAGGTTTGTAGAATTATGCTATTTTGCCTTATCTCTTCTTGTTTATTTTCTGAAATATTCACAAGTACCACCAATTCTACAAAAATGGCAAGGTGCGAAGCACCATGTGTCTTCTTAGAATGCTCTTATGTAGCACTGTAACAGATGACTTAGGAAGGAGGCAAGAACATAGTTTAGGGAGGTAGGTAGTGAGTATTTCTGAGGAATACTATACAAGATTCATCCAGCGGGCATGACAAAGGGGCAGTAAGGAGACATTAATACCAGAGTGTCAATTCTGCATAAAGATCTGTGCATACTGAGTCCTTGTGAAATCTTGCAAGAGAGAGGCCTAAAAGAAAGAAAATATCATGTATAAACTTAATCATTTTGTTAAGCTGACATCCTTCCTCAGCTGATGCAGTGTTTGGTGAAAGGTTGTTACAGATGTTATGGTCAGGGTGCAATTCTTCATGGGTAAACTGAATCATTCTTCCCTCTCTAGGGATGATTTACTAACTTCTGCATCCCACTGTGAAGATTAGCAGATGGAGGGGACTGAGAGGGAAAATTTTCTCTTATTTTTGATTCTTAGACCTATGTGTCAGACAGTCTGGCGCTCCCTCAAAGGATGGCACTGTGGCCAGGGTGTTTTTCTGGCTAATGCTCATTGGTTGAGTAGTTTGAAAGAAGAGGGTGTTCCATCCCTAAACTTCATGTCAAGATTCTGCTGCAAATTATTTGAGCTGAATAGCACTTTTAAGCTTTGCAGAGTTTTTTCCAGCTTTGGAATTTACCGTTCTAGAGAATCCTAAAACTAGACCAGAGCAAAGATCTAGTCTGCCTCCATCTGGCTATGACACGGAATGCCCCACTGTGAAACTCTCCGAAGTGGAGGTTCCAAGAATGAAAAGTCACAGGTAAGACAACTTTCCCCTTTTTTTTTTTCCTCCCAAAGGGATAATTCTGGAACTAATATGATTTAGAGTTTAAGGCCAGAAGGAACCACCAGATGGATCCAGTGATCAGTTGGCACCCTGAACCCAACGATAAAAATCAGACCAAAACATCACAGTCCACTAAAGACTAGGTGTTATGTGCCACAGGGATAAAATAGGAGGGACTGAAGTGCACCAATGCCCCCGGCCCCTGAAATGGCATGAAAATGATTGAGATACCCAGAGAATCCTGGCAAGTCACTTGCATCAGAGGAAAAGCTCCCTCCCCCCCCAAGTCACTGCCAATCTGATCTTGGGGAAAATTCTTTCTCAACCCCACATATGGTGATGCGTTAGACTCTGGAAATGTGAGCAAGACCCAGTCATCCAAGCACCTCAGAGAGAATGGTTGGTGCCACTTCAGAGCACCACCCCACCCCATCCAGTGTTCCATCTCTAGCCACGACTATCTCTGATGCTTCAATGGAAAGAGACCAACCCTTCTCTCTCTCCCCCTGCTCCTCCCCCCCAAAAAAAAATTGGGGAGCAGGAGGAAAATAAAATTCCTTTTCTGACTCCTTTAGCCAGCCACCCACAGTCCTGAAGCATGAATTTTAAGGAATATAAAACACAAACCAGAAGTGAACCTCAAGGCTGTGGATCCTGTCCCCCACAATCAGAAGCAACTTCGTCTTACTATTGCACTCAAAAATTTGCCAGCTCTTAAAACTAATTAAGTTGTTTGCTCTCACAACTCCTATTGGGAGGCTGTTTCAGACCCACACCCTCTGATTAGAAGCCTTCATTTAATTTCCAACCTGAATTTGTTCATGGACAGTTTATATCCATGTGTTCTTGTGCCAGCATTGTTCTTTAGCTTAAATAGCTCTTTACCCTTTCTGGTGCTTGGTGTATTTATAGAGAACAATTATATATCTGTTCAGCCTGCTTTTTGCTAGGCCAAACAAGCCAAGCTCTTCCAGTCTGCTCTCATAACATAGGCACTCAGTTATCCTGACCATCCTAATTGCTCTTTTGTGCACCTGTTCAAGAAGGATTAATTCTAATTGGAACATGGGTGACCAGAATTGTATACAACATTCCAAAGGAGATCTTACCAGTACCTTGTGCAATGCCATTATTACTTCTCTATCTCTGCTGGAAATGTCTTGTGTAATGCATCCTACATTTGCTTTTTTTCACGGCCTCATCACATAATCATCCTGTGTTTGACCAGCACACTCAAGTCTATCTCCTTTTCTGTTGCTTCCAGGTGATGAGGCCCCAGCTTATAGCAGAAATTCTTTTTGACCCTAAGTTCATGACCTCACACTTTGTACTGTTGAAGCTCATCCAGTTTTTCTGTTACTCCCATCTTCAAGGTCACCCAGATGTTCCTGTATAATATTCTGGTCCTTCTCTGTATGGATGATGCTTTCCAATCAGCAGCAAATTTAATTAGCACCCTCCTCCTCTTTGTGCCAGGGTGCTTAATAAAAATATTCGATAAGATTGGTCCCAGGACTGATCATTGATGGACTCCACTGGTAACCTCTCTCCAGTCCAATGCTTTGATCAGCCTATTTGTGTCAATTCATCAATGTTTGTAAGACTCTTAGATCCTACAGTAGTGGAGGCTGTAGTGATGCCTCTTTTTGTTTTGTTTTTTTTAAATCACACTCATGGTTTTAGTTTGTCATTTGTTTTTGCAAAAAATGACAACAATTCCTAAATCCCTGTTTTAAGGGGCTAAATCTTTGTAAGTCCATCTTATCTCTGATATGTGGATTTTGTTTAGATCAGTTTCTGAATGTTTGAGTAATATTTTGATTAAATACTTCTGCAATTTCATGTATATAACATTTTTTTGAATTGGATTTAAATATGACTTATCTCTGATATAGGGAAATCAGACTGTTGTTCAAATGAGGGTCAACATTCCCTAATTACATAGGGCTCCAACCTTGCATTTTGCTCCACTTGAGTGTCAGCCTTTTTTCTCACTGTTGGAAGCTTTTGATTGCTATGGATATGGTACTTTGTGGTTTAATTGTGGATAGCAATGTGAGGGTGCAATTCAGGAGATATGTTTACTTCTGTACACTAATTCTTTTTTTTCTCACTACCTGTGTAAGTTTTTGTATGTAAAATCTATGAGGAGTTAACATTTATCTTAGCCTTAAAACAGACTAGTAATGTGTAGTGTGTGCTGCAGGTTGCTCTGTAACAGTGGCTTGATGTTGCGTTTACTAGGCAAAATATATATTTTTCTTGTGGGCAAGATTTGTAAATGGCAATTATGATGTTTTTAGTAACAATGAGCTAATCTGGAATTTGTACCTTACAGTAGGTTGCACCTGCTGCCATTAAAATAGTATGACATACGTTTCTGATAACTTTTATAGTGCACCTCCAAAGGTGAAGAGTTCAGCGACTGCTTTGATCTTTCTGCTCAAAATCAATTATTCAGGGATAAATCCCCATTGATTTGTAGTACTCAGTATAAAGCAATAAATGGTTGCTGAGACATGTAGAACACCAAAGCAAAGTTTCTCTGAAGTGTTTTACTGAGTATAGTTAAAAGCAATAAACCCTAGTACAGAGCATTTTTCTTTTTTTTTTTTCCACTTGAAAGTATTAAAGTGTCTTGATCAGCATTTTTCTTTACTCTGAAACAAAGTTGTCTGAGTCTGCTTTGAAGGTGACTTGTAAAGGAGAAATCAGTCATTCTGCCCTTTCTGCCTCTTCTCGGTTTATAAAAAGGACTTCAGCAACAACAGAAAAACTGTTTTTTCTCGTAGAAATATTAGTAATACCAAGTCTTGTCTCCTGTGTCTTTACTGGGGGATTCCTGGGAACTGAGAACTAGAGTGCAGCTTTGTGAATTCTCAGTTTGAATGGGTGAGGGCTCTTTCAGCTTTCACCAAGAGCTTTTTTTTCCCCACATGTTCACCAAATATTTGGGTTAAATAAGTATTGATAACAAGCTCTAAAGAGTCCGTTTAAAACACCTTTATCTCTAAGGCCATGTCTACATCTAAAATTTTGCAGCGCTGGTTGTTACAGCTGTATTAGTACAGCTGTATAGGGCCAGCGCTGCAGAGTGGCCACACTTACAGCAACCAGCGCTGCAAGTGGTGTTAGATGTGGCCACACTGCAGCGCTGTTGGGCGGCTTCAAGGGGGGTTCCGGGAACGCGAGAGCAAACCGGGAAAGGAGACCAGCTTCGCCGCGGTTTGCTCTCGCGTTCCCGAACCACCCTGCAAACCGCAGGGAAGGAGACCTGCTTGCTCGGAGTTCCGGGAAACGAGAGAGGCAAACCGGGAAAGGGCAGACCAGCTTCGCCGCGGTTTGCTCTCGCGTTCCCGGAGCCACCCAGCAAACCGCAGGGAAGGAGACCTGCTTGCTCGGGGTTCCGGGAACGAGCGAGGAGAGCAAACCGGGAAAGGGAGACCAGCTTGATTACCAGAGGCTTCCTCCTTCCACGGAGGTCAAGAAAGCGCTGGTAAGTGTCTACATGGATACCAGCGCTGGATCCTCTACACCCGAGACAAAACGGGAGTACGGCCAGCGCTGCAAACAGGGAGTTGCAGCGCTGGTGGTGCCCTGCAGATGTGTACACCTTCAAAGTTGCAGCGCTGTAACTCCCTCACCAGCGCTGCAACTTTCTGATGTAGACAAGCCCTGAATTGCTCAAATTTGTCTCTTATGATAGGAGCCTTCGAAATAATCAATAATAATAATGAGTAATAATTCTCGTAGTCCGCCAGCAAACATGGAGAAGTCAAAACCTGATATTTCTAGTGTAAATACAACAGAAAACAAAGCATATTTAATATCTTTCAGGCCTTTTTAGCTGTAAGAAAGAAGCAAAATGGGCACAGACAAAATGTGCAAAAGCCTGAGTATGGTCAATTCTTCCACTACCATTAATACTGAGAATGGAAACTAGTTGCAGCATTTGAGAAACATATGCATTGTGACTATGTAAGGAATAATACATAGCCTCAAGCTTAAAAAAAAGAAGCTGGAATTAGTTTCTAAATTATTTTAATTTTCCATGACAACGGACAACATAGATTTTTAAATTTATAACTTTTATACAGTTTATTTCCCTTAATTCTCATCTAAACGCTAAAAATATTCAGTTTTTGTCATTATGAGGAGTGTTTGCCTTTAAATTCATCTAATGATGTGGCAGTTTGGACTAAATCAAATTTTTTAGAAGCAGTTCACTCCTACCATTCTCATTGAATGGTAGAAAATAATTGCCAAATGACCATAAGAACGGCCATACTTGGTCAGACCAAAGGTCCATCTAGCCCAGTATCCTGTCTGCCAACTGTGACCAATGCCAGGTGCCCCTGAGGGAATGAAGAGATCAAGTAATCATCAAGTGATCCATCCCCTGTTGCCCATTCCCAGCTTCTAGCAAATAGAGGCTAGGGACACCATCCCTGCCCATCCTGGCTAGTAGCTATTGATGGACCTATAATCCATGAATTTATATAGTTCTCTTTTTGAACCCTGTTGTAGTCTTAGCCTTCACAACATCCTCTGACAAAGAGTTTCACAGGTTGACTGTGTGTTGACTTCCTTTTGTTTGTTTTAAACCTACTGTCTATTAATTTCATTTGGTGACCCCTATTCTTGTGTTATGAGAAGTAGTAAACAACACTTCCTTATGTACTTTCTCTACACCGGTCATGATTTTATAGACCTCAATCATATCTCCCCTTAGCTATCTCTTTTCTAAGCTGAAAAGTCCCAGTCTTGTTCCATACCCCTAATAACTTTGTTGCCTTTTCTAAACTTTTTTGAAGTCCAATATATCTTGTTTGAGATGGGGCAACCACATCTGCATGCAGTATTCAAGATGTGGGCGTACCATGAATTTATATAGAGGCAATATGATATTTTCTGTCGTCTTATCTAGCCCTTTCTTGATGATTCCAAGCATTCAGAGCAAGAAGAAGATCTTGATATCAGCACAGACACCCCAACTAAGGAGGAGATCGCTCAAGCCATCAAATCCTTAAAAAATGGGAAAGCTCTTGGCAATGATAACTTAAATGCAGAATTCTTCAACGTAAATTCTGAGTTAGCAGCATCAGTCCTGGACCCTCTGTTTACATCAGTCTGGGAAAGGGAAGAAGTGCCAGATGAGTGGACCAATGAGGTTATAGTGAAGATACCAAAGAAAGGAACTGTCTGTGATTGGAATAATTGGCGTGGTATCACATTTTTATCTGTGCCAAGCAAAGTATTGTGTACGATCATATTCCAGCGTATATCAGAGGCAGTTGATAGCGTTCTCAGAAAATAACAAGCCGGTGTTCGGAAAGGGCGTGGATGCACACACCAGATCTTCACTCTACGAAACATAATAGAACAGTCCTTAGAATGACAACAGCAGCTCTACATAAACTTCATAGACTTTGAGAAGGCTTTTGGTAGCATTCACAGGACCAGCCTATGACACATTCTGCGGGCATATGGAATGCCTCTCTGTATAAGGAACATCATCAAAAGCTTTTATTTCAACTTTACATGCAATGTTGATTACAGTGAGCTCCGTTTTTGAAGTCAAAACAGGAGTACATCGGGGTGTATTATATCTGCAATCCTCAACATTGCCATTGGCTGCGTAATGCAGCGTACAATAGGAGATGTGCCAAGAGGCATTAAATGGACACCCTTCTCATCCCTGGAAGACCTGGACTTTGCAGATGATGTTGCTCTCCTTTTACAAGAAAAAACAACTTGACTCAACACATTCAGCCAGCAAATTGGACTGAAAATCAATCACAATAAGACAGATATATCATGACTTCTAATGTTACCTTACCCTCACCAATATGAATAGAGGATCATGTTCTTACCAATGTAGAAACATTCACATACTTGGGCAGCACCATCAGCCAGGATGGTGAAACAAGCCAGGACATCCAGAACAAAATCCGTAAAGCCAGGGGCACCTTCAGGAGCTTAAATACTGTCTGGAAATCATCAAAATACAACACCAAAACCAAATTCAAGATTTATCAGAGCTGCATACTTTCAACATACTTTATAGTGCAGAATGCTGGGGAATGAGAAAGTATGACACATTCAAACCATCTTTATTCCATACAACCTGTCTCAGAAAAATCCTCTGTTTTTTGACCCAGAACAATCTCAAATCAAGATCTATTGACACAGTGCAGCCAAGAGGATCTGAACACCATCGTTGCCAGGAGGCGTTGGAGATGCATTGGCCGTGTGCTTCGGATGGAGACTGATTCCATTGCTAGAGTAGCAATAAGATGGACACCTGAAGGCAAACGGAAATGAGGCCACCCGAAAACAACATGGTAAAGAGCTGTGGAAACCCAGCCGGAAAAACGTGGGGCACAGCTGGGGAACCATTGAAAGATTTGCAAGAAATGGATAGGAGTGGAGGAGCTTCATCGCTGCCCTAAATGCCAGGCTTGTAATGGGAACATGATGATGATTCTGAAAACTGACCATTTATTCCTACCCTTTGTTTCCTATCTTTTAACCAGCTACTGATCCATGAGAGGACCTTCCCTCTTATCCCGTGACAGCTTAGTTTTTCGCATGAAGTTTATAATTTACCTGTACTTTCTATTAGACAAATTTAAACTTCTGTATTTTCACAAAATCGGGGAAATAGTTTGGTTCCTTTTTAGAACTATTTCTGTCTTGTACTGAAATGAGCATGGTATCAGTACAGCCACTTACAAATTTATCAGTAATTCAGTATATATGGTTTCAAGTCACATTGTGTGTAAAGACTTGAATCTATTTCAGAAGTTTCTTCTCACAGAATATCAGATCCTTTATTCTCACCTTTTGTTCTTAAATATGGTCTTTTACAATGAACTCTTAATATATCACCTCTGTATTTCTCCCCAGTTATCAAATATTTAATAGTCTGTAGTGAAGTATTTTATTTCTAAGACTTCATTATTGGTTTGAGCATTAGTCTGCTAAACCCAGGGTTGAGGGGGCCTTTTAGGGATCTGGGACAAAAAAATTAGTTGGGGATTGGTCCTGCTTCGAGCAGGGGGTTGGACTAGATGATCTCCTGAGGTCTCTTCCAACCCTGATATTCTATGAAATTTCTATGAAATTATTTTTACGACTGTATGATAGAACATTTTACTGCATTATAACTTTTTGTAAATTCAGTTTTAATTGTCAAAATGAACAAGGTTAGCCTGGTATTGTATTATCCTTGCTTTTTTATTATGTTTCCAATTTTGCTAATTTGCAATGGTTTTCTGTCATTCGTGTAAATTAGTAAGGTAAATGATTGAGTAATCCAGTGCCATATGCTCTAGATACTTTATTACTGGTGTGTAAATCAGAGGTTCCCAAACTGTGGTTTGTGGCAAGTCACTTGTTGCTGGCTCTCCCCACTTCCGTTTGGTCCGTTCTTTTCTCAAATGGGAGGGAGAGTTGCTGTGGTTCACTTTTTTTTTTTTTAAAGGGACAAAATGCTAAAACAGCTAATATTATACATTTTCTTAATATTTTTTCCTGGTAAGCAGCTGCTTTAGCTCTCCCATGGATGTTATACTATGCAATTGAGAGAGGCAGTGGCCCATGTGATAACAGATGGGAGGGACATATCCATGAGATAAAGGTGTGTGGTCCACCTATAAAAAAGCGGGACTTACAGGAAAAAGTTCTTCCCTCTAAGTAATGTGAACAAGATTGGATGGAAGAAAACCTAACCCCTTGCTCCACAAAGGTTCCTTGTGTCAAAGTTAGAATCAGGACTCACAATTTGTCAGACCACTCTGTTTATTAGCGCAGCGCTCCGCCAATAACATTCAGAATATGTGAGTGGCTATGCAAGGCCAAAACAGTCTTATTTATACAGATAAAAGAGCGGGAAGTAGACAAAGGGACAAAGAAATCAAAACAGTAAAATTCACCTGGGGCACAGCATGCATATCCTATTTCCTTAGTAACTGTTACGATCTAAGGCTAATGCTTCACCTATTGCCCTTAAACGGTGCAATTGTTCTATGTTAATGTCTATATTCCTGACACCTGGATTGCAGCATTCCAACAATTTTGCTTAAAGATACAGACAACATTTCTTTAATCCTTTCTATTCTTACTATATCATTCATTCTACTTTCACAATCCCTCCTTTTGGTCAGGCATACGCCATGACCAACCCTTACTCAGTTCCACAAATTAACCGTTCCTTATCTTAGTTCATCAGCGATATTCAAAATCATCATATTAGCACTCTGTTTTGAGGCAGCCATCTGGGTGACACAATTCTGGATACAACAGGAGATTAACTGAAAGCATACAAAAATCGCTAAGATTCCAAACAGGATAGTTAGGGCTCCCTGAAACAACCAGTTTCCTATGCCAGAGAAATTGAACAGGTTACTTAGCCACTTCCATAAAGAACTCAGCTCTTCATGAGGAAGATATGCGATTTGTTCTAAGTGGCTAGCGTGATCTATTACCTCATTGGTATTGTCAGGTATAAACACACAACATTCTTTTCCAATGAGAGCGCAGGTCCCTCCTTTGGCCGCCAGCACTATGTCTAATGCTTGACGGTTTTGGAGGGCAACCTGTCTGATCACCCCTGTTTCTTTGGCCAGGGTTTTTAAACTTTCTCCGGTTTCATTTGCCATTATTTCAACCACTGCTTGTAACCGTAGGAGCTTTTTTTTTTTGCCTGGTATATTACTCCCCCAAGTGGGATAAAGGAACTGCCAATAGCATCTTCCCAGGTGTCATTACTGTTCCATATTGTGTTAAACGGACAAGGTCCTCCAGTGAGGTCTGGGGAACTGAGTGGGATAGCCAGGACAGGAACACCAGTTTGAGAGTGGGCTCGGATGTGGCTGCAGACCCAGCATTTAGAAATAATAAGGGTCTGAGCTATCCACACTTGTTGCTGGATAAAAGAATTGTCTTTGTGGACTCCCCAGACCTTAAGACACCAGCAGCCGAAGAACAGGCACCACCAGAGGCGCATGTTGGAGGCAGGGCCCTTCTGGTTCTGACAACCTCAACTGAGGGAACTGCAGTTACAGTTTTATGTCCACCAGGCAGCAGGCGCTAAGCTCACTATTGCTTCTTCTTGGGCCTTGCTTTTTGTAGTCATCTGCTTCTGGCAACCCTTACGAGAGCGTAGATTGTAAGGTATTGCAGGCTGTTCCTCTACGTCTTCTTCTGGAGTCAAAAAAATTGACTCTGCGTGGTCCTGAGTTGGTGGTTGGTTCACTGGGGGTGGTGCATTCTTACACTGCGAAGCATGTATCCACTCTGAGATGCCAGACAGTTTAACAGCCTTCCCTTGACTCTGGCTGTAACAATGGCCTTCACACCTTATCTTTTCCTGATGCATACATTCCTCATTCACACAAATAGATTGAGAATACAAACAGTAGTATTTTATATTGAACAAAAATGCATTGCAAATTAAACCTTGCTAAGTTTTACAATTGATAACTAAGACAATTTACATTGAGACCCAGGCCTTCAATGTTTCTCTAATTTATTTAACATAGACACAATAGAGAATCCTGTCTCTTACTACCTAAATCTTAAAACAAAGAGTTAGAGAGGGCCCAATTTGTAATGCATATGGGAAAACAGAATCTTATAGTCCCAGGGGGTCATTTCTTTCTGGTATTTAAAAAAGGTGGCTAGCAGGATGAAATCAAATTATACTGTAATTCTTATGGGACATTATAAAATCCTGCTCCTACATATCCCCCTTTTGACACTAAGATTATTAATCGCCAGTGTCACTTCTTATTTAGTCCATGTAATAGAAAATACTGGGAGATGATTTGGGCCTGTGGCTTTAGCTTTGCACACATTTGTTTTATCCACCAGCACATTGTAAACATTTCAATTACACACATACAATTTAAAACCAAAAACACAATTAGGGGTAGTAACATTAGTATGCCAGTAGTTGTGGGAAACCATCCAGAAAATATGTTATACCAATGGTAAGCTGTTATGCTTTTCTGCAGTGGCAATTCTTAACATGTCCCCATTTGCGTGTATAATATGAATGGTCCAGTTTTCCACATTTTTTTTTTTACTAGGAACTATGTTACCTTTTTACCTTTTAACAGATTGGTAACTGTTTGCCATTCAATGCTAAGATTGATAGAGAACTCAACTAAATCAGTGCTTACAATAAGTTGAGAGTCTTTTGTTGGTGGTGGTGGTGGTGTGGCAAACACAGTACTTACAGTACATTTACATTTGTCTTCTGGTGGGTTGCTGACACTTTTTAAACACTTTTCCCCAAGAATTAACACATAGCCCATTATACAGTACTTTGGATTATCTGAAAGACAAAAATAACATTTTTCTACCCCTTTTGGGGTGGCATTGATTATTACTTAAGATTCCTTTCTTTTACAAATACCCTTGCTGATTGCAGGCAAAACAGAGGAATTACCCCCTTATTTTCTTGTGTTTTTTGTTCTATAGGCAGGCCAGGTTTTAATGGGTTCTACTTTTTAAGGGTTATGCGGAAGTTATTCCACTGTTTAGTTATTAAATTCATGAGGGGGTGTACCTCAAGTTTTTCCTCTTATATAGCAGACCAAGGGCTTGTCTACATCAGAAAGTTGCAGCGCTGGTGAGGGAGTTACAGCGCTGCAACTTTGAGAGTGTCCACATCTGCAGGGCATCACCAGCGCTGCAACTCCCTGTTTGCAGCGCTGGCCGTACTCCCGTTTTGTCTCGGGTGTAGAGGATCCAGCGCTGGTGATCCAGCGCTGGTAATGCAATGTAGACACTCACCAGCGCTTTTCTTGACCTCCGTGGAATAAGCAGGTATCCCAGCATACCTGAGGATACCTCTCTGGTAATCAAGAAAACTCCTCTGCCCTGTGCTCACCTGACCCCTCCTTTAAATGCCCCGGGAAATTTCAAAAATCACCTTCCTGTTTGCTCAGTCAGGCGTGGAGAGCAATTAATCAATCAATCATTCAGCGACCATGCCTCCACGCAACAAACGAGCCCCAGCATGGACCAATGCAGAGCTGCAGGATCTAATTAGTGTGTGGGGAGATGAGGCTGTTCAAACACAGCTGCGCTCTAGAAGGAGAAACTACGATACCTATGGTCAGATATCGCAGTCCATGATGAGAAGGGGCTACGAACGGGACGCCTTGCAATGCAGAGTAAAAATTAAGGAGTTGAGGAGTGCATACTGCAAAGCCCGTGAGGGAAACCGACGCTCAGGAGCAGCCCCCACAACCTGCAGGTTTTACAAGGAGCTGGATGCCATTCTTGGGTGTGACCCCACCGTGAATCCTAGAAGCACGATGGAGAGTTCAGAGCAGGGAGACGTGGGGGATGGTGTAGAGGATGAATACAGTGATACTACTGGCGTTGAGGGGGACACCCCGGAGTCTCAGGACACAGGCAGCCAGGAGCTCTTCTCTAGCCCTGAGGAGACTAGCCAGTCCCAGCAGCTGGAAGCGGACGTTGATGAGGAAGCTGAGGATCGTGCTCGTGGTAAGTAGATTGCAATGCTTTGTGCTAGCAGGATTCTCGTTATGGCTGACTGCATGCATGCCTAAACGTGGAATAGCCCATTGATTTGATCTATGACATCTGTGTAATCTACCTGAGTAATCTCTTGAAAAGTTGCAGCTAGATCTTGTGCAATGTGCTTTAACAAGTTTATAGGTAGAGCCACCGTGGTCCCTGTCCCGTTCAGGCTAACTCGTCCGATCCACTGTGCAGCGAGGGGTGGGGGGACCATGGCCGCACACAGGCGAGCTGCATAGGGGCCAGGGCGGTATCCGCATTCCTGTAGAAGACCCTCCCGCTCTTCCTTGGTAACACGCAGCAGTGATATGTCTGGCATTATGAAAGCCTGTGGATAGTTTAGGGATAATTGAGGGCAGGTACCTAGAAGCACGGCTCCCCAGCGCAAGGCGCTCTGTTTCCTCTGCCCCAATCCACCAAAACCCCCCCCCCCCCGCCCTTCCCAGCACGTAGGCATCCAGACGGAGTGCTTCTTCCTCACCTGCCCTGCTGTGTGCTCTGTCCGTCCCCCACCCCCCCTTCCAAGCGGGAAACGTGTCCTGCGGGGTGCTTCTTCCTCGCCGATCCCCCCTTCCAAGCTGGAAACCTGCCCTGCTGTGTGCTCTGTCCGTCCCCCACCCCCCCTTCCAAGCGGGAAACGTGTCAAGCGGGGTGCTTCTTCCTCGCCGATCCCCCCTTCCAAGCTGGAAACCTGCCCTGCTGTGTGCTCTGTCCGTCCCCCACCCCCCCTTCCAAACGTGAAACCTGCCCTGCTGTGTGCTCTGTCCGTCGCCCACCCCCCCTTCCAAGCGGGGAAACGTGTCCAGCGGGGTGCTTCTTCCTCGCCGATCCCCCCCTTCCAAGCTGGAAACCTGCCCTGCTGTGTGCTCTGTCCGTCCCCCACCCCCCCTTCCAAGCTGGAAACCTGCCCTGCTGTGTGCTCTGTCCGTCCCCCACCCCCCCCTTCCAAGCGGGAAACGTGTCCAGCGGGGTGCTTCTTCCTCGCCGATCCCCCCTTCCAAGCTGGAAACCTGCCCTGCTGTGTGCTCTGTCCGTCCCCCACCCCCCTTCCAAGCTGGAAACCTGCCCTGCTGTGTGCTCTGTCCGTCCCCCACCCCCCTTCCAAGCGGGAAACGTGTCCAGCGGGGGCTTCTTCCTCGCCGATCCCCCCTTCCAAGCTGGAAACCTGCCCTGCTGTGTGCTCTGTCCGTCCCCCACCCCCCCTTCCAAACGTGAAACCTGCCCTGCTGTGTGCTCTGTCCGTCCCCCACCCCCCCTTCCAAGCTGGAAACCTGCCCTGCTGTGTGCTCTGTTGTGTGCTCTGTCCGTCCCCCACCCCCCCATCCAAGCTGGAAACCTGCCCTGCTGTGTGCTCTGTCCGTCCCCCACCCCCCCTTTCCAAACGTGAAACCTGCCCTGCTGTGTGCTCTGTCCGTCCCCCACCCCCCCTTCCAAGCTGGAAACCTGCCCTGCTGTGTGCTCTGTCCGTCCCCCACCCCCCCTTCCAAGCGGGAAACGTGTCCAGCGGGGTGCTTCTTCCTCGCCGATCCCCCCTTCCAAGCTGGAAACCTGCCCTGCTGTGTGCTCTGTCCGTCCCCCACCCCCCCTTCCAAACGTGAAACCTGCTCTGCTGTGTGCTCTGTCCGTCCCCCACCCCCCCTTCCAAGCGGGAAACGAGTCCTGCGGGGTGTTTTTTACTCACCCGGCCCCCCTTCCAAGCAGGAACCAAGACATCCCACTAACATGGGAGAATTTTAAGCAAAAGTACTCACCCCACTGCTAGACATGTCTTAGCTTTCTTGAAGTCTACAGTGCTATGTGAGGTATGTGAGAGGGATGCTACCTACAGTTTACAGTGTCCTTCAAAAGTTGATAATAAACAATGATGCCCTGTGTTTTACATGTCTCTGTCTCTATTTTTTCTAGGCAACTCGAGTAATGCAGCTGTGTCACCAGCCTCACGTAGATTGCAGAATTTGAGGCGCAATCCTAGGAAATCAAAAGAGGAGCTGATCAAGACCGTTCTGAACCACTACAACAGGGAAAGTAGGAAAACTGAGGAGTGGAGAAAAAGTGTACAGGAATGGAGGCAGAGTTTACAGGAATGGAGGCTGACTGAAAGCAGGAGACAGGAATTGTCTGCCAAAAGAATAGCCAGGCAGATGATGAGACTCCTGTCTCGCCAAACCAAGTCTTTTGAGTCTCTTGTAGCCATGCAGACAAATATGAACCGTGATATCCCACAGCCTTCCCAAAGCACTGTTACTTGTCCCCCTGTGTATCCTCAAAATAGCTTTATGCAGCACCCAGTTCCTTATTATCATCAGCTGCCCCCAACACCTATTAGGTCACCTAGTAACCAAGATATGTTTAATTCTTACCCAGTGCACTCCACCCCAATCATTCTGCAGCAAAGCAACGGTGACTTGCATCAGGCGGTTACAATTGAGTAAAATAGGAAATATTAAAACATCTGAATGTACGGTGAACTACCCATACCCCCTTTCCTGTTTTTTACTGTATGACAAATAAAAGGATTTCGTTTGTATTTCTTTCCCTATGTTTCATTGGTGATAGAAATGGTTAATTATACACAGCAATGTAAAGCAAAGCACAACACATGCACCAATCATTACTGCTGGCTCTCAGCATCAAATTGCTCCCTTATAGCATCCCTAATCCTTGAAGCCCTTTCCTGGGCCTCCCTGTTAGCCCTGCTCTCTGGCTGAGCAAACTCATTCTCCAAACGTCTAACCTCGGAGGTCCATTCCTCACTGAACCTTTCACCCTTCCCTTCACAAATATTATGGAGGGTGCAGCACGCGCATATAACAGCGGTAATGCTGCTTTCCATCAAATCTAGCTTCCCGAACAGACTGCGCCAGCGGGCTTTCAAACGGCCAAAAGCACGCTCCACAGTCATTCTACAGCGGCTCAACCTGTAGTTGAACCGTTCCTTGCTCCTGTCAAGCTTCCCCGTGTATGGTTTCATGAGCCATGGCATTAATGGGTAAGCGGGGTCTCCCAGAATCACAATGGGCATTTCCACTTCCCCTACTGTTATCTTGTGATCTGGGAAAAAGGTCCCGGCCCTAAGCCTCCTGAACAGGGCACTGTTCCTAAATATGCGTGCATCGTGCACCTTTCCAGGCCATCCAGAGTAAATGTCAGTGAAATGCCCACGGTGATCCACAAGCGCTTGCAGAACCACAGAGAAGTACCCCTTGCGATTAATATACTCCGATGCCAGGTGGGGTGGAGAGATAATAGGAATATGCGTCCCATCTACTGCCCCTCCACAGTTAGGGAAGCCCATTTCTGCAAAGCCATCTAAAATGTCCTGCACGTTCCCAAGAGTCACGGTTTTTCTTGTCAGTGTTCGATTAATGGCCCTGCAAACTTGCATCAGCACCATTCCAACGGTGGACTTTCCCACTCCGAACTGGTTCGCCACCGATCGGAAACAGTCTGGAGTTGCCAGCTTCCAGATTGCAATAGCCACCCGCTTCTCCACAGAAAGGGCATCTCTAAATCTCGTGTTCATGCGCCTCAGGTTGGGGGCGAGATCATCACAAAGTGCCATGAAAGTGGCTTTCCTCATACGAAAGTTCTGCAGCCACTGCTCGTCATCCCATGACTGCAGGACGATGTGATCCCACCACTGAGTGCTGGTTTCCCGAGCCCAAACGCGCCGCTCCACGGAGCAGAGCATGTCTGTTATTGCCACTAGCACTGTACTGTCTGCATATTGATGCGATTCAGTACCATCGTCCCACTCCTCAATGTCAGTCACACGCACATTTAGCAGCCTAAGGATTAGATCAACAGTAAGGCGAGATGTGCTGGCAATAGTCATTAGTAAGGTATTCAGTACCTGAGGATCCATTCTTGAAAGATAATGCAGAAAAACCGCTTTAGAGTCACAATGCTGCCACAGTGCTCCGCATGTGTACCAAAGCAACGCTGGCCGTTGGAACAGGAACAGGAACAGGAAGCAGAAGGACAGTCACACTTCCTTCCCCTTCCCACAAGCCCCAGCGCCGCTTTGGGACGAGGTGCCCTGTGGGATAGCCGCCCACAATGCATCACTCCCAACAGCGCTGCAGTGTGGCCACATCTAACAGCACTTGCAGCGCTGCTAGCAGTAGGTGTGGCCACTCTGCAGCGCTGGCCCTATACAGCTGTACTAATACAGCTATAACAACCAGCGCTGTAAAGTTTTAGATGTAGACATGGCCCAAGTTTGTAATGTTTTTCCTGCTGTGTTAAGCTTTAAGTTTATTCACAGGTAATAGCTGAGAAGCATCATTACCATATTACTTTAAAGGATTTTTCCAAAAATCATACACACTACAAGTTGTTACAGGGGTACTTACTAACATTAAAGTTATTTTAATGTTTAATATTAACAGTAACATTAGCATCAAATCTATTAAAGATATCTTGTTATACTATGCCTTTTATGTAGGCAATTTGTTTGCTGACCAGGTATGTTCTTTATTTGCAGCTGCTTTTGTGCTGGCAGTTCTCACCTTTCTTTATAAGTTGGGTAATTTGCATCAACACAGGCTTGGATTTTGGATTCAAAGCCATCAACAGAGCTCAGAGACTCTGTCTTAACACACAGGGATCTGAAAAAGAAACACAGCCTACTGCGGCTCTTTTTGGAGCCCTAATAGGATTTTAATTCAGCAGCACATTTCATTTGCATTTTTTTAACCCCTTTCTACAATATACACTGCACATGTCCTAGGGAAAATGCACATTCCTTCTATACTAGAACTTTTTAAAAAACATTAGCCATATTAATTTTTACATAAGGTATAACTGTTTATTTTGTTCTTACAGAGTTTTCATGTACCCTTATAAAAGTGACAGTCTGATTACACAGAGCTATTTTAAGGCTCAGTGTTTTTAACATTGCTTCTTTGTTTTGTGCACCTCACCTCTGCTGTTGCTTCAGAGGGTCACTGTTAATTTCTTATTCTTTCATTACAGCTTTTATCTGCTATTGTTACAAAAAAAACAAACCAAACAAACAGAATCCAGAATCTCTACCTATTCTCCTGATTTTGACTGCCCTATAGCAGCCGTTACTTGGTCTTTATTTAAAAATATTTTAATTTTTGTAAAGAATGAAGTTATCCCTTAAAGGTTAAATGCTAAATCCCAAAGCCAAGCAACACTAATTGCCTGTGTCTTGCAAAAAGGTCTGTCAGTTTTGCAACTTTGAATTAGAGTCAAATGAATTTGTAGTGGCATTAAAAACAAAAAACAAAATCAATTTATCTTACATCTACAAAACAGGAGTTTTACAAACCAGATGTGCTGGTTTAGAATCTTAGAACTTTACGTATTTTCACAGACATAGATACATACACATTTTGTTTTCCTTAACATTCCTTTACACTGCTTTGTTTTTACATAGCTGTATATATATATGGATTATTTATAGGCACTCTTCTGGAAAAGGGCCCATTTCCCTTCAGAATGGCTGCAAAGAAACCAAGAATTCTCTCTCTTTAACATGGTCCTTTTTTAACATTTTCACAAAGTTTAACTGCTTAATTCTCTCCAGCCTCTGTAGAGTTAACTTTTCACTCTCTTTCCTTAAATCACTTGTTTATGTCCCAAAATGACACCTTTATCACCTCAGATTTCACCATTTTAGGTATTGTTCCAGGGGTACATGCCTACGCTTACTGCTTTTCTTACTCCTAACACTATTCCCTTAGGGCTTTCAACCTGTTTTTCAGTTTCTTTATCTGTTGCTTGCCTTTTTTTTTTTCCTCCAATGAACCGTTTGTGAGTGATATTGTGGTCATTTCACAATTTTGAAAGAAATGTTCAAGGAAAGGGACCAGGAATGGTGGGGGCTAGTTGAGGAGCCCACCCTCCTTGCTGAATTGGTAGTGGAACACTAAAGAATCAGTTTTTGAGACAGACAACAAAGGGGAACAGAACAAGGGGCGCGTTGGTCGTTTTTACAATGAGATGGGAGTATGAAGGGGGTTGGATCGATCCGGGGTTTGGAGAACGGGGTAAAGGGGAGCGCTCGGTCTGGTGGTGGGAGAGGAGGCTTTTAATAAAGCTTTTAACTTATTGTTTGAATAATTGAGAGAGACCAGTTTTGATTTTGTCCACCTATGATTTACCTCTTCCCACCACTGCATGAAACAATTAACCTCTCCTTTAGCCAATTTAGTTTTAGGTTGGCCGAGTTTGTCCTTTAAGATGTCCACTCAGTCTTTGTTCCAAGTTTTTAACAGTGGCCACTGAGTTTTGGGATCCCCCTGAGTTAGCCTAGACCATTTTCCCAGAAATTTACAGGAGTCTGGACCCATCCTAAATACATAAAATGAGCCGGCGTTCATTTAGGGAACTGTCCCGACTTAGACGTCTGGTTACCAGTACAGGAGGACTTCACACACCAATCACACAAGAAGGAAATTCGGGTTCATCAGAGCGATGCCCGCTGCAACACACAAAAGGAGCCCACAGGCTACTGCCTCAATTGCCCTTGCTTTCACACTAGGGGTTTTACCCAAAGTGCGGTGCGGCTGCGATTGTGCAGATTCCACTCACTCAGACCACGGGGACAGGAAACCCTTGGTCGGCCAATCCCTAGACAGAGGTGGCACCCAGATTCAAACACTCCACAAGAGGACGGATAGACACAGAGACTGGACAGTCCTCAGTCCGGACAAAACACAGAAATAATTACCTGACCAGATTCCTGATGTCAGATCCCAGGATCCCTACCAGAACAGAGTGGGGAACCAACAGGTTCGATGGTGTAGACCTCACTGTGGCTGTGCGCATTTCCGCTCTAGTGGGGGACCGCTTGGGCCAAATGCCCAGGTGCCGGCTGCCACGGTCATCCCACAAAAACAGTCAGGAATCACACAGCCCCAGGGAAGACGGTTGCCATCTTGGTGGAACCTCCAAATTGTCAAAGTTAGAATCAGGACTCACAATTTGTCAGACCACTCTGTTTATTAGCGCTGCGCTCCGCCAATAACATTCAGAATATGTGAGTGGCCATGCAAGGCCCAAACAGTCTTATTTATACAGATAAAAGAGCGGGAAGTAGACAAAGGGACAAAGAAATCAAAACAGTAAAATTCACCTGGGGCACAGCATGCATATCCTATTTCCTTACTAACTGTTATTGATCTAAGGCTAATGCTTCACCAGTTGCCCTTAAACGGTGCAATTGTTCTATGTTAATGTCTATATTCCTGACACCTGGATTGCACCATTCCAACAATTTTGCTTAAAGGTACAGACAACATTTCTTTAATCCTTTCTATTCTTACTATATAATTCATTCTACTTTCACACTTGGAACTAACAAAGCATCTGCAAAATTCACCCCTGCCATTTTGCTTGGCTTGATAAATCCCTTTACCATGCTTCATCCGTCTCCTGCATTGTAAACTGTTCAGAGAAGAGACTGTGTATTTGTACATATGTAAAATGTCTATCATACTGGTGCAAATTAGAAGGGTGAAGACAGTTACCATCATGAAAGTCTTTTAATAGATTGCAATATTGGATCAGTCATTAGAAGCTATGAAATTGGGTTTTAATGGAAAAATACATTTGCTGAATTATCAAAGAAATACAATGCATTTGCAGCAACGCTGGAGAACTGGCATGGCCATTTCCCAGCAGTGACAAATGTATACAAGTTATCTGTTACAGACAGCAACAGGGTGAAACTGCTCTGAAGGGATTAAGGGCTGCCTGGTAGGTGCTATGGTAATACAAGTAATAAATGAAAATAATATGACTCAGGAGATTGAAGGAAGAGGTGTGTCTTCTTTCAGGGCTGAGAGAAACAAGGAAAAATGCTTCTGGGTACTGTAACCTGTTTTGTTTTAAGTTACTTCATTAACTTTTTGTGTATGAATAATTGTACCCTGAGGCCAGGGCCTGAAACAGATTCTGGCATGGCACTGGTTCATTCCTGAGC
Organism: Gopherus evgoodei; assembly: GCF_007399415.2. Lineage (NCBI taxonomy): Eukaryota > Metazoa > Chordata > Testudines > Testudinidae > Gopherus > Gopherus evgoodei. The sequence goes on along the minus strand of NC_044328.1, from coordinate 129,644,315 downwards.
GGGTGAGTTAGCCCACCAGCTTATACAATGGTAACTTTATAGGAGTGGAGGTACTTTTTTCCTATTCCTATGAAAATGTACAGTACAAAGTTTCTGTGACAGCTCCAATTGTTTCATATTTTCATAATGAGGCTTCTCTGTTTTCAGCTGGGCACTTTCACATGAAGATCATAATATTATGCTTAATTTTCATAGGATATCGCCATTAATTATTTTTATTTATATCTCCTAGAACTGGAAGGGACCTTGAAAGGTCACAGGACCAAGTACTGATTTTTGCCCCAGATCCCTAGGTGGCCCCCTCAAGGATTGAGTTCACAACCCTGGGTTTAGCAGGCCAATGCTCAAACCACTGAGTTATCCCTCACCCCTTTATTCCTTTGTGTACATTTTTATTAAGTATTGAATTTTTGAGTTCATATGTATTCTTAGCAGTAAAAATGTAAAAGGTAATTTCTCAATGTATTTTGTAAATAATCTCAATGGAATGCTTATGATAAAATTGAAATGTTTTTCAGTTGAATCCATTTTCTTTGGATACTTTCTCATAATTTAAAAAAAAAAATTTCTGGTTCACAGTCTTTCATTATAGATTACAGCTTTAGTACTTCCCAAATAAGGATTTTTAAGAGTCTGTAATTTTTAAATCAGACATATTAAGAGATACTTAGAGATTTATTTATATTAAGTATTTGCCAAAACAAATTTATATCTGGATTCCATAAGACCCAGCTATAAATAGTCATAGAAGTAGGTTTATGCATTTTTTTAAAAAGAGGCTCTAATAGCTTATTTTATTGCTTTGTTGGTCTCTTCTGGACTCTTGCCAATTTGTCTATATTTTTCTTAAAGTGTGATGCGGACACGGTGCTCCAGCTGAGGCCTCTCCAGTACCGAATAGAGCAGGACAGTTACCTCCTGTATCTTACACTTGATGCTCCTGTTCATATACCCCAGAATATTAACCTTTTTTGCAACTACATCACATTGTTGACTCATTCAGTTTTCCATCCACTATAATTCCTATACCCTTTTCAGAAATATTATTGCCTATTCAGTTATTCCCCATTTTGTAGTTGTGTATTTGATTTTCCCTTCTTAAGTGTAGTACTTTGCACTTGTCTTTATTGAATTTCATTTTATGGATTTCAGACCAATTCTCTAATTTGTCAAGGTTGTTGGCATAGGATGGCGTATATTACATTATTGGACGTGCACGTGAATGAACCGGTGATGGTGTGGCCATTCATATGCCAGCAATTCCCCTCTGCTATGTACATCGGCCAAACTGGACAGTCTCTACGGAAAAGGATAAATGGACACAAATCAGATATTAGGAATGGCAATATACAAAAACCAGTAGGAGAAGACTTCAACCTCCCTGGCCACACAATTGCAGATCTTAAGGTGGCCAAACTGAAGCAAAAAAACTTCAGGACCAGACTTCAAAGAGAAGCTGCTGAGCTTCAGTTCATCTGCAAATTTGACACCATCAGCTCAGGATTAAACAAAGACTGTGAATGGCTTGCCAACTACAAAAACCAGTTTCACCTCCCTTGATTTTCACACCTCAACTGCTAGAACGGGGCCTCATCCTCCCTGATTGAACTAACCTCGTTATCTCTAGCTTGCTTCTTGCTTGCATATATATACCTGCCCCTGGAAATTTCCACTACATGCATCTGAGGAAGTGGGTATTCACCCACGAAAGCTCATGCTCCAAAACGTCTGTTGGTCTATAAGGTGCCACAGGATTCTTTGCTGCTTTTACAGATCCAGACTAACACGGCTACCCCTCTGATATGACCATGAAATTGACCAAAATGGACCCTGAATTTGGTAGGGCCCTAATTATTGTATACTACTTCTTTATGGAAAAATTGAAGGTACAGAATCTGGAATTTACCTAACTTCACCGTCTAAGACAGCTACAGAGTTGAGAATAGAGTTGGATCCTGACTCTGTCTCCTGTTTTAAACAACGCTGCTTGGTGCTTATTCTTTTAATGCCACTTTTACTTCCCAATGAGCAGCTGTTTTGCCATTCTCTGTTAACTTTTGTGTGAGAGGGTTTGTGTAGCGTTCTGCTACTATGGAAAAACAATAGAGCAAATGGATCATGCAAAAAAATATATATTTGTGAAATCAGTGTCTTTAAAAATATACATATGTGTAAATGCATTTTTACCTAAGATTGTAATATATATTTATAAAGATTTTTTTGTTTTTAGCTTATTTAGTGCTTATTTGACAGCACTTTCTGTACAGTCAGTTTCACTGTCCCCTCCACCCCATCCCCCTGCTGGTGGTTAGTCACTTTGCCCTGATTGTGAGAGCCTTCCATATAGTAAAAGGAGAGAACAATGCTTTAAACCCTAGGAAAATGCAATTATGTAAAACCATGAATTGGCAGAGGGACTTGGGTACTTGAAACTACTTCTAACGTATTGTTTTAAAGATGACTAGATGTATCATTATTCATGTTTAGAATGACTTACCTGACACATGAGACCGGATCTGTTCAATCCACCATGCTCATTTGTTCATTGAGACTGACCTTTTCTGTTGTTCACTGCTTTTATGTATTTTGATATGCAGTATATTCAATTTTATTGTCTCAAGCTTGACAGTGTAATTTCAATCATACTGTATTTGTCCATCTAGCCTGGTCCCCAAAACTTTGATTAGAAGTTATATATTAGATGTTTTCCCCAGTGGAAGATATGTTGTCATGTTACATTAGCCTATTTGGCTGCTCTCTTTGAAAATGGTGGCTGAATATAAATGCTGTTACCAGCTGTTAAAGTAGCTCAAATTGATGGTAAACAGTATATCAGATGTGGATGGATTGGAAGACTGTTGCAGGATATTAAGTATTTGATTTTCAAAATGCTGTCTATACCCGCGTATTATGTTATTTAAAGACACTATCAGTTTTCAATAAGATTTCTTATTATAAAGCCTGCCAAGCAGCTGCCAAGTGCAGATATCCAGCATTTACGTTCACTGTGCTACTTGATGGTAGCTGTGACGTGATTCCAATTAAGGACTGCACATTGCAGGCATCTTCCAAAAATTAATGTGTGCTGCTGCAGAACAAACTCTGAATTCCCTTGAATACAGACCACTTAATGAAAGTAGTATTTTCTGCCATAATGTTTGGTTTTTGGTAAAAGTTGAATAGTAATCAATAATGCAGTTTCATATTTTTCTTAAAAGTTGTATAAACTCATTAGATCACAAGATGTATGTATATGTGCCATTAGATGGCAGTAATACAGGGAGTAATTTCTTCAGTAGTTTGTGCTACCTCACATTGCATTGTCATATTAATCATAAAGTAACTTTGGACAGTTTTTAATTAATTAGTTACTACTCCACCAAAACAAAATGCACTGTTAGTGGCTGAGGGAAGACAACACATTTTTGATTTTTAAAACTTCAGTATGATTGACACAGGACACTAGGAATATACATAATGTTTACCAAAACAGTTGAAAGACGTGGTCCCTGGCTTGAGGACTCTATGTTGTAACTAGGACAGATATGAAGCACTGGATAGCTTGAAACACAAGATGCACATACCTCATTTGCTGAGTCGTTCAGTAAAGAAGATTATGTAAGTGTTTTTTAAATTGGGTTGGAAGGTGCCATTGGAACACGAAGAGTTAAGTCTATTCCAAACATAAAAGGTAGCGTGAAACCAGGAATAATTGTGGAGGACCATGACTGTGATAGGGCACACAATGACACGTGGTAAGATGAGAATAATCCAGTACGTAGTTTATACTGGCTAGTGTAATTATGTTGCCTCAATATATTTTCACTTTATCTCTCATACGCTCTCGTAGTTCAGTTTACAGTAACCCAACTCTAAGGCCTGGTCTACACTTAAAAATTAGATTGCTCTAGCTACGGGGCTTACATGTGTGAAGATTTTTTAACCTGAGCACCGTGGTTAGGTTTACCTAACCTCTGGAATGCATGCAGCTAGGTCGATGAAAGAATTCTTCCGTCAACCTAGCTGTCGCCTCTCAGAGAGATGGATTAACTATATAGACAGAATTCAGATTAGCTGCTGCATTAGTCTGTATCAGCAAAAAGAACAGGAGTACTTGTGGCACCTTAGAGACTAACACATTTATTTGAGCATAAGCTTTCGTGGGCTAAAACCCACTTCATTGGATGCATGCAGTGGAAAATACAGTAGTAAGATATGTGTAAACAGAGAACATGAAACAATGGGTGTTACTATACACACTGTAACAAGAGTGATCAGTTAAGGTGAGCGATTACCAGCAGGAGAGAGAAAAAAACGTTTTGTAGTGGTAATCAAAATGGCCCATTTCCAGCAGTTGACAGGAAGGTGTGAGGAACCGCAGGGGGGAAAAATAAACATGGGGAAATAGTTTTACTTTGTGTAATGACCCATCCACTCCCAGTCTTTATTCAAGCCTAATTTAATCGTGTCTAATTTGCAAATTAATTCCAATTCAGCAATCTCTCGGAGTCTGTTTTTGAAGTTTTTTTTTGTTGTAATATTGTGACTTTTAGGTCTGTAATCGAGTGACCAGGGAGGTTGAAGTGTTCTCCAACTGGTTTTTGAATGTTATAATTCTTGACATCTGATTTGTGTCCATTTATTCTTTTATGCAGAGACTGTCTGGTTTAGCCAATGTACATGGCAGAGGGGCATTGCTGGCTCATGATGATATATATCACATTGGTAGATGTGCAGGTGAATGAACCTCTGATAATGTGGCTGATTGGATTAGGTCCTATGATGGTGTCCCCTGAATAGATACGTGGACAGAGTTGGCAACTGGCTTTGTTGCAAGGATAGATTCCTGGGCTGGTGTTTTTGTTCTGTGGTTGCTGGTGAGTATTTGCTTCAGGTTTTGGCGGCTGTCTGTAAGCAAGGACTGGCCTGTCTCCCAAGATCTGTGAGAGTGATGGATCATCCTTCAGGATAGGTTGTAGATCTTTGATGATGCTCTGGAGAGGTTTTAGTTGGGGGTTGAAGGTGACAGCTAGTGGCGTTCTGTTATTTTCTTTGTTGGGCCTGTCCTGTAGTAGGTGACTTCTGGGTATTCTTCTGGCTCTGTCAGTCTGTTTCTTGACTTCATCAGGTGGGTATTGTAGTTGTAAGAATGCTTGATAGAGCTCTTGTAGGTGTTTGTCTCTGTCTGAGGGGTTGGAGCAAATGTGATTGTCTACAGCCAAGCTCTAAGATACAATGGATTGCGTGGTGTGGTCTGGATGAAAGTTGGAGGCATGTAGGTAAGTATAGCGGTCAGTAGGTTTCCAGTATAGGGTGGTGGTTATGTGACCATTGCTTATTAGCACTGTAGTGTCCAGGAAGTGGATCTCTTGTGTGGACTGGTCCAGGCTGAGGTTGATAGTGGGGGTGGAAATTGTTGAAATCATGGAGGAATTCCTCAAGGGCATCTTTTCCATGGTCCAGATATCATCAGTGTAGCGCAAGTAGAGTAGGGGTGTTAAGGGACGAGAGCTGAGGAAGTGTTGTTCTAAGTCGGCCATAAAAATGTTGGCATACTGTGGGGCCATCCAGGTACTCATAGCAGTGCCGCTGTTTTGAAGGTACGCATTGTCCCCAATGTGAAATAGTTACAAAGTTCAGCCATCAAACCTGAAGCAAATACTCACCAGCAACCACACACCACACAACAAAAACATAAAATATAAAATTTGCTGCAATCATCACTAATCCTCTGAGGCCTCTAGAAAAGCTGGCAGTGTGTATTTGAGAATAACTTGTTCACTAGATGGAATGCTGTTTTTGGATCCGGACCATAATCAGACTAGTGGGACTAAATTGTCTTTGAGACCTGGAATAAGCAACAGTGAGTGTATGGCTACATTTGGAATTTCAAAGCGCTGCCCCGGCAGCGCTGCGGGAGCGCTGCCGCAGCAGCGCTTTGAAGTGTGAGTGTAGTCAGAGCGGCAGCGCTGCTCCCACTCTCCCACACTCTCCCAGCGCTGCATGTAAACCACATCCCTTACGGGTGTAGCGTGCAGCGCTGATTACACTGACGCTTTACAGCTCTGTATCTTGCAGCGCTCAGGGGGGTGTTTTTTCACACCCCAGTTGCAGCGCTGTAAAGTGTGAGTGTAGCCAAGGCCTGAGACTGTGTCTACACTGCCACTTTCAATGGGAAAACTTTAGTTGTTCAGAGGTCTGAAAAAACAATCCCTGAGTGACAAAAGTTTTAGCACTGAAAGCGCCAGTATAGGCAGTGATAGGTGATAGCTATCGGTGATAAAGCTACCACTGCTCATTCAGGGTGATTTTTTTATCACTGGGGGTATGTCTACATCTGCAATTTTGCAGCGCTGGTTGTTACAGCTGTGTTAGTACAGCTGTATAGGGCCAGCGCTGCAGAGTGGCCACACTTACAGCAACCAGCGCTGCAAGTGGTGTTAGATGTGGCCACGCTACAGCGCTGTTGGGAGTGGTGCATTGTGGGCGGCTATCCCACAGAGCACCTCGTCCCATATCGGCGCTGTGGCTTGTGGGAAGGGGAAGGAAGTGTGATTGTCTTTCCGCTTCCTGTTCCAACGCCCAGCGGTGCTTTGGTACACATGCGGAGCAGTGTGGCAGCATTGTGACTGTACAGCGCTTTTTCTGCGAATTTTTTTAAAAATGGATCCTCAGCAACTGACGACCTTATTGATGAATGTTGCCAGCACATCGCGCTTGGCAGTGGAGCTATTCCTTCACCTGCAAAAAGTGAGTGATAGTGAGAGTGACAGTGAGTCAGACGATGATATTGAATTGCCTCACTGTGAAGACAGTACATTGCTTGTGGCAGTAACAGACGTGCTCAGCTCCCTGAACCGGCGCGTTTGGGCTCAGGAAACCAGCACTCAGTGGTGGGATCACATCGTCCTGCAATCTTGGTATGACGAGCAGTGGCTGCAGAACTTTCGGATGAGAAAAGCCACTTTCATGGCACTGTGTGCTGAGCTCGCCCCTACCCTGCGGCGCAGGGACACGAGATTGAGAGCTGCCCTGCCAGTGGAGAAGCGGGTGGCTATTGCAGTCTGGAAGCTGGCAACTCCAGACTGCTTCTGATCGGTGGCAAACCAGTTTGGAGTGGGAAAGTCTACCGTTGGAATTGTGCTGATGCAAGTATGCACAGCCATTAATCGCACCCTGCTAAGAAGAACTGTGACTCTTGGGAACGTGCAGGACATTGTGGATGGCTTTGCAGAAATGGGTTTCCCTAACTGTGGAGGGGCAATAGATGGGACTCATATTCCTATTCTGTCACCACCCCACCTGGCATCAGAGTACGTGAATCGCAAGGGGTATTTCTCCGTGGTTCTGCAAGTGCTTGTGGATCACCGTGGGTGTTTCACTGACATTTACTCAGGATGGCCTGGAAAGGTGCACGATGCACGCATCTTTCGGAACAGTTCCCTGTTCAGGAGGCTGAGGGCCAGGACTTTTTTCCCAGACCGCAAGATCACAGTAGGGGACGTGGAAATGCCCACTGTGATCCTTGGAGACCCCGCTTACCCCTTAATGTCATGGCTCATGAAACCGTATACAGGGAAGCTTGACAGGAGCAAGGACCGGTTCAACTACAGGCTGAGCCGGTGCAGAATGACTGTGGAGTGTGCTTTTGGCCGTTTGAAAGCCCGCTGGAGGTGTCTTTATGGGAAGCTAGATTTGGGGGAAAGCAGCATCTCCGCTGTTATATCCGCGTGCTGTACCCTCCATAATATTTGTGAAGGGAAGGGTGAAAGATTCAGTGAGGAATGGACCTCCTAGGTTCGACGCCTAGAGGATGAGTTTGCTCAGCCAGAGAGCAGGGCTAATAGGGAGGCCCAGGAAAGGGCTTCAAGGATTAGGGATGCTTTAAGGGAGCAATTTGATGCTGAGAGCCAGCAGTAATGTTTGGTGCATTTGATGTGCTTTGCTCTACCTCATTGTGTATTATTTACCACTTCCAGCAGCAATAAAACGTAGTGAAAGAAATAGAAAAAAAAAACTTTATTCAACATACAGTACAAAACATGCAAGGAGGTAGGGGTGGTTGACAGTACATTTACAGGTTTTACTATGTCCTATTTTGATCAATATTCACTGTCTGTTGCACTTCAGCATTACTATGCTGCAGAATGATGGGGGTGGAGTGAACAGGGTAAGAATTATAGTTATCAGGGCTAGTAGGTGATCTTATAGGTGTTGGGGGCAGCTGGGGATAATAAGGAACTGGCTGCTGGAGAAAGTTGTTTTGTGAATATATAGGGTGACAAGGAAGAGGGCTTTGGGAGGGCTGTGGGTTAGCACGGTACATATTTGTCTGCATGGCTACAAGAGACTCGAAAGACTCAGTTTGGCGAGACAGGAGACTTATCATCTGCTTTGTTGTTTTTTTGGCAGACAATTCCTTTCTCCTGCTTTCTGTTTGCCTACACAATTCCTTTCTCCTGCTTTCAGTTTGCCTCCATTCATGTACAGTCTTTCTCCACTCCTGTACACTGCTTCTCCATTCCTCTGTCTTCCTGCTTTCCCTGTTGTAGTGGCTCAGAACAGACTTGATCAATTCCTCTTTTGATTTCCTAGGATTGCGTCTCAAGTTCTGCAACCTACGTGAGGGTGGTGATACAGCTGCAGTAGTCAAGGTCCCTAGAAAACAGAGATAGAACCATGTAATACACAGAGGCATCATTGTTTATTATCAAATTTTGAAGGACTTTTGAGACTTTAGGTAGCATCCTTCTCACATACCTCACATAACACAGAGAGGGCAAGCAAGCTAAGTCATGGCGAGCAATGGGGTGAGTGTTTTTAGCAAAAATTACCCCTTGGGAGTGGGAATTGACCACTGGGTCGCTGGGGTTTATCAGCAGTGGGTACAGGGGGTAGCTGGTGTCCTGAAGAAGGGACAGTAGTGAACAGGAAGGTGGTGAGCTAGGTACTTGGGGGGTTGGGGTTTTTTTTGGTCCGCTTTCAACCCGTCCTGATACTGAGGGGGGGGGTGGAAACGCGGTGCTGGATGCCTGCACACCGTGTGGCTACCTCCGTGCTGGGAGGGTGGCTGGGGAACACGGCAGCACACCGCGGGGCTGGATGCCTGCTTGGGGGGGGGGGGACACCAGAGCAAACCGTGGGGAAGGATACCTGCTTGGAGAGGGGGTTGGGGGGACACCAGAGCAAATCGCGGGGCTGGATGCCTGCTTGGAGGGTGGCTGGGGAACATGGCAGCACACCGCAGGGCTGGATGCCTGCTTGGAGGGGGGGTGGGGAACACCAGAGCACACCGCGTGGCTGCCTCCGTGCTGGGAGGGTGGCTGGGGAACACGGCAGCACACCGCAGGGCTGGATGCCTGCTTGTGGGGGGGGGGGTGGGGAACACCAGAGCAAACCGCGGGGAAGGATACCTGCTTGGAGAGGGGGTTCGGGGGACACCAGAGCAAACCGCGGGGAAGGATAGATCAAATCAATGGGCTATTCCACGTTTAGGCATGCATGCAGGCAGCCATAACCAAAATCCTCCTCTCCCAAAACATTGAAATCTACTTACCACGAGCACGATCCTCAGCTTCCTCCTCACCGTCAGCTTCCAGCTGCTGCGACTAGCTAGCCTCCTCCGGGCTGGAGAAGAGATCCTGGCTGCATGTGTCCTGGGACTCCGGGGTGTCTCCCTCCACGCCAGTAGCCTCACTGTCTCCGTCCTCTACACCATCCCCCACTTCTCCCTGCTCTGAACTCTCCATGGTGCTCCTAGGATTCGCGATGGGGTCACTCCCAAGTATGGCATCCAGCTCCTTGTAAAACCTGCAGGTTGTGGGGGCAGCTCCTGAGCGGCGATTTTCCTCACGGGCTTTGCAGTATGCACTCCTCAGCGCCTTAATTTTTACTCTGCACTGCAAGGCGTCCCATTCATGGCCCCTTCTCATCAAGGACTGCGATATCTGACTATACGTATCATAATTTCTCCTTCTGGAGTGCAGCTGTGTTTGCACAGCCTCTTCTCCCCACACACTAATGAAGTCCTGCAGCTGTGCATTGGTCCATGCTGGGGCTCGTTTGGTGCGTGGAGGCATGGTGGCTGAGTGATTGATAGATTAATTGCACTCCACACCTGGCTGAGCAAACAGGAAGGGGATTTTTAAATTTCCCGGGCCATTTAAAGGAGGGGTCAGGTGAGCACAGGGCAGTGGAGTTTGCTTGATTACCAGAGAGGCTTCCTCAGGTATGCTGGGATACCTGCTTATTCCGCGGAGGTCAACAAAAACGCTGGTGAGTGTCTACACCTGATGACCAGCGCTGGTGATCCAGCGCTGGATCCTCTACACCCGAGGTTCGACCGGGTGTATGGCCAGCGCTGCAAACAGGGAGTTGCAGCGCTGGCCGTGCTGTGCAAGTATGTACACATCCTAAGTTGCAGCGCTGTAACCCCCTCACCAGCGCTGCAACTTTGTGGTGTAGACAAGGCCTGGGAGAGCTCTCCCTCATTAATGTGTGTGAGCTACAGAGGATAAAAAAAGTGTATCTAATAGGTTCATAAAATGCATCTCATTAGGATTCTAATTTTTTTCTACTATGGTTTTGTAAAGTGGAATGCTGTCAGGAGGCTGGAGAGTAGATGTTACAATAGCTAGCATTGTCCTGATTTTGAAGAAACTTGGGTAAAAATTGGTACATGTTTCACAGGATTCTTAATTTCTTGATGCTTAGAAGAGCATCTGCTTTGTTTTTCTCCTTCATCACTATTGCAATATTTTATACTTCTGTTTCTGCAGATGCAAGAGAACTTACTAAGCACTCCAGAGTTCGTAGGCTTCAATCCTGCAGTTGGATCTGCAAGGGTATCCCCTTGTGCCTGCCTTGGGCTACAGAAGTCAGTGGGGCTCCTGAAGGTGCCAGACGCCACTTGTGTAGATCGAATTACAGGGTGAGGGCCTTTAGTGCAGAGATGCAGACAACCTATGTTTGCTCCATATTGATTGATGAGTGGGATTCCTTTAGTATGCTACAGGTGAAGAAAGTTTGTTTTCGGTTTGCTAGAAACTGGTAATTAGAGAGAAAATGTGGGTGAGGTAATGTCTCTCATTGGACCAACTTCTGTTGGTAAGAGACGCAGGCTTTTGAGCCACACAGAGCTCTTCTTGAGGTCTGGGAAAGGTACTCCAGAGTCACAGCAAAATACAAGGTGGAACAGATTGTTTAGCCTAAGTAGTTAGCACACATTGTAAGGGACCATTCAAGGTAAAGTGGCCTCATTAGCACCTCTTCAGTCATAGGATAAAGGAGGGTGGCGTTAGAGGGTTGCAGATTGTTCTAATAAACCATAAATCCAGTAAAATGATACCCCGTATGGGTTCCAGTGTGGGGTGTTAGGTGACAACCAATGGTGTGTAGTCAGAGGGGTTTTTATTTCTATATAAAAGCAGGTTTTCTCAGGGTATTTTGGTGGCCTGTTCTGTGATGCGATCTACTTCTCTGGTGAAATGTCCTTGTTTGGTGAAGACGGTTTTAAGTGTGTTAAGATATATATCCTGGACTTATTCCTCAGAGCATATTCAGTGGTATAAGAGTACTTGGCTGTAGATAACAGATTTCTTGGTGTGTTTGGGGTGGTCACTGGATCTGTGAAGGTAGGTGTGTTGATCTGTGAATTTCTTATATATGGTTTTCTGTAGGGCTCCATTGTTTAAACTGATCGTCGTGTCCAGGAAGTTGCTAGTGTGGGCGTGTTCCAGAGAATTTAATGGATGGGTGGTGATTGAAGTTGTGGTGGAAATCTGAGGGAGTTCAAGATGTCTGTCCAGAGGATGAAAATATCATTGATGTATCTCAGGTATGTCATTGGTTTGGTGGTGTATTTATCCAGAAATTCTTCTTCAAGGTGGCCCACAAAGAGGTTGGCATATTGGAGAGCCATCCTAGTACACTTGACTGTTTGCATGGTTTGGACAAAGTGTTTGTAAAATTGTTATGGGTGAGGATGAAATGGATGAGTTTGGCAATGTGTTTGGGATGGCTATCTGAGTGTAGTCCATTGTCTTGTAAGCATTTGAGGCAGACAGCTATGCTGTCATTGTTAGGGATGTTGGAGTACAGGGAAGTGACTTCCATGGTGGTGAGAATAGTGTTCTAAGGGAGGCTGTTAATATTGCGGAGTTTGTGGAGGAAGTCAGTGTGTTCTGGTGGAAGCTGTCCCTTAGTGGTTTGAGGATGGCTTCTGTAAGTCCCAGTATTCTTTCAGTAAGGGTGCCATGACCAGATATGATGGGTCTGCCTGAATTCCCTTGTTTGCATATCTTGGGAAGCATATAGAAGGTTCCTGGAGTGGGTTTATGGGGGAAGAATTTGTAGAGTTTCTCTTGGAGTTGTTTGAGGAAGGATTTGATGATATCCTTAAGCTTCTGGGAAATTGTGGTGTGGGGTTTTCTAGAAGAGAGCCCTGAAAATCTGCGGATATCCACTTTATATCTGCTGACCATGTTAGTGGATCACAACTTAGATGGAAATACAAATTTGTATCTGCTCAGTGCTCTATCTGTGAGTTCTTTATAGTAGATAGTATTGGAGAGTTGTTAGTTGGCCTCGTTAATGTCAGCGTGGTTGAGAACTACAGCGGTGCCCCCTTTGTCTGCTGGTTTGATCACTATCTGGTAGTTAGAATTCATGGTCTACCTGGCAGTCCTCTCGGCGATGAAGAGATTATGGTGGATATGTTTGTTAAGGATTTCACAGTCAAATATTTTTCACTCTGTGATGTCCAGTCAGATGATTTTTTTTTCTTATTGTTGGTGGGGATGTGGTAATTGTGAGTGGTGGTGTTTTAGTGAAAAAATTCTTTGAGGCAGAGATGGTGGAAGAATTCTTCTAGTTCTCCACATATTAGTACAGGATCAGATTCCGTGGTGGGGGAGATGCTCCATCCCCTAGAGTGTAGATAATTTAGTTCAGGTGCCCTGGTTTCTCCTGGAGATGGTGTTCTGTGGGTTGTGGAGTAGTTATAGTTGGTTCCACTCTGTTTTGTGTTGAATGGCTGTCATCAGCAGGTGGGTTTGCTTGTTTTTGATAGTTGTTTTGGATTTCTGGCATGATTTCCAGGTAATTTTCAAAATACTTACAAGTATTCTTTTGGAAGGATTGGTATTGGAGTCTTTCTCCCCCCCCCGCCCCAATCCCCTTCCTCCCTCCATTGATAAGGGCCAACCTGGAAGAAAATGCAAAGGTATCTGCAGGAAAAGCAGGTGATCAAAGCTGGCATTGTTGGCAAAGCAAAGGGAGTAGCAGACAATGTCGTTGTAGATTGTAAGTTCTGGGGGACAAGTGCCTGTGCTTAGCTCATGTTTATTCAGTACCTAGCAATGAGGCTCTGATTCTGATGTCTCTTGGCAGTGCCATAATATACATTTTAAATAAAAATGAAACTTTACTTAGGCCTGATCTACACTACACAGTTGGGTTGACATAAGGCAGCTTTCATTGACCTAATTGTGTCAGTGGACAAACTACAACCTTGTCCCACCAATGTAAATGTCCTATTACACCAACATAATAATTCCATTGCCACAAGAGGCATAGGGCTTACGTTGGTGTAGTTAGGGCGACGCAGCATCCGTGTAGACACTGCATTACTTTGGCTGTTGGTTATCTTGCCAATCTCAAGGCTCCATGCAGGAGGCAGTTGGCCCTGGCTTCCCACTCCAAGCTGGGCTGCTGCCTGGAGGCTCCCTGCTCTGGCAGATGAGAAACCTGTGCATTTGGTACCCTCCCCTGCTGGGAGCGGGGAGGCGAGAGCTGGGCTTCAGGTGGGGAGCAGCGCAGAGGTCTCTCAGCAGACCCCCCCCCACACACACACAGAAGGAGGGTAGTGTGGACATCAGCCACTGCTGTAATTACTACGGTGGCCGTAAGTCAACTTAACATAGGTCGACTTAGGGCTGTAGTGTAGACATGCTCTTAATAATATTGTTTTATTTGTGGTTTAAGTTTTATTCATGCTGCACTCGCTGGCCCCCATTTTTTTTACTTATTGCCATGGAAGTTGAAAAGTTATACCATGTTATCCTTTCATGAAAGAGATGTTGTACAACTGTGAATTGCTGAATTTAAAGAAGTACAACAACTTTAGAGAATGTTAACTCCTTAAACTATCTTCTCAGCTATTGAGACATTAACAATTTGTTTTTTCTTATTTAAAAATGGTTCTTAAAAGTTTTCAAGTAGGTTGTATCTTTGTCTGTTAATTATTTGTGAAGAGTCATTGCTGTATGTTAGTGGTTTACTGATAAATAAGACTCTCTTTGCTCCAGAGGTATTAGGATCTGATTTTCAAAAGCTCTGAAAATTGAAGCCAATGAAGGGTGTAATTGCTCAGCACCTCTGAAATCAGACCATACTAAAATTAGGTGAAGTATAGGCTAGGGAGAGAGAATGCATCTTTAAATGAAGTGTGAATTGAGTTGCTACAGTAGGACATAAATCTTGTTAACGGGTAATTTTCAAAAGTGCCCAAGTCCAATGGAAGCTTAGGCTCCTAAGTCAGTTAGGGTGGGATTTTCAAAAGCAGCTGTTTTTTAGTTTAATAACTTGTATTTCTGATGTGGTGGGAGTCTAGTAATGAGGGTGAGGCATGAGAGCAGAGTTGAGGACGTAATTGTGGGAAGGAAGCCAAAAGTGAGTGTTTAGGAGAGACTGAAAAGAGAAGGTGGTTGCTTGGTGCACTGGAGGAAGAACACTGTTCTAAGTATTGGAAACTGTGTGGGAAAATATGTATAAAATTACCTATGATTCTGGCCAACTGGGAAATGCTTCAGGATTCCCTAGGCAGGATAAACCTTCTGTTTTTATAGTTGACAGTTTTTTAACTTTTTACAAGTCTTAAAATGTTTTGTATACACTTTCTTAATTTCTGAAGACTCTATTATTCTGGTTCCCCCAATTAGACTACCATCTTCAATTCATTGTTAGACTTCTCCCCTCAAAACTTCCCTGTCTAGGCTTTTCCCAAATTTTTTGTGTTCTTCAATATTTCAAAACAAAACAACTTTCCGTACCAACTTCTAAAACCCTTGGTGCATGCCTTATCTCACTGTGACTACTGAAATGTCTGTAGTGCTGCTTCTCTGACCATATTACTGCACTCTTTTTCAAATAGTTTTCCTGGCTTATTATTTCAGAATCGAGCTTAAATTGCTCTTCCTCACTCGCAGGACTCTTCATGAGAGCCTCACCTACATCTCAGCTTGTGTTTTCCTCCTACACCCTGTCTCTTGCTCTATGCTCGCTTTATGGTCTCCTCCCACTTGTTAGTTTGTGCCTCATTTTGTGACTTTCCCTATACTATGAACATCCTTCCTCTTCTGTGTACTATAAAAATTCCTCTTTCAAATCCTTCATGGACTTCAGTTCCTAATCTCCTCTGTTATGCAGTTCTCATACAGCCAGATCCTTAATCGTTATATGTGTTTGTATCATTCTAATTTAGATTATACCTTAGGACTGGGACCTTGTTTTGTAAGGAACCGTGTACACCTGTGCTACTATATAGATAATCTGTATAGCCCTCCTAAAAATGAACTCCTTTAAAAAAGTTTTCAGCATTTGCCAAGAACTCTGAAACATGTCAGCCAGAAATAGAGATCTGTGTGGATCATGTCATTGCAATGGTACATAATATGATAGATAATATGGAATGCTGTCACAAGAGAGTGAAAAAGTGCTTCAATCAGGCTGCATTAACTCCTTAGTGCTGAGGCTTGCATCACACAATTTTGTATGAAACCTTGACATGTTGCCTCTAATGACTTTAGCTGAGCTACAAAGGGGTATGTTAAATAAAAACTGTTCAAACCAATCATAAAAATGTACCAGCCCAGGCAAAATTTCTACAAGTCTATCTGTCAAATCATCAGTTTTTAATGTAACCATAATTATATTACTTGCCAACCAAAAATATTACTCTTTTTGGATAAGTAGCATTTTTCAAGGATGGTGAAAGGAATCTTCTCATGTTCTTTCAGTTCACCAGTTTTGATCTGGGAGCTGGGTGTTATAGGGAGAGCTGATAGCAAGCGTTTATTTAGATTGACTAATATTTTCCACTGTAAAAAAAAAATTTACATACTTTTTAAAGACATTTGGATCCCTCCATTGTTTGCAGCAGACCTTGAAGATTCGTGACAGAGAGAAGTTTCTATTTGTTCCATGAAACCCTTCTCCTGGAATCAGCAGTAGGAGCCCAACCACCACTCTAAAATTGGGAGAGGAAACTAGCGAGGGATTCCTCTGCTTATCCCTTGGATGTAGCCCATTTCTTCCATCCCTGCTTCCCCAAATAACAGCTGCTTTCTGCTGTCAAACAATGCAGGTAGTTCTGTAGCTCAAGATTCAGGATTCAAACTCTGATGAAGATGCATGATGGAGCGAGCTGTTGTTCCAGATGAATGTAATAGAATTCGTTTTTACCTCATTTCCTAGGAAATTGTATTTTAAAAAAATACGATGTTAAGAGTTATTTAGGTTATAAAGTCAAGCACTCAAAAGCTGGGAAATGATAGGATTATGATTGCCTGTGCAGCCTTAATTCTGCCCACTTGTGCGTGTGCAGTACGCTACAATCTTTAATTGCATGATCATGTTACTTTTTCTACAGGACCCCAGCTTTATTCAATGCACAGGTTGTCTAAGAGGCAGGATTAAGGTTGCATGGGCAACCGTACGTCTGGCATTTTTATATGTAATTATTTATGGTCGTATATAAATAGTGGCTCAACAATGTTTTACTGAATTTGAAAGCCATTAAGAAGTGCACAGCTTTTTGACAGTGCCATTTTTTTATATTGTTCCGTTTAACCTGGGATCTAAACAGGATTGGAATTCCTATCTTCAAAAGTAAAAGATTAGTGAATAAACTGACAGCACTATTTAATCACCGAAAGCAACCTAAATATTTTATAGTCTTAATTCATAATCTCTAATTAGCACATTGAAAATAATCGTAGATGGTAGCCAAAATATGTATTGACAGTTGTGATGGGTTCTTCCTGGGGTGACACTTGAAACTGTGGTACCCCTGAGCCCACCTGTCTCACTACTCTGGGTTCCCTTTACACCACTGCTGAGGCAAGCAAGCCAAGCACTCCCTCAGACTTCAAACTGCACTTTACCAGCGCACACACAGGTAGGGATATGCCCAGCTGCAGTTTTCACACAGATGCTGAGATCAGCTCAGCAAGGGGAAGCTTAGCTAAGGAATTGCCCAGCACTCAAGTGCACACCCCCTCTGGAGTGTAAATCCAAAATTGTGTCATCTGGCGCTGCACAGAGAACTGTACAGCATAAACTCATTGAAATTTGCACCCTCCTTCAATGTGGAGAGAGATGTGCACAGCTTTACGCCTCCCCATTATGAATTCCACAAACCGATTTTAGAGAAAACAATAACAAGTTTATTAAGTACAAAAGATAGATTTTAAGTGGTTATAAGGGATAGCAAACAGATCAAAGGAGATTACTGAGCAAATAAAACAAACGTGCAATCTGAGCTTTAAGATACTAAAGAAACTGGTTACGAGTAGCACATTCTCGCCCTAAATGTTGTTTTAGGCAGATTGCAGAGATTCTTGAAGGCAAGCTGGTCTTGCTTGCAGCTTAAAACTTCAGATGTTTCATTCACAAGCTAGACATCCTTCCAACCTGGGCTCAGTCCTTCTCCCCCCACCCCACCTTGCCTTTTGTTTCTTAGATGTTTACAGCAGCCATCCTGGGCGGGGATTCAGTGACGAATGAGCCACGATTATGTCACTCCCCTGCCTTAAATAGGTTTTACATGTGGCAGGAATCGTTTGTCTTCTAGCGTGATTCCCACCCTGGTCAGTGGAAAAGTATTAATTTTATCATGGAGTCCAGTATTAGGTTAGTTGATCACATGACCTTGCAGTCATAATTCAATGTTTATTTGCAGTGTCCACAGGAAGGCTCTCCAGAAAGGTGAGAAATTAACATCTGTATAGTATAAAGACTTATTGTTTTCTGTCTAGTGGGCATTTTCCAGGTATAAGCACATTTTTATAGTGGGTGCATAGACAATATTCCTAACTTCAGATACACAAATAATACATGTATACAAATGATAATCATATTCAGTAAATCATAACCTTTCCAATGATCTCTCATGACCCATCTTTCATAAAATACATCTTAGATATGCTGTAATCATATTTTAACAATATTTCTATGAATAATATGGGGCTTACTGTCACAACAATGATTTTTAATTTTTCAATATAAAATTTTCAGTTCATATTAACATTTCAGGTAAAATAATTCATGATAGAAGCTAGTAATGGAAAAGATCTATTGGGTCATTATCAATATCTGTCAAAAGTCCTTGTTCATTTTTCTAGTTCTGTGATATCTCTCTCCACAGTTCCCTTTGCTCAAAGTTGGTGTTTTTGTTTTTTTTGAGGCACCATTATAATAGAAATCTCTCTAAGATATTTCTTAACATCAGCTTGCTCTAGTTGGAGCTACAACTAAAGGGAAACTACAGCATAATATAAGAGATCATTATCGCTGTATCTAATTATAAAGAATAAACCACAGAACATCACTGTTAAATTAAAAGAACAGTTAACAATCAAACAGAAGCCACCATCTTGACAGTTGAACAGGGCAAAATAGAAAAAAAGAATCTGCTTTCCATTAGAAAGAATTACAAATTTTAAGGTTTCTGAGGTGAAAAGTAAAAACCCAAGAATTTTTATAAAATTATACAACTATGAAACTTTCCACTGTCCACTGGAAAGCCAGTTCTTTCTTCCCTATTGGCATTGCGCTTGTCATCTGCTGAAAAGTATTGTTAAAATAGGACAGGATCCTCCCATCCCCATCTTCACTGAGATGCAAATTCAGTTATTGCCTGGAAATAGTAAAATTGCAATGGGTTTTTAATAACTATTCAATTTTTAAAAAATATTCTTTAGTAAATATTTGGCAAAAGTGTTCTGGCTAATCAGTGGAGCTTTCCTTTTACCCGTCTTTCTAAGTTTTAAAGTTTATTTAGACCTGGTTTACTCCCTTCGAGATTCGCCAGTTTCCTAAAATCTATCAATATTGGAGTGCAAAGGCTTTTAATAATTCATTAGAGAGCTGCCTGAGTAAAAGAGCATAATACAGTGTTTGCTATGTGAATTTAGTCCAAATTCTTTTTGTTTAGACATTTCATTTTGCTTGCCTGTTGACTCAACTTTTACCATAAAATAGTTTTTAAATTCTCCATATAGTGATTTGAAAGCAAACAAAACAGAAGAAAACAAATACCCAAGAGCCACTTCCATGTTTGAGATCAGGCTTCAACGCTGTACTTCAAAAACAAACAAACAAATAAATAAATAAAAAAAAAATCTTTTGCTGCTGCAATGTCAAACTCCAAATAAAAATAGATTGAATAGATCTGGATCCAAGGATGTGAGGCTACACTGAACTTGCAAACTTTACTGTCTCCTAGTTAGGCAGAAGACTAAGCTTTAATACCCAATGTGAAAAATAACTCCATCATCACTCCCCTTGTAGTACGAGGGACAAAAATGGGTTTATTGTTTGTGCATTGAATTAAACTCTAACTTTGTCAATCAACTTCAGTTTTTTAAAAAGATGCAACTTTATCTAATTTTTGTTGTACTTTTCCGTCAATATATTTTTTCCCTTGTCTTTCTTATCCTGGATCTCTTTCCTTGCAGTGTTTTCAATAACTGGTTTTCCCTCCTCTGTTCTCTCCCTTCAGCTCCTTTCATCACTTCCTCCTTTGTCTCCCTCTTTCTAATCCCCTACTTTTTGCCTTCTGATGTATCATCTAAATATCTCCTACTTCTCTGCAACCTCAACAAGATTCCAGGTTTTTCCCTCAGCCTATTTGCCCTTTTCAAATTTCTGCTTGCTGTAGTGTGTGGGGTTTCAAAGTCCTGTGGCTACTGTCCAAAACTGAGTTGGTCCTTAGCATTCATGTTAGCACAAGCAGACAGAACATAGTTTAAATGTTAATTAAATTTTCCATGTTAACATTTCAAAAATAAGTTTTGAACCTTTGCATGACATTCTAATGACATGTAGGTGCAGCATGTATTACTGACCTACTGTGGAGAAGTTCCATCTTCCCTAAGAAACTTGTGTATTATGGCTTTCTCTTAAAATATAATATTTGCTCGTTGATACTGCTTTTCATAGGGTATCTACTGTAAAGGATTATTCATCTGTTGGTAGAAGTGTTGTTTCTGTGGTAGCACTTTAAACATTTTCATTACTGAAAATCCTGTAGTGTTGAAATTGAGTCTGTTAAACTTTCTCACCATCATAATTGTTTGTATCGGTATGAGCCTGTTGACATCTTGGTGAGAGGAAAAATGGCTTGACAGCCAGAGTCTCACACTTCCTTATCAGCACTTGACATTGCATTCCATACAGCCAGTCATCTCAACAGATATTTGACTCTGATCCTAATATTTACACTGTGAAGAGTTTATCGCTTGAGCCTAAATATGATCTGGGTAATTTTTAATTGACTTGTTAAGTAGGAATAGTTTACTTCTGTTTTCTGTCTTCATCTCATTCACACAGGATAATTTTGTACGATAATCTGATGCTTTTTGAAGTAGTCACTTGCTGGTGTTTGTTGTTTTTATCCAAACCTATTTCTTGTTTTTCAGTTTCGTTTTTGTTTAAGCTGGGTACTGTACATGTGAATTTAAGCAGTATGTTGTAAACTTTATTCCTTTATTCACCAGGGCTTTTCTTCTAATACACTTTAAGGAATAAACTTGGTTGTCCCAGTCCAACTTGGACTGATCAAATTGTTGTGGACAGCCAAGCTCAAAAAAATTGACTATTTTGGGTGCATGGTAAACTGTAAAACATCTGCCCATAAGTATATATATCATGCAAGTTTAAAAAAAAAATTGCCAAAGTGTTTCCTATTGCAAGAATTAGAAACCACAAATGCCATCATAAAATCCAATTCTGTCATTGTAACTAAGGGCCCAAAGTTATGAGTTACTACTATTTGAGAATTGCGGAGGCATCAAGGCTGTTTTAGAGAAAGATAGAACAGAAGGTTGAGAGAATAAAAATGCAAGGTCTAGTGGCTAGATTTCTTCAGTACTCTGTGGAACTAAAACTTGCTGCTGCCTTTCTTAAGAGTACACCACTGGTGCAGACAGAGACTTCCTCTTTTTCTCTATTTATGAATGAATTAAAATGTAAATTAATATCAGATATTGTCAGATACAGTAATGAAAATTAGGGAACTTGATGGAATCTAATATTGTAATTGTAATGAAGTTACATGTATAAATGGGAAGTTATACAGCTTTGGGAAAATTTTAATGATATGGTTTACCACTTAGGCAATCCTGTTAGGAAGGAAAGGGGTTGCATTCATACGTATTTATTTTAGTTGAATGAAAGTGATGAAGTAAGGATAATATTTGCAGCCAAGCATGCTTAGGCTATCAAGTTAGTGAAATACGCTTGTGCTGAAAGAGGCAGCAAATAAAAGGACCTGACACCAAACAGTATGTATGTTCCACTCTATGGTCAAGTGTTCTATTAATAGTAGCCAGTGGATAGCTCAGTGGTTTGAGCATTGGCCTGCTAAACTCAGGGTTGTGAGCTCAATCCTTGAGGGGCCATTTAGGAATCTGGGGAAAAGATCTGTCTGGGGATTGGTCCTGCTTTGAGTACCGAACAGTTTGAGCAAGAGGTTGGACTAGATAACCTCCTGAGGTCCCTCCCAACCCTGTCGTTCTATGATTCTGTGGATCAGATATGTAACAGTTTGATTAATAATGCACAAACTCAACTCAGCCATTTACACCAGGGTCACACCATTGTAATAGAATAGGGCTAACCCAAGCTAAGCAGGTTGAGGATCTCTTGTTTCAGCTTAGAAATGTTGACCTCTTAAAATTTCAAGCAGCGCAGTGATACAGTACCTTCTGGTTCCCTTCCCCCAGAGTTCAAACTAATGGAACAAGTGTCTCCTGTTCATGGGTTTGTGTTTGGGAGGGCAGTCAACAAAGTCTTTGTTCTTTGGTGTTTCACAGTAGCTCATTTGGTTTCAATGGGGCTTCTTTACATTAATGCTTCTGTCCTGTTTGCTGAGCTAAACCATACAGAAACAATGTACAGTTACAATGCAAACACTCAACATAACTGAATACCATGGGCTACCGATGTAAGTAACATTCAGCATCCTACAAGCATTTCATCAAGACTAAACACATTGTTACCAATTTAACATCTGTTTTTAACAATGCTAACACACAGGTAAGTCAGAATGGTTTCCAGCTATGCATTTGTCAATGTTCAGTGAGGCCTACGGGCCTTGGCATGAACTGGCACCTGGTCTGGTAACATCATAACAGCACCTGTTTTTTCCCGGTTTCAGCCCTGCCAGACCCAGATGGCTGAACTCATTGAAGATAAGTCCAAAACTCTGAATTTGGCACATTATTGTATGGGAAGCCAGTGTAGCAAGTGGAGGACAGGTTTTAATATGTCTGGTGCTAAGGAGGCATGCCACTGCATTGTGCTCAAGTTAGAGTTTGCTGAGGGCTGATCATTTCATGTCCAAGTAAGTTGCATTGCTATAGTTCAGTTAGGAGGATAATGAAGGTGAGTATTACCTGCTGAGGCTAGGTCATCATCTGCCAGAATGGGGACATTCTTTCCTTTCCAGCTGTAGAAGGTAGGATATGTTGTTTGTGGACACTGCTATGTGTAAGCTTAACATGAGGAAGGAATCCAGGAGCTTTCCTAAGCTGTGGACTGACATGACCAATTGTGAAATACATATCTTCAGGCAGAGGGAGACTAAACCATGGCTATCAATCTTTTTGAAGCGTTTTTCCTCTGACAATCAGCATAACTTCTGTTTTACTTCGGTTTAGCTTCAGCCTTCTGATTTAAGACAAGCACATAGCTAGCTTGATGAAAGTAATGTATTGATAAGGCATTTGAATCAGTGATGCCTCCTCAGTTCTCCTGGTGGCTGCCTGCAAATGTTGAATAAGACTAAAGAGAGAATTGTGTTCCCTCTAATTTTTCCCACTCATGTGCGGAATGAATTTTGGTATGTGCACCAGTATGGAGGTGATGTGTGACACATCACCTTCATATTAGTGCACATACCAAAATTCATGTGGGGGGGTGGGGCTGAGGGGTTTGGCATGTGAGGGGGGCTTAGGGCTGATGCAGAGGGTTGAGGTGCAGGGATGTGAGGGTTCCGGTAGGGGTGCAGGCTCTGGGGTGGGGCCGGGGCTGAGGGGCTCAGGGCTGGGCCTGAGGGTTAGGTGGAGGGAGGTGAGGGCTCCGGTTGGGGGTATGGGCTCTGCGGGTGGGGCTGGGGATTAGAGGTTTAGGATACCGGAGGGTGCTCTGGGCTACAGTGGGGAGAGGGGACTCCCCCTAGCTCTCTGCCTCTGTAGCAGCACCTGGGCTGGCGAGGAGAGCCACCTCTCCCTGCCACGGCAGGTTTGGGGCTGGGGCTGCAGGACAGGCGCCCCTCCCCCAGAAGGTCCAGGCTGGGTTGGGTTTGGGCCAGGGGAGGGCTGCCCCAGCTGCGGAAGAGTTGGGGATGGGCTAGGTTTTGGCCAGGGGAGGAGCACCCCTGCCATGGCAGGTCCCTGCATCGGTACTCTGAGCGCCTGCGTGGTGCTAAGATGGCTGCTGCGCGGCTGCATAGCTTACAGGGAATTTAGCCTGTGGGACTCTGCAAGTGAGGCATGTGGGGGTGGAAATATAGTTTTCCTAGCACTACTTTTTGAATGTCTCCAGAAAATACTCATGCCATTTGATCTTGTTCCCTGGAACCTGCCACCTCCAGAGATGGGACAGAAACTCATAATCACCTGTCTGAAGGTTCCAGGAGAATGAGAATGGATATCTGCCCTCAGGAGATAATCCATCAACAGCCCTCATGCTGTTTCTATTGTGCCTTCTAACCTGAATCCAGATGGTGCACGGTTGAGGATTTTGGCCTTGGCTAGATAAGCTTGTTGAAGTTAAAGATGGATACTGAAGCTGAATATTTATCTGATTTTCAGTAGCCCTAAAGATGCCACATTATACTTTGGTAGGTTTTAAGGGTTTGGAACAATGGGATCCTGCTCACATTGTGCACCAGAGCAGTTATGTTGCCATTTGTTGTTTTATATAGTCTGTATATTGCTTATTTACACTTTCCTTCTCCACAAACGTTGTATTTTGCCACACAAAATGGTGGGTCCCTCTCTGCTTCTCAGCAAAGACTGCAATAGTCTGGTATTGTAGAGAGGTCTCATATGACTGACTGACTTAATTCATTTTACAAAATTTATTACAGTGTGTTCACTATAAAACTGAAGTGGAACTGAGATAATCAGAGCAGGATGCTGCACAGTGTTCTCAGTTATGAAATTCCCTGTGTTGATGGGCTACTACCTGCCGCAAAAAGGGTGTCAATGTGATGAAATAATAAGATTAAGTGGGAGTGGGTTTTGAAGAATCTTGAAAGCAGAGTGAGCTAGAACTTAACATGAAACAGGAAGTCAGTAAAAGGATCCAAAAGTCTGTGTTTGTGGTAGACCTGATTAGAGAAGAGGAAATGGAGGAAGATCTTGTTAGTTACTGATTGAGGAGAAAGTGCCACCTGCTGAATTGTCTGCCCATTTCTATGAGTCAGCTTGTGAGATCTCACAAGCTCATAGCCTGAAGCGGTACGGCTTTTGGCCAGTAGTATTTCTTATTGTGTCTGATTTAAACCATGTTTTTGTGAACCTCAGTAGCCAGAATATGCAAGCACTTCTTTTATTTAAACATCTGACTCTGTCATATAATCTTAAAAACTTTGTTTACAGGCAAGTAGATCTTGTTATGTAGCGGGGGAAGGATATTCCAACCTTAGTTAATTACTTTATAAGCGATTAATATTATTGCTCAGCTAACTTGCAGTAACATCAGACAACATTTTTGGCATCATGCCTTTTATTACTAATGTGATTGCCATCTGTAACCTCTCCTTTGAAGAACATTACAGTAGAGTTGCTCCTGTAAGTCCTCCTGTTGGGGAACAGTGATCCATGGAATCTGGTCAAAGATGCTTCTTTATGCCATATATGTAGTTTATCTCTCATTTTACCCTTGATAGTTTTGGAAAGGAAGAGTAAGATTTTAATATCTCCTTGTATTGCTTTTGATTTCTCTACTGTATCCCTTTTGAGAGCATGACGAAAACTGAACTCAATGTTCAAAGTGATTACATCTCCGCTAACATCTGGGCTATTTTCTTTACCACCACTGTGCACTGAACGCGCCATTTCATAGTCATGCATATCGTCTTTTTCCTGAGAGTTAATTGTAAACTCTGAACCCAGTAGATCTGACACTGCAGCATGACTGAGCAATAGTCCACTGAAATTAGGTTCTAGAATTTTAGGGCTTTTCTACAGAGAGAGGTAATGCCCTGTGCAGGGATGTGATTTCTGAAATCACTGTGGTGCACATTAATTGGTCCATGTAGATCCTGCTGGTGTCCTCTATAGGTTCCCTAGTGCATTTTTAACAATAGTACTGTTTCAAACAAACAAGCACTCCAGCACGTTCTACATCAGCGGTGCCCAAAAGACGGCCTGGGGCCAAATGTGGCCCACCAAGGCTTCTTGTGTGGCCCGCCGGCTTGCATATAAACGTAAATAATGTTTATAATTAAATTAACGAACAGTGATGTGCTGCCTATCTTTTGCCTATGGCGTCTTTAGTAAGTAACTGACTGGCTCTTAAGTTCTCACAATGGCATCAGCTACGCTTGAGCTAGGATGCCGCCCACCTTTTTGTTAGTGATGGAAATGGAGCAAAAAATGAGTGAGTGGGAGTACACATCCAAAGTCGACAGCAAAGACTAAGCTTTTAACCCAAACTGGACAGAGGATTTTCTTTTTATTATTCTGCCTCATTTAAACACAAAACCTTTGTGTTTGATATGCCAAACTATTGAGCCTCATGGTGACAACCTTACAGGTGGGTACCACTTTGAATCAAAGTAAACAAATTTCAACACTCCCTATCCTTCTGGCAGTGTTGCAAGATGTGACAAAATTGAAAATCTTGAAGTCTCCATATCACACTTCAGATGTCATTCTCACAACATCAGCAACAGTACAGGAAAAAGGAACAGCCTCCTCTCTTCGGATAATGTGAGTACTAGCTAAAAAGAAACAGCCTTTTCTAGATGCCGAGCTTGTGAAAGAGTGCACGTTGGAAATGCTGGAGGAGCTTTTTGCCAGAGATAAAAACAAAGATGACGTTGTGAACCATATGAAGCAAGTTCTCCTGCCTGATTCCATGGCAGTCCGAAGATTGGAGATAATTTATGGGATTGTCTGTCAGCACTGCTTTCTGATTTAAAAAACACCAAATACATGTCTCTTGCAATGGAAAAATAAAGAGATTTAAGTGACACTGGCCAGCTGTTTGTTAGATTTTATGATGGTCTTTTTAAAGCTCTTTTATAAGATGTTTCAGCCAAATATAGTGATCTGTTGCAGCACGACGATATTTGCTGGCTAAGTAGGGGGTACGTGTTAAAGATATTTTGTGCACTTTAAAAAGAAATAATAAAATGTATTTCAAACCACAAGACCAATAAGACTTGTGAGTTCCTAGAATTTATTAATAATGTCCCCTCTATGTCACAGGTATCGTTTCAGTGCAATACCACTGATCACTTGAATTTCCTCAGTTTGCAGCTCCAAGGCTGTGCAAGCTGTGTTGGGGATCTGTTTGAAAAAGTGTGTGGGGGAATCTTGCAATCTTTCAGACTTAACAGGAAAGATGTTGCACTTTCCCACATTGAGTGGTGGTGTTACAGATGAAACCTCGATGAAAGCAATGCAGAAGTTCCTAAACGATCTGATCTGAAAATTTTAAAATCCGAAGGCATTTGCTTTTATTTGTTCGTGATCCATTTTTGGTCTCTGTGGATGGACCTTGCTCTTCTGAAGCAAAGAACATTCTTGTTCTTCTTCAAGTGCTTGCCCATGTCCATTCCAGTGTAGGTGTGTGCTTGCCCTGAGCACTGCCACCAGAAAGTTTTCCCCTCAGTGGTATCACATTGACTCTGGTGCACTCTGGAGTCGCATGGTCATGGTGATGATAGAAAGGGTCCTGATGACCCGCCACCCCCTGTGTTCCTTCTTACTGCCAGTGATGATTGCTGGAACTACAGTTCGTCCTTGTGTTTCACATATACTCCTTCAGTGGACTTGGATTCTTTTATAATGTATAGTCATCTCTGTTTGTAGTTGTTAAGTTTCAGTTGTTAAGGCAGTTAGGATAGCAAACCCCACTCAGCAGGGTAAGACCCTCTGGGCACCAGGGATGACTTGGTCTCCAGAGTTTAAGTCTTGTGCTTCATGCCACAAGTCTATCTGTCAGTGACTCCCATTCCAGCTGCCTAAGTGCTTGGGGAATCTCACATGTGGAAGTGCTGCAATATCTGCAAAAGCTTCAGGCCCCACACCGAAAAAAAGACAGACACGTTAGGCTTAGGTTTCTCCTCATGGAGGCAGCACTTCATTATCCCTTGGTGCCAAGTCACTCTGTCTTCTCTTAGGAGAGTCAACACTGCTTCACATTTCTGGCACCGGAAAAGGATGCTTCTTCAGCTTCGCAGGGCTCCTGGCACTGTCCATCATTCCTGGGGCAGAAGAAAACTATGGAAACGGACTCTCAGCACTGTTCTCCACTGATGCTGAGAAAGAAGTTGAAGAAGATGGACAGAAAGCAATCTCCAACTGCGAGGTCTGTGAGGCAAAGAGATGGTAGCAGAGTGCAACCCATGTTGCGCCACTCTGAGGCTCCTGCAAATTGTCTGGTGCCGTTGACTCCAGCCCTGGAATAGGCACCATTTAGTTTGGCGCCGATGGACTCTCCACCATAAGAGAGTCGTCGAAAGGGAAACCCGTCATGATGGCACAGCCTTGCTCTCCTCCCTCCCGGCACTGTTTGCTAGCACCATTGCTCCCTGATCCTCTAAAAGGGAATCCTCAGAGGCAGAGTTGTATGTCTCCTGCAGGAGCCAGCATCAACACTCTAGCTGACATCCCCCGATGACAGACCCAGGCCAGGGTGTCCCACCTGCAAGGCTTGGCCACCTGCACTGTGGCAGATGCCAGCACAGTGGCTGTTCTGGAACCTCTGGGCTTTTCCTCCAATCAAGGGGCACATTCCAGAAGGTCTTATTCTGTTGTATCGGAATCTCGAGCACCTCCGCTTCCCCTCTTGGAGCAGGACCCTAGTTCCGGTACCGAGCCTGGTACTGAATATCAAGATCCAGAACCGTGAGATCCAACCAATGCAGTCATACTGCTCTCTTACATACAGTGCAACTCCACCATCTTTTCTCCCCCACCTGTCCTTCCTGAACAATTTATACCCGTCCATGATAGTGCTCCAATCATATGAGTTACTCTACCAAGAGTCTGTTATTCCAATCACATCATAGTTCTCCTCTTTCCCTTTTTAAAAGATGGGCACTATATTTGCCTTATTCTAATCATCCGGGACCTCCCCTGATCACTATGAGTTTTCAAAGATAATGGCCAGTGGCTCTGCAATCACATCAGCCAACTCCCTCAGCACCCTCGGATGCATCGCACCTGGTCCCATGGACTTGTTCATGTCCAGCTTTTCTAAATAGTCCTGTTCTTTCACCACTGAGGGCTGCTCACCTCCTCCCCATACTCTGCTGCCCAGTGGAACAGTCTGGGAGCTGACTGTGAAGACTGAGGCAAAAAAAGCATTGAGTACTTCAGCTTTTTCCACATCATCTGTCACTAGGTTGTCTCCCTCATTCAGTAAGAGTCCCACACTTTCCTCGATCACCTTCTTGTTGCTAATATACCTGTAGAAATCCTTCTTGTTACCCTTCACATCCCTTGCTAGCGACAACTCCAATTGTGCTTTGGCCTTCCTGATTACACCCCTGCATGCTCGAGCAATTTTTTTATACTCCTCTCTAGTCCAAGTGTCCACTTCTTGTAAGATTCCTTTTTGTTTTTAAGCCCACCGAAGATTTCTCTGTTAAGCCAAGGTGGTCGCCTGACATATTTGCTATTATTTCTGCACATCAGGATGGGTTGTTCCTGTGCTCTCAATAAGCCGCCTTTAAAATACAGCCAGTGCTCCTGCACTCCTTTCCCCCTCATATTAGCCTCCCAGGGGATCCTGCACATCAGTTCCCTGAGGGAGTCCAAGTCTGCTTTTCTGAAGTCCAGGGTCCATATTCTGCTGCCCTCCTTCCCTTTGTCAGGATCCTGAACTTGACCATCTCATTGTCACTGCTGCCCAGGTTGCCACCCACTTCTACTTCCCCTACCAGTTCTTCCTATTTGTAAGCAGCAGGTCAAGAGGAGCACAGCCCCTAGTTGGTTCCTCCAGCACTTGTACCAGGCAGTTGTCCCAAACACTCTGCAGAAACTTCCTTGATTGTCTGTGCACTGCTGTATTGTTCTCCCAGGAGATGTCAGGGTGGTTGAAGTTCCCCATGAGAACCAGAATCTGTGATTTGGAAACTTCTGTTAGTTGTCCGAAGAAAGCTTCGTCTACCTCATCCTCCTGGTCTGGTGGTCTATAGCAGATGCCCAACATGACATCATCCTGGTGGCTCTCACCTCTAAACTTAACCCAAAGACTCTGAACAGGCTTTTCTCCAGTTTCATACTGGAGCTCTGAGCAGTCATACCGCTCTCTTACTTACAGTGAAACTCCTCCACCTTTTCTCCCCCTCTTGTCCTTCCTGAACAGTTTATATCCATCCATGACAGTGCTCCAGTCATGTGGGCTATCCCACTGATTCTGTTGTTCCAATCACATCATAGGTCCTTGATTGTTCTAGGGCTTTCAGTTCTTCCTGCTTCTTTCCCAAACTTTTTGCGTTCGTGTACAGGCACCTAAGATAACTAGCCAATTGCCCTACTTTCTCAGTGTGAATCAGGAGTCCTCCCCTGTTGCGCCCTCCTCCTTGTGTTTCCTCCCGGTATTCCACGTACCGCAGAGCTTAGGTCTCCATCCCCTGGCAAACCTAGTTTAAAGCCCTCCTCACTAGGTTAGCCAGCCTGCCTGCGAAGATGCTCTTCCCTCTCTTCGTTAGTTGGATCCATCTCTTCATAGCAATCCTTCTTCCTGGAACAACATCCAGTGGTCGAAGAGTCCAAATCCCTCTCTCTGACACCACCTGCATAACCATGCATTTACCTCCACAATTCAATGGTCCCTATCTGGGCCTTTTCCTTCAACAGGGAGGATGGATGCGAACACGACTTGTGCATCAAATTCCTTTATCCTTTTTCCCAGAGCCACATAGTCTGCAGTGACCCGCTAAAGGTCATTCTTGGCAGTATCATTGGTGCCCACATGGAAAATTCGGAAGGGATAGTGGTTTGAGGGCTTTATCAATCTTGGCAGACACTCCATCACATCCTGAATTCTCGCTCCAGGCAAGCAGCAGACACTTCTCAAGTTTCCCAGTCTGGATGGCAGATGGATGACTCAGTCCTCCTTGGGGGGGAGTCCCCGACCACCACCTGTCTCCTCCTCTTGGGAGTGGTGGTGGTGGTGGAACCCTCATCCCTAGGACAATGCATCCCATACCTTCCGGTGAATGGAGTCTCCTTCTGATCTCTTCCCTCAGATGACTCTTCCAAACAATTCTCCGCCGTATACCTGTGCAGAGAGCCTGAAAACAGCTTCTTATTTGCACTGTGGGTACACAGGTTCTCCTCTTTCTTCTTCTGGAGGTCACCTGCTGCTAATTTTCTTCCCTGTTCTGCACTGCCCTCTCTGGTCCTTCAGCATGCTGTGCCTACAGTATCAAACACTGACTTCTCTCCAGGAAGCCTTCCTTTTCTCTGATGCAACGCAGGGTTGATACGTATTTCGCTAGTCCTTCAACCTTCGCTTCTGTCCTCTGGGAGAAAGACGAACATGACACATCCTGTGCAGGTCACAACAGCTGATCGCTCAATATCCATATTGTCTTCCTTCTAAGAGCCTCTTCAGATGTTGTATTTATTGCTTACAGAAGCATGAAAGGCAAAAAACTATCAATCCCATATCAATCCCAGTTATGTTAGAAGAAAAAAATTGAATTTCTCACTCATGAGATGAAATTGTACTTCAGCAGAAAATTCTGTTAACCTATGGTGATTCGGAAAGTTAGTGTGTAATAAAATATGGTGGGTTTTTAATATACCAACACTTTCATGTTATGACTTCTAGTAATAGTCTCTATCTTTGTTGTTTTGTTATGTTACTGACTTGTTCTGGTAATAATAGTAGCTATGTAATATTGTAGATATTTCATTTGTGGTGCAATTCTGGAATGTTAACATGCCTAAATATGATAGCTTTTGAAAAATGTTCAGCAAATTTCACATTTCAGACTCTGCATCCATGAAAGTGAAGGGGCAGTTTTTTCATTTGCTCTTACACTCATATATGAAGATTGATTGATTGATTTTGTCTTGAGGCGTGAACTGCATTTAGAGTTAAAATTACTGCATCCCTGGAGTAAATTTGTGAAAAGGTGCCAAACTCCTGAGTTGCATTTGTGTGTACAAATCAGCGTTTCCAGCAGGTAGCATTTAAGTCTCAGATCTACGGTGCTCCAAAATATAAGGCAAAGTAATTGTTCAGGTCTTCGGTGATGCCTTGGTATTTACAACTAGTGCACTTTACATGAGTGAGGCACAAATTGTGCTCCTAATATAATGGATATCTCTGCAAAGAAATATCAGAAAGTGCTTTTATGCTTTGCTCTATCAACCTTGATATATGGCATACAAATTGTGTGTGTTGGTACGCTCCCCTCTAAAGTTCTATGATCAAATTACCATGGCAACGTTCTTATGTAAGATTAAAAACAAAGGAAATTTTTAATAAAAAATTGAATGGGAAACTCTATTTCACATCGGCACTATAACACTTTTATGCATGGTTCATGTATGCTTGATGTAGCAGAGTGTTCTTGGAGAGACTCCATATTTTGAGACACTTTTATGTAAATGTGGAAACAGAGATAAATCTGATCCAAATCCCAGGCTTCTTGCTTTATTTCTTCTTTCCCTTCAGCAAAATACATAATAATTCTCAGGCCCCTGCACTTCCCTGGTCCATCCCACACCTCAGTCTCTAATAATTTTCATTCATCCCTAGTTGTGGTTGTCCATTCTTTCTTCCACTTGAAAGATTTTTTTTCCACATGGGGCTGTGATTCTCTGTCTCTTGAGTCAGTACTGCACATTGTTCTTTATGGTAGTCTGCCAGTGTAGCCATTCTAGCTGTTGGTTGGGTTTGTCTGTACTTTTGATTGCATAGTTTCACTTTTCTCTCCTTGGAAGGAAACTGTGGCCTCATCCAGACTAGGGGAGGAAAATCGATCTTAGATATGCAACTTCAGCTACGTGAATAATGTAGCTGAAGTCGAATATCTAAGATCGAATTACTCACCCGTCCAGACGGCGCGGGATCGATGTCCGCGGCTCTCCGTGTCGATTCCGGAACTCCGTTCGGGTTGATGGAGTTCCGGAATCGATGTAAGCGTGCTCGGGGATCGATATATTGCGTCTAGACTAGACGCGATATATCGATCCCCGAGCAATCGATTTTAACCTGCCGATACGGCGGGTTAGTCTGGACGTGGGCTGTGAGGTTTTGGCTTGATTCTTTCTGTACTTCTATTCTTTCTTCCACATAGGCAGAAAGAGTGGCCTTAGTGCCATTATTTGTCTTCAGCAGTACCACTCAGCTTTATCTTTCTGCTTTTGCTTGCTCCACTTTTGATTTAAAGAAAGTTATCTGTGCAGATGCAGAAAAGACGGAAGTTTTTCAATAAATATTTCTGCTCTGTATTTAGAAAGCAGGATGATATATTCATATCACAAGAGGAGGAATTACTTTCCAGTCGGTTAGTAATGAAGTGGGTATTGAACAGCATCTGCTAGGGATAAAACAAAAAATGAAAAAACAGCAGACCAAGATAACTTACACCTGATTCCTAAAAGTTGGCTGAGGAGATCTCTGGCCTGCTAATAAAGTTATTACTTCTCAAAAAGTAGTTGTCAATAGGGAATCATGAAATGGGGGTATTTTGCGTGGGATTCTGCAGGGACTGATTCCATATATGATGCTATTCAATATTTCATCAGTGATTTGCAGTAAATATAAAACCATTGATGGTAAATGGTAGAGAAAACATAGTGGCAAATGGTGGCAGGATAGCTATACAGAATAATCTAGAGCACTAGTTTACCTGGGCCCATTCAAACAGAATGTGTTTGAATATAGCCAAATGCAAGGTTATAATCTAGGATTAAAGAATGCATGCCATACCTACAAATTGGGGGACTGTATCCTGGAAAGCAGAGACTGAAAAAGATCTCTCGGTCAAAACTGACAAACAATTGAACATAAATCCCCAGTGCGATGCTGTGGCAAAAAGGCTAACTCAGTCTTTGGATGGATAAACAGGGGAGTAGGAAAGTGATTTTACCTCTGTGTCCAGACATGGTGAGATTGATATTGGAATACTGCATCCAGTTCTCATGTCCACATTCTAAGAAGGATGTTGAAATGTTGGAGATGGTGCAGAAAGAGCCGTAAAAATGACTTGAGAGGCTGAAGAAATGCTTTACAGTGAGAGATTTAAGGAGCTCAATCTGTTTATCAAAAAGAAGGTTGGGATGGTTACCTGATTAGTGTAATGGGAAGAAAATACCAGGTACTAAAGGGCTGTTTTATTTTTTATCCCATTACATTCTTGGAAAATCTAGCTTAGCTCTAAATATCCAAACTCCTCCTGGTACATAAGGAAGTGGATGAAGAGTGTATGTAAGATTTTAATAGGATGGGATATAAAATAGAAAAAATATAATGGCATTACCAATGTGATAGTTTTGATTCTTAATTACTTATTTTAGCAAACAGTAATTTCACCTTTAACTGATTTTTTTTCTTTATTTTGCAGCTCCAGTTATTAACAGATTTAACAGAAGAGTATCAGGTAAAGTTTCCCTTATTATTTTAATACACTTTTGAAAACATTTTAAATATGTACTTATTGAAAGCAATAACTTGCCAGTTTATGTGGCCCGTTAACCTTGTCTTTTGTATTTAGCACATTACATAGTAGTTATTCTATTTAAATAAGTGTAATTCTCTCTCTCTCCATTTATTTATTTTATAAATCAATAGATGGCAAATTATAGATTAGTACGAAAACCTTTTTCCTATCAATGACAGTTTAAGGCTTTAAGGCAACTTCAATATTAATAACCATTCAGTCCAGATACATTTGTGAAGACCTATATCACAGAGGCCACAGAAAAGACTCATCTAAGTAACTCTGGGAATGTTTCAGCTTCTTTCATTTGAATCTGCTGCGATTTCTTCTTGCTAATCTTCTAGATTGCTGTCAGTTTTATCTTTGACCAGAATGCAGAAAGTTAGGCCTTCTCCAATAGACCATATTTGTCACTTGGTCTAACCTGAAGAGATGGTTATCTTAAGAGCAGCAGATGCCTACGCCATGCCTCCGGAGACTGATAATAGCGAAAAATTAGACAGGTGGGCGAGGTAGTATCTTTTATTGGGCCATCTTTTGTTGGTGAGAGAGAGAAGCTTTTGAGCCACACAGAGGAGCCTGAAGAAGAGTTCTCTGTAGCTCGAAAGCTTGTGTCTCTCTCACCAACAAAAATTGATTCAATAAAAGATATTATCTTACCCACCTTGTGTCTCTAATATTCTAGGACCAACATGGCTACAGCTACACTGCCATAGCTAAAAATGTCAGATCTGCAAATGTCCATTTGTTCAGGAAGCATAATTGATGCATTTGTTCCCAGGCATAGTTCTTACACATGATTAAATATTTTGCAACTTTCTCATTTGATTTTACCATCCTTTTTTTAAGTTGACATTGAAAATGAGTGGTATTGAACCATCAGAAGGTTAAACATAAAAATAGGAACTCCACTGTTGTTCCGCCAGAGTACAGCACAAATCATCTTAAATTCTCTTTGATTTTCATTTAACTAAACTTGGATAATTGTCCAGGAAATTAGTTAAAGTAGTTCTACTTTTAAAAGTACTTTTGTGAAAATGACATTGTGAGTTCCATGTTCATTATCTGTCAATTATTTCTTGTTCAAATATTCTCCATTTTTAAATAAAAAGATATTTTTTCTAATTCACCTGTGCAAATTCAGCCTGAGGTTAGACAATTGAGATGATCCTTTCCAGTGATAGTGAATGAGAAGGAAAGATCTTTTAGGACCTTTGTATTTTCACATATAAAGTCCCCTTGCGACCAAATTGTGTCCTCATTTACACCTAGGCAGCCCTATTAGCCTTCAGTGCAATTCCTCAGGTTCAATTAAGGAGATTATTTGGAGACAAGGGTGTTGCTGCACATAAGGAGGTGGGCTATAATCAGAGCTTTTTAATTCATGTAAATTATTTTGACACTAGCATATCTGACTATTGCATTGGTGAATTTGGAGGGACATTGACAACTCGTTAAAGCACCTTATTGGTGTGGTCTCAAGGCATTTTACATTAACATAAATATTAAAGTAATCCATCCTGAGAACTAATAATTGGTTAAAAGCAATTATACATAAAAAATGTAAATGAGAAAATGGAGCTATTCCAGATGTCCAAAGAAAGTAAGCTCCATAGTGAAGGGGCAGAATGGCTAAGTGACCATTGAAAGGGGAGGTACTTCAGCACTGAAGATGCAATAAAATGCCTGTATCAGTGGTCTCATTGGTGACCAGTGCAATAATGAGTCAGTCTTTACTGAGAAACAGGGTACTTGTTTATGAAGGCCTCTATATGTTATGAACTGGCAGTGAATGTAAAACCAGATTACTAACTAATGCAACTGGGCTAAAATTATGTTAGGTAATATGGTTGCAACTTCAGCTTTTACATTGTACATTGTTGATAAATTTATAGGAGTTGTAATAGCAATGACTGAACCTTATTATATTAGAGTTACATGGAGCTGTCATACAAATGTGTGATTTAAAGCTGTACATCTTATAGTCTTATACTAGTTTTTATTAGTCTTATGTTTTTAAAACCTCTTCATGATAGCTTTTTTTGATGTGGATGGGGGGAGCAGTAGACATGGTATATCTTGACTTTAGTAAAGCTTTTGATACTGTCTTGCATGACCTTCTCATAAACAAACTAAGGAAATGCAATCTAGATGGAGCTACTATAAGGTGGGTGCAAAACTGACTGGAAAACCGTTCCCAGAGAATAGTTATCAGTGGTTCACGCACATGCTGAAAGGGCGTAACGAGTGGGATCCCACAGGGATCAGTTCTGGGTCTGGTTCTGATCAATATCTTCATCAGTGATTTAGATAATGGCATAAAGAGTAGACGTATAAAGTTTGCAGACGATCCCAAGCTGGGAGGGGTTGCAAGTGCTTTGGAGGATAGGATTATAATGCTGTCATAAATAGATAAGAAAAGTTAATAGCACAGAAGTACTTTATATCTCTTTGACTGTAAAGGGTTAACAAATTCAGTAAGCCTGGCTGTCACCTGACCAGAGACCAATCAGAGGACAGGATACTTTCAAATCTTGAGGGAGGGAAGTTTTTGTGCTGTGTTGTTAGTTTTGGTGGTTGTTCACTCTGGGGGCTCAGAAGGACCAGACGTGCAACCAGGTTTCTCTCCAATCTCTCTGATACAGGCTCTTATAAATTCAGACTAGTGAGTACTAGGTAGAGAAAGCGAGTTAGGCTTATGGTTGTTTTCTTTATTTGCAAATGTGCATTTGGCTGAAAGGAGTTCAATTTGGTATTTTGCTGAAAAGATTTTAATTTGTACTTGTATACTTAGGCTGGGAGAGTATTCCCAGTGTCTATAGCTGAAAGACCCTTACCTATTACGTTTTAAATTTACAAAGATAATTTTTACTGTTTTTTTCTCTTAAACAAGAAAAGCTTTTAATTAAAGAACCTGATTGTTTTTTTTATACTGGTGAGACCCCAGGGGACGAAGTCTGGATTCACCAGGGAATTGGTGGGGAGAAAGGAGGGAAGAGGGGGAGAGAGAGGCTAATCTCTCTCTGTGTCAGGATTACTTTCTCTCTCAGGAAGAGTCTGGGAGGGGGAAAGAGAAGGAGGGAGGAAGGTGAATTGTCATCTCTGTTTTAAGATTCAAGGAGTTTGAATCACAGTGATCTTCCAGGATAACTCAGGGAGGGGAAGTCTGGGAGAGGCAACGGTGAGGGAAAGGGTTTACTTTCCTTGTGTTAAGATCCAGAGGGTCTGGGTCTTGGGGGTCCCCGGGCCAGGTTTTGGGGGGACCAGAGTGTACCAGGCACTGGAATCCCTGGTTGGTGGTGCACCGCTATTTTTCCTGTGGAGACACCACTTTTAGTTGTGGCCCAGCCATGAGCCTCCTCTTATATCCAATGAGGGTTAGCCCTTAAGCGGCTGGCTGCTTCCACACAAGTTCTTTCTTAGGATTGACACTTCGAGAGGCTTAATTATAATAAAAACAATTTTTTATTATTTATTCTTCCAATAATATTCAAATGATAACTAGTATTACAATACTTAACAATCTCCTAGTATTAATTCAATTGATTGTATCTATCTTTAGAATATCTATTGTCACAGCTGATCAGGCCGTACGTTTTAGCAGCAATAACCTTACCTTTTTAGAATAAGCGCTT
Source organism: Gopherus evgoodei (assembly GCF_007399415.2). Taxonomy (NCBI): domain Eukaryota; kingdom Metazoa; phylum Chordata; order Testudines; family Testudinidae; genus Gopherus; species Gopherus evgoodei. Next base: position 129,606,533 of record NC_044328.1, on the reverse strand, counting down.
ATGTATGTTCCTTTATCGCAACAGCCTTTTACTCTTCGAATGGCTTAAACGCAGCAAAGCTGAGTCCACTGTTGCCCCTGTTTTGCCTGTATCCCCAATCGTCTGACGCCTCTGGTGGAACCGGATACTCTCTAGGGTGGTCCGGGTTCAATACGAGATCTCCCTTGGTGGGGATGTGTCTCGAGACCCTTCCCAATCCCGCTCACTTGGGCTCTTGACCGCCACTCAAGGCAGATCTCCTATGGTGGGGATGTGTCTGTCTGAGCTTAGGCCTTGTCTCCAAGGATTTCGAGATTCTCACGGCTACCAGTTGACTGCGATTTCCTTACGGTCCGTGGACTGGGCAGAGACCACTATCGGCACGTCCTTCACTGAGGATCAGGTATCCCAATGTGGCTCTCCCCGAATGTGTGTTCCCGAGCGTCTTTTATGCGATTTAGAAATACAGGCAAACACGTCAACAGCGCTTCTTATGCAAATTACATTTTGCCTTGCGGTTTGCGGTTAAGCGCATCCTGTTTAGTTATAGTGTATTTCATCCGCTGTTCTACGAAGCAGCGGAGGTCTCTTGCACAGCTGTTCTGCATAGCAACATATAAGGCCATAGGTCAGAGCAGGCCCAGCATTCACAGGTGGCAGCGCTACGGCTTCTAGGCTGGTGATTGAGCTTAGAGGAATTCATGCTGGCACCCCATCTTTTGGACACTAAGGTTCAGAGTGGGGGATTATACCATGACAAATGCAAAATGATCTGAACAAACTGGAGGAATGGTTTGAAGTAAAGAGGATGAAATTCAATAAGGACAAATGCAAAGAACTCCACTTAGGAAGGAACAATAAGCTGCACACATACAAAATAGAAAATGACTGCCTTGGAAGGAATACTCCGGAAAGGGATCTGAGAGTCCTAGTGGACCACAAGCTAAGTATGAGTTAGTGTAACGCTGTTGCAAAAAAAGCAAACATCATTCTGGGATGTATTAGCAGGAGTGTTGTAAGCAAGACATGAGAAGTAATTCGTCCGCTCTACTCCATGCTCATTAGGCCTCAGCTGGAGTATTGTGTCCCGTTCTGGGTGCCACATTTCAGGAAAGATGTGGACAAATTGGAGAAAGTCCAGAGAAAAGCAACAAAATGATTAAAGGTCTAGAAAACATGACTTGTGAGGGAAGATTGAAAAAATTGGGTTTGTTTAGTCTGGGGGAAAGAAGACGGAGAGGAGACATAACAGTTTTCAAGTATGTACAAGGTTGTTACAGGAGGAGGGAGAAAAATTGTTCTTCTTAACCTCTGGGCATAGGACAAGAAGCAATGGGCTTAAATTGCAGCCAGGGAGGGTTTAGGTTGAACATTAGGAAAAACTTCCTAACTGTTAGGATGGTTATTGTGTAGGGAGGTTGTGGAATCTCTATCATTGTAGATTTTTAAGAGCAGGTTAGACAAACATCTATCAGGGATGGTCTAGATAATACTTAGTCCTGCCGTAAGGGCAGGGGACTGGACTAGATGACCTCTCGAGGTACCTTCTGTTCCTATGATTCTATAAGGTAAGCTTCCTCCACTCTTGGCTTACATAGCAGGTCATGAGCAGAGGTGTAAGATAAGTATGGGCAAATTAATTGAGGATGAACAAATAAAGCATAAGCAATGGAAAGAGTATTTTGAAGACCTGTACCATGTTGTGAACACAGTAGATGAAAATCTCCCGGAGAAGCTTCCCAGTACAAATGGGGGAGAGAAGATGCTTGAATTCTAAGAAGACTAAGTAAAGATCTCTATAGAAATTTTGAAAAAGAAAAAAGCACCAGGAAGTGACAACATAATTGCAGAGCTGTTGCAAGCAGGCAAGGAACATGTGGTAAAGCTATTTAACAAAAATTACAGGCAAGACCAAGTGCCAAGTGAATGTGAGAAAATAAGAGTACCAATCTATAAAAAAAAGGAGTTAAGAGTAAGTGAAAGAACTAGAAGAATCATCGTCTTGAGCATGCCAACGAAAGCATTCGAGACATTGTAGAGAATGAAGAGGTACCTGAATGAAGCAGGGCTTGCAGAAGGAGCGTGTTGGATTTAGGTGGAGATGAAGTACAATAGATCAGGCATTTGTGATAAGACAGTTAATTTGTAGAAATACCTAGTGTGATGCTGTGTACCCTGGTGTCCGCTCAGGACTGGGCTGTAGGCTAATTCATTCAAAGTTAATAACAATCAGAGGAGCAACAAAAGGTATTGTAGTATAATCAGGCCATTCACTTGTGTATTAATTGAGTTAAAAGAAATGTTAAAGATATAATCTTCATTTATCTATGTTGATTGCTATTGCATTACATTATGTATATTCCTGTAACTAGTTAACCCTAGATCAAACGTGTTTGTTAGTGTTAAGATGAGAGTATACTTGATGTGTAAACTTCATGAAGATTAATGGATTGTTGTTTGCTATTACTTTACCTTTTACATTGTGTATATCCCTGTAATTAAATTACCCATCAAATGCGATTGGAGCCTTGGAAATATAAATGAAGAAGAGTGCTAACTTCAAAGCAAGGGCCATTATGTTTGACAATGGAAATTCACTGCTCCACACAGGAAGACATTGTTCAGATTGTCGTTTTTAAGCAGACACTATAAATACTGATTCAAAAGAATAATCCTTATCTCTGACTGCTTCGACTCTTACAGAGAGGATATGAAATGCAAAGTGGAGATCCCCAGAACATCAGGGTTCCATGAAAAGATTTTTGGGAAACTAGCAGTGTATTACATCAACTGCTATCATTTTGGATTTACAAACTTTAACTCATTATATTTTAATTGCTTTAACCTCTCAATAACTCATTTTTTCTTAGCTAATAAACCTATAGTTTGTTTACTATAGAATTGGCTGTCAGCATTTTCTTTGGTGTGAGCTCCAAAATACCAACTGATCTGGGGTAAATTACTGATCCTTTGGGATTGCAAAAAACCAGATGTGGTGTGATTATTTTGTTTTTGGGTTTTTTTGTTTATGTGACCATTATCACTAAGTCCAATTTGTCTGGGTGGCAGGATGAGCCTGGCGTGCCCAAGGGAACTGTCTGGTACAGTGATCCAGGAGTTCAAATTTGTTACTGGCTTGATTAAATCTAATTTCTAACGTTCTGACCTAAGATTGGCACTCACAGTTATGAACCACTCCAGACAGCGTGACACCTAGAACACAACCAAACCTGTTGCAACAACTTTATAAATTTCAAACAGGCTTCTGGTAGCATTTTGCAGAAGGGGTTATGGCAAGTCTTGAAGAATGCATGTCATTCCTGAGTAATTGATCAGTCTGACAGAAAACATCTACAGCAAGTTGAGGAGTGCAGTGAGAGTAGAGAGAAAACCGACTGCATAGTTCAGGACAACCGTAGGAGTGAGATAAGGATGCATGCTATTGCCAGATCTGGTTAACTGGGTACTGGAAGCAGCAATGGCTGTAGCACTGACAGATGGAACGAGAAGTCATGTTACATGGGAAGACCGTGAATAACCTTAAAGTTGCAGACTATATTGACCTCGTGGCTTTGACAAAGGAGGAGTATTTACAGAGAATAACTAACGAGGTAGACCGAGAAAGCAGAAAACTTGGATTGAAGATCAACGTGGAGAAGACAAAAACTTTGGCAACTGGAAGACAAGAAAAAGAGGTAAAGATTGAAGATAGAAATGAATTAGAACAAGTGGGAAAAATTTGTGTACCTTGGAGGATTAATATCAAAGCATGGGAATTGTGAAGATGACACAAAGTGAATTGGACTAGCCACTACTGCATTTGGAAAACTCTACAAGATGTGGAAGGCTCATTTAGATAAAAATGAGTATTTGTGTACATGAGACACATGTGGTGGTGGTACTGGTTTTTAGGTTGGAATGCTGGAGTCTGAGGAATGCTCACAAATGAAAGACATTGACTGCAGAAGGAACTGCTGGAGGGGAATATTGAGTTTCAAGACTGTTAAAAATGTAGTTTAAAATGATTTAAATTGAAGATAGTCTGGCTTTTCGCAAAGTAATTTTATTGTTTGAGGCTCTGTTCTTTTCAGGTTTCCCAGTCTTTTGGGGTGATTTTTTTTAAATGTTTCAGCCCAAACTCTTCAGCTATTTTTGAGAGAAAAATGTCACTCTAAATCCTTTCTCGTCATATCTAGAGAGAGAGAACATCATGAACAGTTTTAGATTATGGAACCTTTTCTATAGATGTTGGCATAGAAAGTACGCTTATTAAGTTTGCAGACGATATCAAACTGGGAGGGATTGCAACTGCTTTGGAGGACAGGGTCAAAATTCAAAATGATCTGGACAAATTGGAGAAATGGTCTGAGGTAAACCGGATGAAGTTCAATAAAGACAAATGCAAAGTGCTCCACTTAGGAAGGAACAATCAGTTTCACACATACAGAATGGGAAGAGACTGTCTAGGAAGGAGTATGGCAGAAAGAGATCTAGGGGTCATAGTGGACCACAAGCTAAATATGAGTCAATAGTGTGATACTGTTGCAAAAAAAAGCAACCGTGATTCTGGGAACCCTTAACAGGTGTGTTGTAAACAAGACACGAGAAGTCATTCTTCTGCTCTACTCTGCACTGGTTAGGCCTCAACTGGAGTATTGTGTCCAGTTCTGGGCACCGCATTTCAGGAAAGATGTGGAGAAATTGGAGAGGGTCCAAAGAAGAGCAACAAGAATGATTAAGGTCTTGAGAACATGACCTATGAAAGAAGGCTGAAAGAATTGGGTTTGTTTAGTTTGGAAAAGAGAAGACTGAGAGGGGACCTGATAGCAGTTTTCAGGTATCTAAAAGGGTATCATCAAGAGGAGGGAGAAAACTTGTTCACCTTAGCCTCTAAGGATAGAACAAGAAGCAATGGGCTTAAATTGCAGCAAGGGAGATTTAGGTTGGACATTAGGAAAAAGTTCCTAACTGTCAGGGTAGTTAAACACTGGAATAAATTGCCTAGGGAGGTTGTGGAATCTCCATCTCTGGAGATATTTAAGAGTAGGTTAGATAAATGTCTGTCAGGGATGGTTTAGACAGTATTTGGTTCTGCCATGAGGGCAGGGGACTGGACTCGATGAACTCTTGAGGTCCCTTCCAGTCCTAGAGTCTATGAATCTATATAACCAACAACCTCTAGGAAATTAAACCCGGAAACTATATTGAACAAATGGTACAGTTGCATGGTTAAGTGCTTACAAATTCAAGAAATGACAAGAAGTTTCCACGCATAACTGCAGCAGCATCCCTCTGTGCATATGCATTTTGATAGTCGTTACTTACATGGTATTATGTGAGAGTGGATCATATATCAATTTAACATTTGTAGCATCCTGTAGCAAACTTTGGTTCTTGTATATTTAAGTTATCCAATATTTCTGCATTTGCAATCATTCAATGTAAATTTGCATCTGTAAGGTCTGCTTTTTAATAGAGAGTCTTGATCCTGCAAGTTGTTTTGTGCTAAAACCTTTTATGTAATTTGGGCTCTGTGCAGGTGCAGGGAATGTAATTTATACATAAAAGCAGCAAAGAGTCCTGTGGCACCTTATAGACCAGGGGTAGGCAACCTATGGCACGGGTGCCGAAGGCGGCACGTGAGCTGATTTTCAGTGGCACTCACACTGCTTGGGTCCTGGCCACTGGTCCGAGGGGTGCTGCATTTTATTTAATTTTAAATGAAGCTTCTTAAACATTTTAAAAACCTTATTTACTTTACATACAACAATAGTTCAGTTATATATTGTAGACTTATAGAAAGAGCCCTTCTAAGATCATTAAAATCTGTTACTGGCACGTGAAACCTTAAATTAGAGTGAATAAATGGAGACTCGGCACAGCACTTCTGAAAGGTTGCTAACCCCTGTTACAGACTAACAGATGTATTGGAGCATGAACTTTCGTGGGTAAATACCCACTTTGTTGGATGCACGAAAACTCATGCTCCAATACGTCTGTTAGTCTATACGGTACCACAGGACTCTCTGCTGCTTTTACAGATCCAAACTAAAACGTCTACCCCTCTGATAATTTATACATAGTTCCTTCTTAGGTGCAATTTACAAGGTAAATTAGATTCACTGTCACATTTCTCTATTGAAAATTTAGGTAGCCTATATAGATAGATGCCCCCTCTCTCTATCCCCGACTTTCACTTCTGTCATAGATTATGCTTAATCTGTAGTATATTATGTAAGAGATGCTTATTTTGTGCTTGTTATATGAATAACATCAGTGGATTTTGTTTGGTGTAAACAAAGCAGTCCTCTGTACTGCAGGGTGTTAAATACATTAATCTGAGGCAGTGGTTCTCAATTTATTTCACATCTTCAGTTGTAAATAAAGTTGCAGTTCCATCAGGAGGTTCTCTAATTATTTTGGTTTATTTATGTATAAAAAAATTCCTGGATCTTAACAGTGACATTAACAATAATAATACTATATATAAAAGGTCCCTGGTAAAAAGAGAAGCTTTTGAAGTGTGATCTGAAGGTCAGCTAACTTTGGGTTCTCAGACCAAGATGGGAAGTTAGTTCTGCAATCTGTGACCCTTTACTGATTCCCAGTAAATCTGACTGACTTAACCTGAGTCTTTGAACTGCATTTCTGCAGTGTAGTGGATATTGTGTTTGCCTTGCATGAGGTTTTGGTTTCAAAACCAGGCAGAAACATTGCCTTTAGGAAGTCAGACTAGCTGGAGGTGGTGGTGGAACTGGGGGAGACTTGTGTAGTGATTGATTTTGGGGAGTTTATATTTGGTTTTGATAAGCACTTTCTTATCAGAACTCAAAGATGTAATTACAAGTTTATATCTCAAAGATTTGAGTATGTGTTTATGTTATATGGGAGCTTACTTCAATAAATTTAAGCACTTGAAAGACCATGATCCCACTTGAATATTGCTAGAAGGACCGTATTCCGGTTTTCTAAATACATTCTCCTTCCCCCACTTGTTATGTGTACTTGTGCTGATTATTTGCAGCCTTTTGTGGTTTCTGATGTCAGTTAAGTAATAAGACTGCAAATGACTTGTAATTTGGTCTACTATTGGCTTCATCTTTATAATAAAACTTTAAATGCTAGGGATGCAGAGAACTTATGAAATTCTTTGAGATCCATGGATGTAAGGTGCTAGAGAGGCACAAAAATATTTTCCTCTCTGCCTTTTAAATTCAGCATTGCCAGGAAATTTAATCTCCCAGGAAAGTTTAAGCAGGTAATAGATTTGTTCTCTCATAGCCTTGTGCTTTGGATGGAAGGTAAGGAGGGCTGGTTAGTGTTTTTTTTCTGAATTGATAATTGAGTATATCAATTTGCTAGAAATATATCCTTGTCCTACATTCTTGTGTAGGTCACAGAGGTAATATTTTCAGCTAAAAATGTCTCTCTAAAATTTAATATTTTTATTAATATTTTCAGTGAACACTTAAATGCTGGATACTACTACAGAATCCTAGGATAGATACAGCCTTTGTCACTGGTACATGATTTTTGTTTTTTACATTATTACCTGCAACCAGAGGAGCTACTGATCTTTGCAAAGATGAATGTCATTGACTAATTTTGGAATATATTTGATGGAATTATTTATTTATTAAAAGTAGCTTTTGCACATTATGGATTTGTGTATTATCACCCCTGCAAGGTGGCAAAATTTTAGGCCCTTGTTGGTCTGTTTTCTGTTGAAGGTAAAACCAGTGACAGTCTATATTTTGACTATAACTTATTTTAATAGCATTAAACACAACGTTTCTTGAACAGAGGTGGTCAGATAGCCCTCAGGCAATCCTCTCTCAGGAATCTTGGCTAGAACACCAGTGTTCTGTTCCACGAGGTGAACTCTGCCCCAAGAATCCGCTCCAGTTAGAGTAAGGCAGAGAGCCAACTCTCTTGCTGTTCGGAAAGCTCCCCCCAGAAAGAAACTGCATCATAAAACTAAAAACACTGCAGCATTTCTTTCAAATGGTATTCATGTGATACGAAAAAGAATTTAAATTATTATAACTGTGCCATCTCCACTGTCACCATAACAGTATAAATGCCACCTGGCCACAGTGGGTGGAAGCAGCAATGATGGAAATAAAGGGGTGATTATCAGGGGCTCCATTTCAGATTTCAGTGAGAGACCAGAGGCCGCTTAGGCCCTTGGAAGCTCTTGGATTTTTTGACGGATAAAACATTAAAAATCAGTGTATTTGGGGACCTTTTGTTGTGATTATTTCCAATATTTTAATAAAAATTCATATAGGTTTACTATAACAAAATTGCCAACACCGACGCCTTTCACTTGGGTTGACAGCAGGATTCAAACTTGGGTCTGTCAAAGCTGAAAACACAAGCCTTTACAGCTTGAATTAAGAGAGTGACTCCTCCAGCTAGTAGCGTTAGTAGGTTCTTATTTTATGTGGAGCAGTCACCAGCAGGGGACAGAGATGCACTGAACTAGACAGGATACTGGAGACTGTGCTAGGTGGGTGATAGCTAAGAACTTAAGAATGGCTGTACTGGATTAGACCAATGGTTTATCTAAACTGTCCTCGAACAATGGCCAATGAACAGAAAAGGGCAATTGTTGATTGATCCATCCTGTGTCATCCCCTCCCAGTTTCTGGCAACTGAAGCTTAGGACACCCAGAGCATTTAAGATAATGTTAAAATATTTACTATAAGCCAGGGGTTCTCAATCTTTTTCTTTCTGAGGCCCTCCCAATGTGCTATAAAAACTCCATAGCCCACCTGTGCCACCACAACTGGTTTTCTGCATATAAAAGCCAGAGTTGGCATTAAGGGGTAGAAAGCAGGGCATTTGCCTGGGGCCCCACACCACAGTGGGCCCTGCAAAGCTTAAGTTGCTCAGGCTTCAACTTCAACCCCTGATAGGAGAACTCAGCACGCCAAGCTTCAGCTCTGCACAATGGGGCATTGGTGTTCTGCCCTGGGCTCCAGTGAGTCTAACAATGACCCTGCTTGGTGGACCCGCTGAAACCTGCTCGTGGCTCCCCAGGGGGCTCCAGGCCCCTATTTGAGAACTGCTATAAACCAAACTAAATCAATAAAATAATAAAGTTCACTGTGTTCATTGCTGATCCCCTTAGCAGTAATATCCAGATAATTTACTTATCCATTATCATGGAATCCACTGATGTCAAGGGTTTCTGTGGTGGGAAACTTAGCTTGCCCATCTTCCCTATCCTCTCCCCCATCCAAGAACAGCCACTTAAGACTATATCACAAGGAGAGCTAAAAGGGTTGTATCGTCTTTCCATTGCTTAAAGTCTCAGCTGTGTCCTGGATGCCAACATTTCAGTTTCCCCCTTCCCCAAACAACTTCTACAATATGGTCATGTTAATACACAAATATGGCATATGGAAAACTTGGCAGCAGTGTGAAATAAACTGAATTTAATATCAGTCTGCACAAGCAAAGCTGTACTCACTGAATGTCTATTCATGCTTAATTCATTTTTGTATTTAATCAAGCAAAAATTTCCATTTTGGAATATACCTGAATCTGCTTCAGAAATTCTAGTTTGAATGGAGTGCTGCAGAAATGTATTAAGGGCCTTAATACAGAATTTAAGTCCAGCTGAGCATATTGGTAGCCTTGATTATATGAACTAATTATCTCTGGTCAAATTGAAAAACTAGCTGAAAAATTGTTTTTGGATTTATTTAAACTTAACACAATTTTGTGTGATACTGAAACTAAAATTCCTCCAGTTTGATCTAGGTGAAAAGAGAAAATCTTTGTATTCTTAAGGCCAAAATAAAATATATAAATCCGGATGCATTTGCATTGCTTTAAGAGTACTGTAGTCATAAGATGACCTTCCATTCCAACAAGACATTTGATGAATCATTTAACTTTTTCAGTCTGTAAGACTTAGACCCACACAAGTTTATTGTTTGACTGGTAATCATAGTTTATGCTTCATTGGTACACACTACAAAGAGTTGCAAGTAACTATGGAACCCTTGTTAAAAAAAAACAAACAAACATATTCACCAGTGTTGTTTTTAAATGTCAAGGTAACTGAAGTACAACTTTTGTCTTTTGCCTTTGTATATTCTGAAAAATGAATCAAACTACCAGTATCTCTGTTAGCAGAGTAGGCAAAACTCTTTTTTTAGCTGGATGAAGAGCTTGTGAACTATATTAGTCTCCCGATATACTTTGTAACTTTACTCAGGTCTAACCTCTTGTGGGCGATATAATATGACATTTTGGGGTCCTGTTGAATTAATCCACGCTCCTTCTGGACACCCCAATAATGACAGTAGCCAAAGCCTGCGCTCGATCCTCTGAGATGCAGATCTAGCCATAGTATAAAGTGTTTTCCTCCTCTGTGGATGCCACCTGCCTCTTCTCTTCTCTGCCAACATCTTTTAACCTTAAGTCATTTATGGAGGAAAATTGGGTAACTAATTCAGTATAAATGATGTACTTTCCATACTTTTAACATACTGGATTGTGGGACTGAAGAGATTAACTGGAAATGGAGGTTTGGCTGCTTCTGATATTTAGTGAGTTCTCACGTTTCACTATTTGCAATTTTAATAGAACTGCTACTGGTATGGTGACCCCTGGTGAGTGTTTACAGGGAAACTATAATCTGTAAGAGATTTATGTTAGAAATGCAGATTGTTACTTGTGGCTTCTCTGTTACAAAAATCTGATGTGCTTGTCATTTTTTGCTGGTCTTCATTGCAGAAATGACATAACTACAAGTGACAATAAATTGTCTTTAAAAATGCTGATATGAGTGCAGGGACTAAGTGTGTGGGAGGGCAGATGAAAGTAGTGATGGCAGTGTGTGGGTGCTTTCATGTAAGAAATATGAGTCATTATTCATTACATTAATGGAAAGAAGACCTTTTCCTCTCTTTGGAATACAGAGGTTTCTTTAAAAATGTTCATGCGTAATTGCCGCTTAATAAATAATGAAAAGGAATTTGCTTTTAGAAATTAGCAAATGTAACTTCAGTTAGTTGATACATATTGTATAGATACATTAGATTTCATCTTGAAGTAATATTTAATGATTCGTGATAACAGCTAGTGATGCTTATATTTCAGATCATACCGAAAAAGGTCTAGTCTAGGGGTCGGCAGCCTTTCAGAAGTGGGGTGCCGAGTCTTTGTTTATTCACTCTAATTTAAGGTTTCGCGTGCCAGTCATACATTTTAGCATTTTTAGAAGGTCTCTTTTTATAAGTCTATAGTATATAACTAAACTATTGTTGTATGTAAAGTAAATAAGGTTTTTAAAACGTTAAAGAAGCTTTATTTAAAATTAAAATGCAGAGCCCCCTGGACCGGTGGCCAGGACCCAAGCAGTGTGAGTGCCACTGAAAATCAGCTCGCATGCTGCCTTCGGCAAGTGTGCCATAGGTTGCCTATCCCTGGTCTAGTCTAAAGCCGTAGGTGCTGATCCTTAATATAAAATGCATAATATAAAAGCTACTATTTATAATACCTGACCCAACTAGCATCTACCCTCCCCCACACAATACAAATCAATCACCAGATGGACAAAAAGTACTAACGTGGAAGGATTTAAATTACTGATTTTTTTTAATTCTTGTCCTAAAAGATGTATTCACATTGGTTGGTTGGTATAAGCATTAAACTGTATTAATTTGCAACCAAATATAGCAGGCTTTATACAAAATTTGTTACTCCTTTTAACCAACCAAGAGGATAGACTCTATCTATACGCATTTATTAAGCAATTATATATCTTAACATCCATTTATGCAGATTCTTAAATTTTACTTTTTTATGTAACATATGTAAAATGTGGTAAAGTTGTGTTTAAAAATTCTATTTTTTCCCCCTCAGGATTTGTTTTGAGCTGCATTATGATGGTAATTAGATTCAATAAAAATGTACAAAATAGCATTTAAAAATTGTTTATTAAATAAAACTACCTTAAATGTACTTGGTACATAAGGGGGGAAAAACAAGTTTATCAAGAAACATGTTTAATTTAAAACTGATTTATTAGACAAAGCTAGTATTAATTGTAGTTGGTGAATTGATGGACTGTTTCTGGTCACACTGGGCCTTCAGGTGCCTTTTAAATACCTTTGAAAATTCAGCCTCATGGTCTTCAGGTTTAGAATTATTAGACCTCATCCTCTCCCATCTGGTTTCCATTCATAGATTATAAAAGGAAAACAAGCTTTTCTGCTCTTTCAGCTCCCAGTTTCTTAATTTTGAATGAGCTTATCCAAATGAAAACAAATATTCTCTCTGCACCTGCTGCTAACTGAAACCAGAAATGATGAAGGGAAAAGTTTTTCTGCATAACAAATTGAAAATATTTACATGTGGAAAATTTGCTTCATTATAAAGCATGAAAATAATATACATAATGCATTACATTGCGACATATTCATAAACATTTGAGCAGATCTCAAAATTAGATGTTCCCCCCGTTTATGTATGTAATTAAAAAAGCAGCTCTGTTTAACTCATTAAAATTTGAGAACTCATTGATGGAGCATTTTTTATTTAAATAATTTGAATCGCTAATAGTAATTTTAGTCCTGAACATAAGTTGTCGTAATTTCAAGTTTAATTTTAAACTGATTTATTTTATCCACCCTGAAAAATACTCTGTGCCCCTCCAGAAACTTCAACCAGCCTTTCGCAAAAGCAGAGAAAACCGGTGAAAGCACAAATGTATTTGCTGATCACATTTATGGGAATATTACATGGTGAGAAAGGCCTCAAGAAGATCCCAAGCCATCTAGGACTTTAGTTACTAGATCCCCATTTTAAGGCTGGATATAGGAAAAAAAAATTCTCCCTGAAACAGTCTCTCATAATAACTGCTTTGAGATCTCTGTATGCTTCCCTTTCTGTGGTAACTTGAACTTTTCTTTCCAGTTTTTCTGTGGATAATGCATGTAACAGAAAAGTGATTTTAATTTAAGAGGACTAGAATCTATACAAAATGTTTCCTGTAGATATTGCAGGGTATGTGGCTAATCATATTAGGAGCCTTCTATGCTCCTGACAGAATTCTGCGCCTGTGCAGGAGCACAGAATTCATATGGCCAACATATTTTTGTGCACCCCTGCAGAAAAACGCAAAAGAACATGTTCATAAATGATCTGGGTAAACAGTGAGGTGGCAAAATTTGCAGGTGATGCAAAACTACTCAAAGTATCAGCGGGGTAGCCGTGTTAGTCTAGATCTGTAAAAAGCGACAGAGTCTTATGGCACCTTATAGACTAACAGACATATTGGAGCATAAGCTTTCATGTGTGAATACCCACTTCGTCAGACGCATGTAGACATCATCATCATCATCATGGCTACATGCATCTGATGAAGTGGGTATTCACACACGAAAGCTTATGCTCCAGTATGTCTGTTAGTCTATAACAGGGGTCGACAACCTTTCAGAAGTGCTATGCCGAGTCTTCATTTATTCACTCTATTTTAAGGTTTCGTGTGCCAGTAACCGATTTTAATGATCTTAGAAGGGCTCTTTCTATAAGTCTACAATATATAACTGAACTATTGTTGTATGTAAAGTAAATAAGGTTTTTAAAATGTTTAAGAAGCTTCATTTAAAATTAAATAAAATGCAGCGCCCCCCAGACCGGTGGCCAGGACCCAAGCAGTGTGAGTGCCACTGAAAATCAGTTCACATGCCGCCTTCGGCACTCATGCCATAGGTTGCCTACCCCTGGTCTATAAGATGCCACAGGACTCTGTTGCTTTTTACTCAAGATAGTTAAGTCCCAGGCAGACTGCGAAGAGCTCTACAATAAGATCTCTTAGAACTGGGTGACTGGGCAACAAAATGGCAGATGAAATTCAGTGATGAATTTCAAGTAATGCACATTGGAAAACATAATTCCAACTATACATATAAAATGATGGTGTCTAAATTAGCTGTTACCACTCGAGAAAGAGATCTTGGAGTCATTGTGGGTAGTTCTCTGAACACATCCACTCAATGTGCAGCGGCAGCCAAAAAAAAACAAATAACATTGGGAATAATTACATAAGGGATAGATAATAATATCATATTGCCTCTATATAAATCCATGGTATGCCCACATCTTGAATACTGTGTGCAGATGTGGTTGCCCCATCTCAAAAAAGATATATTGGAATTGAAAAATGTTCAGAAAAGGGTGACAAATTATTAGGGGTATAGAACGGCTTCTGTATGAGGAGAGATTACAGACTGGGACTTTTCAGGTTGGAAAAGAGACAACTAAGGGTGGATATGATAGACGGGGATAAAATCATGACAGGTGTGGAGAAGGTAAATAAGGACGTGTTATTTACTCCTTCTCATAACACAAGAACTAGGGGTCACCAAATGAAATCAATAGGCAGTATGTTTAAAACAAACAAAAGGAAATATTTCTTCACACAATGCACAGTCAGCCTGTGGAATTCTTTGCCAGAGAATGTTGTGAAGGCCAAGACGCTAACAAGGTTCAAAAAAGAACAGGAGAAGTTCATGGAGTTGTTAGCCAGGATGGGCAGGGATGGTGTCCCTAGCCTTTGTTTGCCAGAAGTTGGGAATGGGCGACAGGGGATGGATTACTTGATGATTACCTGTTCTGTTCATTTCCTCTGGGGCACCTGGCATTGGCCACTGTTGGCAGATAGGATACTCGGCTAGATGGACGTTTGGTCTGACCTAGTATGGCCCTTCTTATGTTCTTATGTAAACCCAGTTTTAGATCTATTGACACAGGTATGAAGCCATCTTTACTTACAGGCAATGTTTGAAAATAATTTTCTAAAACGATTATTAGTTCACAAATGTCGTCTAGGACTTGAACCAGCATTTCCCAAGTGGTTGATTCTGGGAAGAATTTGTGGTTGTTTGTCACTATCTCCTTCCCCTTACCATCACCTCCACATGTCCTGAAAGCACTCCCCCTATGGGGCCACCCACAGTGTAGGGGAAGAGGGGTGGTTTGAGCCAGGTCTCCTGCTTGTGAAGGCTCCCATTGCAACCTGGTTCACCAGGTCACAGTGCCATGCAGATTTGTCTTGTCATGATGGAGAGGTGGCCAGGACAAATTTGAGTGAGTGGCACTGTGACCCCATGCACCAGGTTGCAAGACCCAGAGTAGGGGGCTGGCTGAGGCTGCGGGGGTGGGGGGCAGGGCTAGGAGAGCAAGAGTGAGGGAGGCTTGGGGGCTAGGCTGAGGTAGATGGACAGAAGGAAATAGGAGGCTGGGGAAAGGTGCTAGCAGTGTGAAAAGCACATAATTTTCTGTTTGTGTTTGAATCAAAAACATTTAAAAATACTAGTTATTGTGTGTGTCTCCACAGAAGACAAATGCAGTTGATGAGTCGACTTAGTAAAAAGCTTGGGAACCGCTGACTTAGGCCATGTCTACATCTAAAATTTTGCAGCGCTGGTAGTTACAGCTGTATTAGTACAGCTGTATAGGGCCAGCGCTGCAGAGTGGCCACACTTACAGCAACCAGCGCTGCAAGTGGTGTTAGATGTGGCCACACTGCAGCGCTGTTGGGCGGCTTCAAGGGGGGTTCGGGGAACGGGAGAGCAAACCGGGAAAGGAGACCAGCTTTGCCGCGGTTTGGTCTCGCGTTCCCGGAGCCACCCAGCAAACCGCAGGGAAGGAGACCTGCTTGCTCGGGGGTTCGGGGAACGTGAGAGCAAACCGGGAAAGGAGACCAGCTTCGCCGCGGTTTGCTCTCGCGTTCCTCGAACCACCCTGCAAACCGCAGGGAAGGAGACCAGCTTGCTCGGGGTTCGGGGAACTAGAGAGCAAACCGGAAAGGAGACCAGCTTCGCCACGGTTTGCTCTCGCGTTCCCGAACCCCCTGCAAACCGCAGGGAAGGAGACCTGCTTGCTCGGGGCTCCGGGAACTAGAGAGCAAACCGGGAAAGGAGACCCGCTTCGCTGCGGTTTGCTCTCGCGTTCCCGGAGCCACCCTGCAAACCGCAGGGAAGGAGACCTGCTTGCTCGGGGAACGGGAGAGCAAACCGCGGCGAAGCTGGTCTCCTTTCCCGGTTTGCTCTCGCGTTCCCGGAGCCACCCAGCAAACCGCAGGGAAGGAGACCTGCTTGCTCGGGGAACGGGAGAGCAAACCGCGCCGAAGCTGGTCTCCTTTCCCGGTTTGCTCTCGCGTTCCCGAACCCCCCTGCAAACCGCAGGGAAGGAGACCTGCTTGCTCGGGGAACGGGAGAGCAAACCGCGGCGAAGCTGGTCTCCTTTCCCGGTTTGCTCTCGCGTTCCCGAACCCCCCTGCAAACCGCAGGGAAGGAGACCTGCTTGCTCGGGGTTCCGGGAACGCGAGAGCAAGCTGGGGAAGGAGACCAGCTTGATTACCAGAGGCTTCCTCCTTCCACGGAGGTCAAGAAAAGCGCTGGTAAGTGTTTACATTGGATTACCAGCGCTGGATCACCAGCGCTGGATCCTCTACATCCGAGACAAAACGGGAGTACGGCCAGCGCTGCAAACAGGGAGTTGCAGCGCTGGTGATGCCCTGCAGATGTGTACACCTTCAAAGTTGCAGCGCTGTAACTCCCTCACCAGCGCTGCAACTTTCTGATGTAGACAAGCCCTTAGACATCCTTCAAGCTGCTGTCATGATAGATGACAGAAAAGGTGTAGGTAATTTTCAACACTAAATGTACTGCTGCTTTCTCTTTGCATCTTAATTCAAAGGCCTTTTTATGCACTACTTCTAGGGTGCTGGTTCTCCTTTCATGTAATACATGCCTTTGTCTTTGCAATTCACATCTTACAGATGAAGGTATAAAGGTGCAAGGATTTCTCTGTTTGGGCATTGAGAGGGAGGGTTTCCTATTTCCAGGAGGGAAAATACTCTGACTAATTTGTGTTCATCAGCTAAATCATTACTGTTATCTGCTTGCATTTAAAAATCTGTGTGTAAGTGACACATGCTGATCTTGGAAACACAGGTTTACTGTTTCATTTCTTGGAATCTTAGAGTCTTGAGTACTCTACAGAAAAGGCTAAATGTAAAATTAAACATTTCTCCCTGCTGTTTGTAACCAAGATAAAGTATTACTTTTTTGTGCGTGCTCAGTTGCTAGTTTAATCTGAATCAGTGACACACATCTTGTGGTTATGAAATTGGATAAAACATTGCACATTTAAAAATGAGCCTTCTGCCTCCTGGTGAAAAGCGAGGTATGCTGAAATAGCAGTAGCATAATGTTTTCCAGTAGATCTTTTTTTATGCACAGCTGCGTCGTCAGGGAGGCTCTCTTAGAAAGCTGCCCCTCAGTGGAGTGTGTGGAATAGGATCAACAGTGTGTTTACATTCTGTTTTTCTTTCTTGTTTTTCTGAAGCTGGGAAAGCAAACCTATATACGAGCCTTGTTTTAATCTATCAGGACACATGCAACATGTATAATGCAAATGACTAATGAGCTGTTGTTTTTTAAAATTCTGTTTAAATATCCATTCGGAGAATTGAAGTAAAAATTAAATAGCAAATTTGAATTACTGATCAAATATTAATTGTGATAGTCAAAATCAAGGCATTGTCAGAATGTGAGCTCCTTCTACACTGCTTCCACATAAAGTTACATTGTTTTTAATCAGTTCTGTAGCATGATGTAACTTATTTTGTACAAAGTACTCTGCTTCTGTGTTACTTTAACATCCAGAGCAGTTCGGGATCTAATGGGATGCCCAGATTTACTGGAGTACGGAACTGGGAGCCAGAAGCTTAGGAGTTGTAATCCTGGTTCAGTCGCAAGATGACCTTGGGGAAATTATTTAACCTCTCTGTGCCTCAGCCTTCATCTGTAAAATAGAGAAATCCTTCACAGTGTTCTGAGGTTTATTGATTGTTACAAAGTGCTTTGAAGATGGAATGCTATGTAAATGCTAGGCAGTTGCTTTCAAATTAACCAAAATTAGTTTGTCTATAATACCAAATTCTCTGTGTGTATGGTATAATGTGTACCTCTCTATCGCCACAAGGGTCTATACACTTTTTTATTCGAAGAGATCCTTCACTGCAAAAGGAAGGAGTGACTGTGTGGATTTATTCATTCTTTGGCACATGGCTTCTCTGACGAGGAGGTAAAAATCAAGCCTCCCTTTATGCAGGTTTTTTTAATGTAACATCATGTGCCAGCAATGCCCCTCTGCCATGTACATGAGCCAAACCGGACAGTCCCTATGGAAAAGAATAAATGGACACAAATCGGACATGAGGAATGATAACATACAAAAGCCAGTAGGCGAACACTTCCATCTCCCTGGACATTCTATAACAGATTTAAAAGTAACTATTCTTGGGCCTGGTCTACACTGGGGGAGGGATCAATCTAAGTTATGCAACTTCAGCTACGTGAATAACTTAGATCTACTTACCGCGGTGTCTTCACTGCGGTGAGTAGTCTGCTTCATAGCTCTATCAAAAGAATTGTTGTTTAAGTGATATTTATTCAGTGTAGAGGTGCCAGATTTCAGTTAGATTTGCTGTTCATAAATTACTTTTATCATATTATGTCTTCCCTCAGGAAATTCCCTGTTTGGTCCCTACGGGAACTTAATCTTAGTATTTTTAATACTGTACTATATTTAATAAGTCTATTTAATTTAACCTGTGGCTAGGTTAACCTATTTTTATGGCTGTTTATTGTATTTTACTGGCTTATTTAAAAGACAACATAAGATAGTCATGTGATAAAGCACCATATAAACGTTTTGGCTTACTGTATACCTGAAATTGCAATTGGAGGAAAAGATACTTGTATAATTCTGTGAATGTTTCCTATGGAGAAATGATCATTATCCTAGACTGTTTGAAAAGCAGGGCCCAGGCTTGGCCCTTCAAGTTCCACTCATCACATCACTGAAAAGATTTAATTTAAAGAAGAGGGAGTGTGTGACAGAGATTATGACAATAAAATTTAGCCTATGGTGCCAGCATGAGTCGAACTATTGCAGTATTTTGCTGATATGCTGTAATGGGAATTTTGACACAGGCAAGATAATGTTATGAGGAGTAGTCCAGTTATTCATTTCCCCGATATTTTACAATATTCTGAAAGACAGTAATAAGAGCTAGAGGTGCCAAACACATGGGCACTTCATAAGATTTACAATGCAGATCTGCCAATGCAGCCCTTTTAGTCCTGAGCAGAGACTGACTTTTCCAAATTAGGCTAAGCAATAGCTCTTCTGATACCTATTTTTACTTGTTTTCTACTGTAAGTTAAATTTGAACCAGGGTTTCCAGAATTGAAAATCAACACATTTTCTCCTTTGCCACTTAAATACTCACCCCCTCAAATACCTCTAACTTTTAGAATTTTTTCTTGGGCTTTATTTGAGAGAGAGAGCATTCTGAAAGACGGTGTTTTCTGCTTTTGGGGGGGTTTTTTTGTTTTCAATTTGTCACTGACGTGTTTGAAAAAATTACTTACACTAAAAACACTAGTCCCTAAGTTTAATCTATAAATGAAAGCTGTAGCTACTCTGAAAATTTAAAAGAAGATATAAGAACATCGAGGTTCTTGTTATGCCTATTGATTAGGAAGGTTATAAAAGTTATAAACCTGTTTAGAATCTTAGAGGAGAAAGGGAGTGATTGGAGTCATTGCTGAATGGAGAAAGGGGACATGGTGGTGGAATCAACTGTCATTGAACGTTGGAGAGAAGGGAGCTGATGGTTAACTGTTGGGTGTTACTGGCTTTCTAGAAACTTTTGGAAAATGGGCAGGACATCTGATAAACTGTTTATCTACAAAGTTGGTTAGCTCATCTTATTTCGTAGTCTTCAGTGTTAGAATGAGAATAGGGAATCTGACTGTGGTAAATGTGAAAATTATTGTTCAGTAGTGCAAATGAGTAATTAGTGGTTAGTGATTACTAATATCAACTTATAAATGTATCAGGGTTAACATGCCCAGAGTTGAAGTAAATGGTAGAAAACAAGTAATCAAATGAACTGAAGATAACATAAACAGGATTCTTCCAATGTAAATGTAAATGTTAATGTAACCCAAGCTGGACCCACGTAGTGGTTTGAATCTGCTCCTGGCTTAGAGCTAACTGACCTGAGTGCCTCAGCTCAGGCAACAGACTCATGGTTTTAGATTCAGAAATTCTAGGTTCGTCCCTACTGCTGCTGACCCTCACCCAGGGTAACTAGAGAAACAGGGTTTGTGCTCATCTCAAATTGCAGTAAATCAGTTTCTTTGGATTCATCAGGTCCAAACGTGCCATTGAGCAGGGATTTCATTACTGAGAAGCAGAACACTGAGCTTCATCATACAAATGAGAATTTTTTTGATGGCATCATTGTCTTTGAAACATACCCAGAACTATAAACTGTTCCAGGTCTTATAACAGCTCTTAGTGTCATTGTCATTCAGGAGCATTGTCTGTTCTTCTTTGATATTCCCAAAATGTCAAAATGGCAGTCACTGATCTATAAACAACTAAAAAGGCAAAGATGTGAGCTTGCTAAAGTTGTAGTCTTCTGTTATGCAAAGAATGTTGCCTTAAATGTAGCACAAAGTGGACACTTTAAAGGAATAATTGCAAAACACCTTGCCTTGGGTTTACTCCACTCATAAGTCCATTATTAGATGCAAAAGAAGAAAAGAAAAATTAAGCATTTATACGGGTAAAATATATTAATATTGATTCATGGCTACGTTCAAGTTACAGAAAATGCCATCTCCAAGAGTGCAGAGAAAGTATGACAAAGGAGGTCTTTGTTATTTGCTAAGATAAGAAAAATATAAAATGAAAAATATGAGAACATCTCTAATGTAAACTTCACTGTTGGTGTTTGAGGTTTTTGACATGCTGTTTGCACTCTGAGTGTCCCACTTAACATAATTCTAACTCACGTTTTTGGAAGTTCAGAAATCTTCCACAATCTGAGCCTTGTAGTTGGTGATTTGAAAAAGCAGAGTTGATGCCCCAACTTATGGCCCAGATACAATCTTCTTGAGAGTTCTGAGTGTGTTCACCTGTGAATCCTAGCTACCATATGTATTTTGATATTTGCTCTGAGCCACAAGGACTTTGTTCTGTAACACGCATGATATGTCATGAACAAAGGACTATACAAGGATGGGACAGTGATGATGGAGAAAGCAAAGACCCTTTAGCTGGAGAGAGTTTTTAAAAGGAAAAAGAACTCGTTTGACAGGTTTTTATAGATGTTATTAAAGATGGTGATAACTGTCCTTTTGGAGAGAGGGAGAAATTAGCTGGAATGGGCTGGAGCTGTTATTTCTGCTTTTAAAGTCCGATCCTGTTTCCTAGAAGACAACACACACAGACACACACACCGAACAACAAAGATAGAAAATGCAACTTCCATCCCTCCAAGAGGGAGTATTGGGCAGAATAATGAGAGGATGTAGTATTCTGCCCATCAGTTAGGTCTAGTTTCTGACACTCCAATTTTGGTTCACTGATTTTTCATTTCCACACTTTTCTTGCTAACCAGGCATGATCTTAACACAGTCCTTGAGTGATATCAGTTGGCCTTTTGTTTAAACTAATTCAGTCTGCGCATCTTGTTTTTGCACCTTTTTCCCATTAACGCTTGTTCGAGGTTATTGTGACATTTTACGAACGTACTCGCTTTTTTTACAGTGGAGCTCACAATTAGGGTAAATGTGTAGCTGCGGTGATGCAAATGCCTGATGTGTATGTGCTGCACTGGTGCAAGGCATAGTTTACACTGGTGTGCCATGTCTTGCTGTAGTGTAGCTACAGTTGTTATAAAAATTCCATCGTAGGCAAAGTCTGATTTCACTGTCTCGTTATCAGAGATGGATTCAAGAAGACAATGCTAACAAAACTTATCTTTAGGACAGTCTGTACATGTAGGCTTCCCACAAATATCTGTTTGTTATACACTGAAATAGCCAATAGTGCTAATTCACTCATATAAGATAGTGGAGCATTTTACCTTTTTTTCTTCATGAAAAAGTAAGGATCAGCTTCGTGTGATCAATGTTTATAATTTAACCTACTTATGGGTAACCTTTAGTTGTCCTTACGTTAACTTTTCATGAATATGCTAAAGGGTTTTGTATATAGTTAATGGCAGCAAAAGGAACAGATGCACAGCATTATTTTTCAAGCACAGACAGTATGTTGAGGCACCATGGTGATTAACTTGATATAAAAATCTAAAGAGATAACATGCTGTAAAAGACCCAGATAGTCTGTTTCCCCAAGCAGCGTACAAATTAAAATAAATGGCGATAAAACTGAATACGCAGGGAGATGCACTAGAAGATGTTAATATACAATATTTTTCTTGCATTACTAATTTTGTAAAATACTGGGATGGACAGGGCATTTGATTGTCATTTGTTAGCATGTCAGCCTTGTTGCTAGTTTGTGAGTTTGTAGAACGCCACGGTATTTAATCTGTTGGTCAGAATTCCTAATTGTCCTATATCTCCTCTCTTCCACATCTGTCAACAGATATTGTATTACTGTTCTAGCTACCAGGAAGCAAGAGCAGTTAAGATCAGAATAAAGGCACCAGCCTACCCACTTCCACAATGAAACTTCCAGAGTGAAACAAAGACAGAAATATAATGGAAAAGGGCTCACTATGTAAAAGCAATCCCTGAGCAGGTGTGGGAGGGTAAGTAGTATGGGAGACAGATTATATGACAAACAGAACTGCCTATTAAGTTACTTTTCTTTGTCATATTTATCTTAAGTCTGGTCTACACTACAAAATTAGGTTGTTGTAAGATGCCTTGCGTCAACCTATTTATGCATATAGCTACACTCAGATTTGTCTCTAGCTGACATGCATGCCATTATAGCAACACAATAAAACTAGCTCCCCAAATGGCATAAAGTGTTTGTCAACTTACTGAGGTTGACATCAGGAGAGTTTAGATACTGCGTGAGCGGTGTTGACTGTAACAGTCCTCCAGCAGCTGTCCCCCAGTGCCCCATTCCCTGCAAGAGTAACTGCTCTAGTACTATGTTAAACTCCTCTACTCAAGGGTCACAGAGTTGAAATGCCATTTCCTGACTGCCCATCATAGTGAACATATCTAGCTGCTCGCTCTTATGTGCAACTGCCCAACTGATTCCTGCCTGGAGTAGACAGGAAATATTGGATGTCCTGGGCCTGTGGGGAGAAGAGATTATGCAAGCACAGCTACAGATCAGCCATAGAAACGTTAAAAATTGGTATAGCATTGCCTGTGTGGCTTATTTGCACATTACTTTTCTGCACTGTTTTTTCCCACCCAATAAAGTTCTGTTTTTGGATAATCAAATTACCTTTATTAGTTCACAACTAATATTGCAGAATGGTAGTCAAAGCAGACAGTACTTGTAAATGCATACCAAGCACCACAGAATTCATAACCATTAGGAAAATACCCAGTCCTATTTATAAATGCACAGCAAGCACTGTGCAATACTTAGCAGCACCCAAAGCTCCAGGTCCAGAGAACTCTCCAGCACAGAACACTACTGTGGCTGACTTTAAAGTGTTCTTTCAGAGCCTCCCTCAACCGCATAGCTCCACATTGGGTTCTTCTGAAAGCCTTGTAGATCCACTGAGAACCTTGATATGCATATCTAGAGGTGTGGGTGTATTTATAAAATAGAGTTTTTTGGGAAGGTTTTATCATAGAGGAAGATCTTGTGATGTGCCTTAACGATAAACAGATTATGGAACAGTCTGAAATCCTTTGGAAGCTCATTCCACACTCAGATCCTCCTAATCAAGAACCCTTTATCTATGGCTCTCATGCTTTGCATTGTGGGCTTAGTTAGCTGTTTTGTCTTAGAACAGCACAACTGGCCACGGAGGGTGATGTGGTTACTGGTTTAGCTGGGTCCTGACCTGTTGATGGCAAAAATCAATGCCAGAGTCTGAAACTGGCAGTGCAGTTGGACTGGGAGTCAGTGTAAGGATCAGAGCATAGGAATAATGTTCTCTCAGTGGCCTGCCCCTGAGAAGGGGGTCTGCTTTGTTTTACATGATTAAGAGCCTCTATATTATTTTCTTCTTCAGCCCCAGATACAGTGAGTTGTGGTAGTCTATTGTGGAGCTAATGAATGAGTGGATTACGTTAGCCACATCCTTGTTGTTTTCCTTCAATTTACAATACTGTACTTTTATTGCTAAAAGAAATGGTGATAGCAAGCAGTAAGGTGTAAGAGGAGAGATTATCACACACAACTGCTGATAATAAAATGCCACACCTCACCACCTACAACAGTGCTTCTTAACCTGGGGTGCACGATGCCATGTCTGGGGGTGTGAGACATGCCAGATTTTTTTAGAAGGTAAATCATTGAAAACATAAACATAAATTAAGCAAAGGCACGTAAATACAACTACCTTGTTTCATTAAACCTATGTATTTTCAAGTTTTTAAGCTAATTGTAGGAGTGCGAGAACATATTTTGAGAACAAAAGGGATGCAGGCTGCAGTAGAGGTTAAGAACCACTGTGTTTGCTTGTCTAAGCCATGGTAATCAAACTCTCCCTGTCTGGGGGAAATCTTGAAAGGATATTCCTTAATTCCAACGAGAGCTTCTTAGCAATAGTCTCAAAACAACTGAGGGGGACAAAGTCTAAGCCCAAACTCTGGATATTGGGTAGAACACTGCTGGAGAAAACTTTGGCCTGTATTGTGGCCTCTTAAGTTCTTAACTACACATCAGAAGGTACCTGACTTTTAGCATGTTCAGATCAGAATTATTTAAGATTCCTTATTGCATGGAGGAGGAATGAACTCCAGTTACTGGTAGGATAATTAGACTGATTTGCCGACATTACTGAGTGAATAGGATACCACACAATCTACAGCAGGGAGTGTCTGTCTTGTAAGATGTTACTTATGGAATCTTCAGAGCTCTCTCACAGTAGATTATGATCCCTATTGTAAGATGAAAGGAAGAGGAAGACTTACAAACAGAACTGCTAATAAATAATTTTCCTCTTTGTGTACCTTTTGTCATACAGAATGAGTGTATACTTACCCTTCTGGGGTTTGTAGCTTTTTAGGTTGCTTATCCACTCATAATACTACCTTTTTTTGGAACATGGAGGGCTTCATCTTTCCCCACCAGAACACAATGGAGTCTCTTTGAACAAGCCCTTCTAAGATGTTGATTGCTCGTCAGCAAACTAGTATCAAATGGTCATGAAATGTGGAGATGGACCATCAAGACATATTCAAATTACTCCAAACTAATAGAGGGAGAATAAACTGTTTGCCTACTGATGTACTAGACAATGAACAATAGATATTGTTCATACATCAGCGGGGTAGCCAGGTTAATCTGGATCTGTAAAAATTGACAGAGTCCTGTGGCACCTTATAGACTAGCATGTACTGGAGCATAAGCTTTCATGAGTGAATACCGCATTCGGCATCTGACGAAGTGGGTATTCACCCACGAAACCTAAGCTCCAATACATCTGTTAGTCTATAAGGTGCCATAGGACTGTTTTGTCATTGTTCATACAGTTAATGACTTCAGCATTTGGCTTCATTGTTGTGATGTGAATGAATGGTTTGCATTATGTTTTAGTATTCATACTGTGGCAAATTGCCGGTACTACTATGATGGGTCTTGCGCTTTTTCTTCTTAGGGAGGGGGTTTCAGGGAGCTGTTTCTTGCCCCTGAACTGAAATATTAACTGCCCCACTAGTGTCCTAGAGGAGGGGAATGGAGAGGGAGGGACTTGGGCCCGCCTTCTACGAGTCCCAGCCCAGGGGCCCTAGGCATAGCAGTAAACTACTTGAACTAGCGGTTCCTTCCCCTGGGCTACTTCCCTTTCCTGCCCTTCAGCTTGGGAAGGGGCTTCCTGCCCGTCTTCTGCACAAGCCAGGTGTCCCTTTACCTAGGGTCTTGGTGGTCCAAACTTTCCTCTGATTCCCTCCAAACTGCTCTCTGCTCCAACTCCAATCAACTCTGTTTCTACTCCTTCAAACTGTTTTCTGTTCCAACACCTTTCCCTGTCCGATTGAAGCAGGGGGTTTATATCAGGTGACTGGCTTCAGGTGCTCTAATTGGCTTCAGGTGCTCTAATTAATCTATAGCAAACTTTCTTCTCTCTACAGAGAATACGGCTCCCTTCTAACCCTCTCCTGCTGCCCTCTGGCCATACTGTATCACATAACCCAGAAAAAAATGGACTCAAACTTAATTAGCTAACATAGTGACTGTATTTATACCTTTCTGC
Source organism: Gopherus evgoodei (assembly GCF_007399415.2). NCBI lineage: Eukaryota > Metazoa > Chordata > Testudines > Testudinidae > Gopherus > Gopherus evgoodei. Next base: position 129,580,302 of record NC_044328.1, on the reverse strand, counting down.
TTATGGAACATATACAAACACCTTAAATGTTGCTAAAATGATAGATTTTTGTAACCCCTATGAAAGACTAATGACTAGATTATTGGTGATCAGTACTGTATGCTTCTCTAAATTAGTATTCAGCAACTTCCAAATAGAGTTGGTTCTAGAGTTTTAAAACCTGCTATTTTTTTTTAATTTCTTCCTAAATCCATTAATTTTTTAGATGTCATTGTAATGAGCTGGGCATTTTGCCAAGTTTTCAGTATTGTCAGGCTAATGAATGAAGTACAAAAGAACATGCCTGTCTATTTTCTTTTAAAATTTTAAAAGGTGTACAGGCTTAGCTGCAAGACTATCCTTATTAAAGCAAGAGCAGAAGTAGGTAAAAACAAGAATGACTTTTCACCTTGTGTCTGCGCATATGTGCATCTCATGTGAATGTAATCGAAGTCCACCTAGATATGTAAGAACTGTCAAAGCTCTCAAATTAATAGAAACATTTTCTTTTAAAGACTTATCTTTCTAGAACTTGGAGAATATTTGGCTCCTAATATTCCCCAAAAGGTCATTATGTACCAGATTTTACTAGTTATGAAACTGCAGTGGAAGAAAAGTCTACCCTGAAACACTCAAACTGAACTAAAATGACATCAAAATTCTTGAAAACAACCATTATAATTGCTTCTCTTACATGGTAACAGTAGCTGTGCTGGTCCCAGGATGTTAGAGATAAGATGGAGGAGGCAGTATCTTTATTGGACCAATTTCTGTTGGTGAGAACTTTTGAGCTCACAGGAGCTCTTTTTCAGGTCTGTGTAAGCTCAAAAGCTTGTCTCTCTTGCCAACAGAAGTTGGTTCGATAAAAGATATTACCTCCCCTACCTTGACTCTCTAACATCATGATTGTGTCAGTAATAGCTAAAGGTTAAAGTCGTTTGGCCGGGAATCGTCTTCCTCATAACCTCATTGTATGCATGCAATATGTGTTCACTGCCTATTGTGTCCTCTTTTAAATGGTGTGCAAAAAGATTATTTAATGTTATTTTAATGCTGGGCTTTCACTTTGTTAATGCAGATATAGGTGATTAAAATCTAGTGTGTACTGATGTAAATATGTATTATTGGGTGTTATAAACATCAATTGATTATATATTTCTGGCTATATAACAGAATTGAACTATTCTGATCAGTGGCTTCCAAGTCTTTTATCTCTGTGTGTATCATAGAATCATAGAATCTCAGAGTTGGAAGGGACCTCAGGGGGTATCTAGTTCAATCCCCTGCTCAAAGCAGGAACAATTCCCAACTAAATCATCCCAGCCAGGGCTTTGTCAAGCCTGACCTTGAACACCTCCTAAGGAAGGAGATTCCACCACCTCCCTAGGTAACCCATTCCAGGGCTTTAACACTCATTTAGTGAAAAAGTTTTTCCTAATATCCAACCTAAACCTCCCTCACTGCAACTTGAGACCATTACTCCTTGTTCTGTCATCAAGTACCACTGAGAACAGTCTAGATCCATCCTCTTTGGAACCCCCTTTCATGTGGTTCATATAATGTGGGGAGAGTGTATGAAATTATATAATATATATTTTGTGTGTGATATATTAAAAGTAGTGTTTCTGGAATGTATTGCAAAGACTTACAAGAAGGAAGTCCTGCTCAGCTCCAGAAACAACCCATAGCTGCCGATAGTGGGGGATAGAGGTAGGGCAGCAGCATCAAAAGATGTTACTGAACCTGCTTAGTCCATGTGAGCATGCTCAGTACAAGCCAAGCAGCAAATTAGGGGGAGGGGGCACATGACCTCACATGCTCCTCCCACGCATCACCTCTGCTTAGCTCAGGGGGGTTCTCAACATTTTCTTTGAGGCCCCCTTTAACATGCTATAGAAACTCCAGGGCCAAGCAGGGGTAGGGGAGACTCAGGACTCTGGGCTGAGGTGGAAACTCTTGGGCATAGGCCTAGTTTGACTTTTCTGTTTTGGGGGGAGGGGGCGCTAAGGGCTGGCAGGGCTCTGGCCAGCTCTGCACAGCAGGATGCAAGGAGGGAGCATCACTTCCACCCCCGACTCACCTCTGCAGGCCACCCACCTGTCTGGGGCTGTGTGCCGGTGGCTGCTCCCCGAGGGCTCTGCTGGCCCTGGAGCCGTCCAGGCAGCTCTGACAGCCTGCGGGAGCTGAAGAGCAGCTGCAACCCCAGGCACCAGGAGCAGAGGAGGGAATGCCATGGCACCACCAGCCAGAGGAGCAGCTTCCCCTCACTGCCTGGCTCTGGCTTCTGGCCTAGGACCAGGCCAGAGAGTAGGTCCTGAGGGGGGCTGCGGGAGAGGAGGAGGTTGGGGTGGAGCTGCCCCCAGGACTTCCCCCACTCTAGGTAAGGTACTGCAGTTTGAGGGGGGGGGAACAACACCCTCGTGCTCCCTCAACTCTGCCCATGGACTAAAGGTTTCAGCCCCCCCCTGCTCCTGGGTGCAGTGGAGGGGGGCAGGGGTTTCAGCCCTGCCCCCATCCTGGCTGCAGTGTGTGGGAGTAGCTTGGGGATTCAGCCCTGCTGCTCCAAGAAGATTGGGGAGGAGCTCTGGGTTTCAGCCCTACCACTCCTGGCTGCAGCGGGGGGAGGGGGAGCTAGGGGCTTCAGTCTCCCCCTGCTCCCAGCTTCAGGCCCCCCTTGCTCCTGGCTTCAGCAGGGGGGCGGGGGGAGTTCAGAGTTTCAGCCCTCTCCCCACTTCAGTCCCATGGGGGGGGCCACCAGGCTTGGGATTCCACCCCACACCGCTCCCTGCTTGGGGCACCGGGTTTCAGTGGCGGGGCTCTGCAGCCCCCCTGAAAGGGCTCGCAGACCCCAGGGAGCCTTGGACCCCCTGTTGAGAACTGGTGGCTTAGCTCCGAAGATACATTATGGGACAATGCTCGTATACTGTGAAAGGTGCATGAGACACAGAAATAGTCTGTGCCCAAGGAGAAATGGGGTTCTGCAGGAGACATTGGGAAGGACTACAGCTCGGCGGGGCAGGCTGTAATTGAATGCATGAAACGTTGGACTCGGGTGGGGGGGGGGAAGTGCAGGTGATAGTAGATACCAAGAGTTGATACTTACCCATCTGAGTAGTTATTAGTATTAATACATACTTAAAAATTGGGAAATTCTCTACCACCCTCCTCAAAAAAACCTTGAACTTTAAGATGGATAGATTCCATATTCTTCCCTTGCTCTCCAAGACAGACCATAAAAAGCAAATTAGTCATTCAGCAACCCATCTATACTCCACTAATCAGTTCCCCTTTTCAAACCTGCCTACCTGCTTTCCATGACTCACAGTCCACATCTTCACACTCTCATCCTAAGCCACCATCTTGTAGCCTTAATGGAGACTATATTTATTGGTTACATTTTGTGTTTTGTTTGTTAATAAAGGGTTTGTGTGAATCTATAGGTGTTGTATGTAGTTTTGAAATGTTGTATGTGAATGAGGGGTCGTGGCTACAAGATGGTTTTTCCTCTAATGTTTAGGGAAAGTTTTGTGAATGGATCTATGTTCATGATCATTATAAATGTGGTTATAAGACATTGGAGAATTGAAATCTGTATGTGTGCATAAGAGCACAGTATTTATAATTTAAAGGTCAGCTTGCTGGTTAGAGGTAGAGTTTTAAAAGGTAGTTTTGGCCAATGTGGAGGAAGCTTACTCAGTCTTTTACATGCCCCTCACTTTGGTGTCTGGATATGACCATAATGTAGCTATTCTGATAATAAATAGGATTTCATCCTTTAACACTGTGACACTATTCTCACAAAAAATCACTTTAAAAACAAAAGTGAAATATAGAAAGGCAAATTTAGAGGGAAGGAATTGACATTTTATTTGTCTTATGCTCCTGTGAAATAGAGCTTTTGTGTAACCTTTTTTTCTTCTTCTTTCTATTAAGTTTGTGCTGAAGCCTTCAACCCAGATGAGGAAGAGGAAGATACAGAACCAAGGGTAAGAATCGGCAAATCATATCTGGCATAGTCTTTTGCATACATTAATGTACATGTGAAGCACATCATCCCCTTGTCAGTTCTACATTTAATTCTGCAAAATGAAATAATTACTGACAAAGCAGAATTATTCTGAAATATTAAGTCTCTTTGTTCCGGGCATTCCTTTAGGCATTATGGGCTTTAATTTACAAATTTGTTGTCCAAAAAGATTTTAAAATTTTATCTATAGGCCTAATTATCTGCTTAAGTAACACTTGTTCAGACAATTCCTGGAGCACTGGTGCTAGTGTGGCGAATTAGTGAAGGTTTAGCACAGCTCTCTGTCCGGATGCCTAGAATACCTCTCATGTTTTTCACTGCCTTTCTTGTCAAAACAGTTCTGTTCTGGGAGAGCTTACCTGCTGCTTATATTGGAAATGCTTTGTTGAAATGTGCTTGAGCCTATAATCACCGATTGTTGTATCTTTTTAAATGCAGGCAATTTATAGGGATTATTACAGTTCAGATATTGTAATTGTATTTCTCGAGAGCTACTGTATATAACAAAATCTTGGTTGATAGGGATTGATACTTCCTTTAGGGACTTGTACTTTTGGAATGAAGCTCAGCTGCCTTGTCAGTCTTAAGGATATGTCAGATTTTCAATATTGTGAAAATCTAAAGCCATTTTAATTTATTCAAAGGAGAAGATGATTCTTAAATATTTTATTGCAAAGTACTGAAAAATAGATGATAGGTGTGTCTAGTAACTGCAAATATGTTTTTGAAAAATGGATTCAATTGTGTTAGAGCAGAGGTTCTCAAACTGGGGGTCATGACCACTTGGGGTCATGAGATTATTACGTGGGGGCGCGAGCTGTCAGCCTCTACTCCATATACTGCTTTGCCTCCAGCATTTATAATGATATTAAATATTAAAAATGTGTTTTTAATTTATAAGGGGGGGTCACACTCAGACGCTTGCTGTGTGAAATGGGGTCACAAATACAAAAGTTTGAGAACCACCATGTTAGAAGTTTTGACTCCTGAGTAGTATTTTGACTTGTATTGTTTTTACATCAGGTTTTTCAGTGTGTTCTCATTCTTTTTTACTTAATGGTGCAACTTTCTTTCAGAATCCTGGCTATCTATGTGGTTAATTTGAATCAATTCATCCTCTTTATCTGCTTACTATCCAATTTTAACCCCCAGTGAGTTTACTTCGACTTTGTTTTCATTATAATAAGGAATTATTTTAGTGACGAAATGAACATTTGTTCTCTTTATCTGGGAAGACATCTGAAGAAAACCAAAACTAAAATCGTCAGTTTTTCTTGTTTTTTGTAGTGACATCAGATCAAATTCTGGTTTCAAGTTCTTTAGATGATTTGCTGGTGGTTATGGCCACTAGAAACATGTACCATAAGATTTTTGTACTGTATAGGTATTTCTACTATGATCCTCACAAAGGTATCTGGGTAGTATACCATGTATTTTGGATCCCATCAAGATTTTCAGTACTACAGATACTTTCAGTGGAATTTAAGGCTTTCAAAAAATAAAATTTCAAATTCAGTTATTGTCCACATAGACCCCACTCTCATGTGCATCTGCATCAAAATCTGAACCTTCTAGAAAGTTGTAGCCATTGAAGTTGCAAATACACTTGCTTGTGGAATCAACACTTACTGTGAGGCTATATACGTTGCTATTGCTGGGATACCCTCTGTTCCTCCTCCTTGTTCATTTCTTTCTTGGCTATTTTTCTCTAGAAACATGGTTTACAGTCTACTTCTATTAATTTAATTTAATTAATATTGAGTTTAGAAAAAAGTAAATAACTTTTGTTGTTAGTAAGCTGTGTGAATCTACTGGACAAACTGTTGTCATCTGAGATCTCAGTTTTCTTTTTATAAGCCCATCTTTTAGGATTGAATGAATGACTAATTTTCACTGGTGCAAGGGAAAGATTTTAGTTGCTGACCTCCCATGTCTAGTGTCTGAAAGTGCCTGGGAAGGGTAATTTGTCAGGGAGAAGCTCCTTCTGCACTAGCTTCACCTCTCCCATTCTCATAAAGGTAATGGGTCTCTTCTCCAGTTCTTGCTCGTAAAAGGCACAGAGATCTCTGGATCAGACATGGTCACAGCAGTTGAACTGGTGCCTGGTCCCTCTTTGCTCGCCTACGTTCTGAACTTGGAGGAAAGAGAAAATAGAACAGTTTAGAAGAAAAGAGAGGTCTGACTTTTTGTTTTTTTACTTGGAATTGTTTTCTTGTTCCTTTTCTTCCAAGTTCGTGTGTGTGTGTGTGTGCGGGGGGGGGGGGGGGGGGGGGGGGTTCTTTTCCATCCTTCCATGCCATACTCTGATCTAGTCTCTTAGGCAGGCTTTGTGTTTCAGCTGCCTGAAGATCACTAAACAATTCAGAAGTGGGAAAGAGTGGAAAAGAATTCCAGAATTTAAAAATAAATTCTTTTTCTCAAACAACTACTTTTAAGACATATAAATATGTCAAATGCTCTAGTTAAGTATTAGTGGAGCTGTTATGATGAGGAATATTAAAACAACAAAATAGTTCATTGAAGAGCAATAGTAAAACAGCTTTTGCTCACTCAGTTAAATTTTCTAAATATTTGAGTATTTGTTTTTGTCTGGATGTTCTTTAAAAATATGCTTTGTCAGAATATCAATTTTTTTAAGTATGAGTTCCTGAACAATTATTGCCACTATTCAGATATTATTTTTTCTTTCACTTTTCTTTTATACATTATTTCACTTTTCATTCTTTTGAGGTTCCAGCTACATCAAGGTTCTTACTTAACATTGTGATTCACTTTGTGAGGTTAAGTATGCTTCAGATTGTGATCAGACCTCTTCACTGTCATGACAGGTTTTGTTTTGTTTTTCCTTGCAGGTAGTTCATCCAAAAACAGATGCGCAGAGATGTAGACTGCAGGAAGCATGCAAAGATATACTCCTCTTCAAAAACCTAGATCAGGTAGTACTGCTTCCGTGTTTGAACCACAGGCACTTACCGTATGTATAATTACTAGCCATTCACATTGTTCTCAGTAGTGGAATATTGCAGAAGGAGTATTGTAGGAATACAAGGACATCTGAATTTGTATCCTGTAATAGCCTCATTACAAACGAGGATTCAGCTAGGAAGCAAATATCAAACTTGTAAAAGATTTAAGTAGAAATAGATCCAGGTAATCTTCTCCATTATAGTCATCTTCTCCTGATTGAATGAGGGGAGGAATAGCCCAGTGGTTAGAGCATTGGCCTGCTAAACCCAGGGTTGTGAGGTCAGCCCTTGAGGGGACCATTTAGGCATCTGGGGCAAAAAAATAGTTGGGGATTGGCCCTGCTTTGAGCAGGGGATTGGACTAGATGACCTCCTGAGATCCCTTCCAACCCTAATATTCTATGATTCTATGAAAAGATGACTATGAAGAATTTCTATTATTTCAAAAATCTAACCCCCCAAACTAGTAACAGAATATGAGAATATTTAAATTACAGTTGAATACATTTTTAAATAAAACTAGCTAGATGGCATAAGTATTCTCCAGTCAAGTCTTGAGCTCAGAATCCTGAGCTCTCCTTTGTAACCATTGCTAATGTTTTGCCCTGAACCATCACAGGATTCCAATTATCTTTTTGGCTGTTGGAAACCAGAGGGTAAAAAACGTGATTTAGTCAGGTAGAACTTGAACAGAATCGCTTCTTGCCCCTCACAAAAGAGCGGCACTGTCTTACGTAGCAGGTTGGTTAGACAAGCTTTGGAAGCCAGAAGGCCAAGAGCCAGAAGGCTTTTTGTAATATACTGTGAAACCAAGGTAGCCGAACAGTCAAAGTCCTGACAGCCTTATTGCTGCTGCTACCTTGAGAATCACAAAGAGCTATTAAAAGAAGCAGTACGAAAATTTCTAAACTCTTGTAGCTTTTAGGTTATGACTCTTGAGAAAGAAACAGTACATGTGAAGTGAGCCACCACCGTCTGATGCAGAAAATAAGAATCTAAAGTATCATTCCATAGCATGGTTGTGGATTGCCCAGAAACACTGTTGCAGTATCCAAAGTAGAAGCAACTGATATGTGATACTCTGCTGTCTTAACAAGAATTTTATAACTGAATAGTTAGGCATTGTAGATCTGTGGTCTGATCTTCCTCAGCTCTTGTTTATATACACAAGTTGCACTGGTATAACTTTCTTCGTATCAGTAGGAACTGCCTTGTTCTGAGACTTCTTGTGCTTTGGGGATTCAGCATTAATAGTTAGCTCTTGTAGCTGCATGAGTGCAAATCTCTAGTGCAGATAGGCAAAAATCATTGTAAGCCGTGACTTGCACTGGTGCAGCACATTCTGCTTTGAAGCTGTGGTAAGCTGCACCAGTGGAGAACATGGTTTATTGTGGCTTTGCTCACTGCTGCTGTGTTACTTTGTGATGACCTTGCCCACTATGTCAGATCATTCAAGTGATGATTTCCTTCACTCACTAAAATTTACTCCATTGATATTTGCATACTAATATGCAAGTATTTTCAAAGAATTCTCCAGTTACACAGCTGATGATGCTCACACGGTTTTTGTCATTGACTCTAACGCTCCTGCCCATCACTTTCACAGTGCCAGTTTCTGAAATATGAATTGTATGCAGTCGGTTTTTGAGCATGTACATAAAGATCAAACACCAATCAATCTGTTTTAATTCAATTACATATTTCAAGATTCTGACTAACATAATTTTTTTAGACACTTTCCCCAAGAAAATTGCATCCCTTTCTATTTTCACTAACGACAAACCCATTTTGCTAATGCTGCTGTTCTTATGCCAATAAGTGCTGCTTTGTACCAGTGTACGTGATTTTCTTTTCCCTAAAAATGGTTCAGAACTTGGAAGTTGAATCTGAGGAAGATAGGTTGAAACTGAACACATTAGTCAGACACATAGATGAACAGATTGTTGGGGAAGAGTCAACATGGTTTTTATATAGGGGAATCATGCCTTCCCACTCTTTGAGTTATTTGAAGGGGTCCGCAAACATGGACAAGTGTGACCAGTGGATATAGTATACTTAAAGTTTCAAAAAGCCTTTGACAAGGGCCCTCACTAAAGGCTCTTAAAGTAAGTTGTCATAGGATAAGAGGGAAGGTCCTCTCATGGATCAGTAACTGGTTAAGACAAAAAAACAAAGGGTAGTAATAAATAGTTTTCAGAATGGAGAGAGGTAAGAAGTGGTATTCCCCCAAGGGCCGGTACTAGGACTAGTGCTGTTCAGTATATTCATAAATTATCTGGAAAAAGGATAAACAGTGAGGTGGCAACATTTTCAGAAAATACAAGGTAGTTAAGTCCAAAGCAGACTGTGAAAAATTACAAAGGGTTATCACAAAACTGGTTGACGGGGCAGCAAAATGGCAGGTGAAATACAGAGTTGATAAACGCAAACTAATGCACATTGGAACACACAGTCCCAACTATATATATAAAATGATGGGGTGTAAAAAAAAGATCTTGGTGCCATTGTGTATAGTTATCTGAAAACATCCACTCAATGTGCAGCAAGCCATCAAAAAATCTAACAATGTTAGGAACCATTAGGAAAGGGGTAGATAATAAGACAGAAAATATCATAGTGCCTCTGTGTAAAACCATGGTACTCCCACACCTTGAATACTGCATGTGGTTCTGGTCATCCCATCTCAAAAAAGATATATTAGAATTGGAAAAGGTACACAGAATGGCTGCAGAAATGATTAGGGTTATGGAACAACTTCTGTATGAGGAGAGATTAAAAAGACTGTGACTTTTCAGCTTGGAAAAGAAACGACTAAGAGTTATGATAGAGGTCCATAAAATCTTGACTGGTATGGAGAAAGTGAATAAGGAAATCTTATTTACTCCTTCAGATAACATAAGAACTAGGGGTCATCCAATGAAATTAATAGGCAGCAGGTTTAAAACAAAAGGAAGTACTTCTTCACACAGTGCACAGTCAACCTGTGGAACTCGTTGCCAAGGGCTGTTGTGAAGGGCAAAACTATAACAGGGTTCAAAAAAGTACTAGGTAAGTTCATGGAGGATAGGTCCATCAATGGTTATTAGCCAAGATGGTCAGGGATGCAACCACATGTCCTGAGTGGCGCTAGCCTCTGTTTGCCAGAAGCTGGGAGTGGACAATAGGATGGGATCACTCAATGATTTCCTGTTCTGTTCGTTCATTCTGAATCGCCTGGCATTGGCCACTGCGGGAAGACAGGATACTGGGCTAGATGGATCATTGGTCTGGCCCAGTATGGCTATTCTTATATTCTTAACTGAGCAACCTTAATTATGACAGTTGTTAGGGCTCCAACACTAGAACAATGTTTATACTAAAGAAAATGATCATGATGTATAGGCTGACGGTACAGGACATAATTACCTCTGAAGGCACCTTACAAAAGGAGTCAAGCTTCTTTCCAATAGCAATATGAATGGTGGGTAGCATTTGCCATCTTTTTCTCAATCTCCCTTGAAAAATATGAACATCCTGGAAAGAACGATTACAGAATACTCACCAGGCTACAAAGTGTGTGCAGCATCTGCTTGTATCCACTTCTGTATGTGGTCTCAACATAATGAATGGTCTAATATAAGTAAGCCAATCTTGCAAAACAGTCAGGCAAAAATCTGCTCTTCTGCCCTTTGTTGTGATGACTAAGGGAGCGTAAAACTATTTTTACACAATTTATTTGGGAAGTTTTAACAAGTTTACAAATTCTTGCATTGCAAAAATTAGAAACAAAACTATCATTATAACAATTATCTTTTGTTTAAAGAGACATTTTACAGATGATAGTAATCTGTTTAACAGGGTATTACCGTATTACAGAGTGAGCATCATTACAACACCTATAATATGTTGTTTCTAGTGATTTTATTAAGTTGAGTGAAATGTCAGTGTATGCATTTAACAGACCAGGCATATCTATCAAATGTTAATATTCAGAAACATTGATCATGGGGCAGGGGAAGGGCGCTGATGGATGTACTTTGAATAAAATGTAAACAAATATCTAAGTAGCTATCTGTCCTATCTATTTTGCTGTCTACATAATTGATGTGTTCATTTTTCCAGAACTACAACCTCCCATATTTTTTGAACCATTCTTCTGTGGTTGGACTATTTTTCCTTTTTCTAGTGAGAGGCTACTAATAGCCAAGCAGCGACTAACAGATAAGGGATTAATTCATCATTTCCTCTTGGAAGCTGTAGGAGAATTACCAAAGGATCATTTGGTAATACGTTTCCAACAATTTGTGGTATTGGATTACAGATGGCATCCCAATACTCTCTTATGATTGGACATGTCCACCATATATGCATAAAATCTCCTCTTTCACCGCAACTTTTCCAACATTTATCCCCATTCAATCTCTGTTTTTTAACGTGACTGAGGTGAGGTAGCATTGAAACAGTATCTTCAAGAAATTTTCTTGTATTGTGCTACTAAACTAAACTAAAATCACTAGTCTTCTTTTCCAGATCAGACCCTCTTGAGGTAATTTGTCTATCAGCATCCTTGTCCCCAGCATGTCATAAATAGAGACTTTTTTGTTAGGAAAGCTGTCTGCAAAGATTTATACCAATTAGTTATATTTTTTGTTTGTGTTCTAATTGAGTAGACACCATCTCTTTATTAAAGTTTGCTTTCTGGAAAATCAAGAAACATAATGCCTGACTTGAAAGTACTGGTACCAGGGCAGAGTGGACCAAGCTAAAGTTAGTTTTGATCTTTAAATAAGTTAGAAAAGTTTCTTTATTGAATAACTGGCCAACCATGTGTACTCCATCACTGTCCTAATCTTTGAAGCTCTGGAGTTCACAGTTTGTGTTAAGATCTGGCTTATTAGCAGTGGGAGCTATTGGCAGCAGAAAAGAATTACTTTTCTCTAGTTCTATCCCAACCTCATAGAGTAGCCTTTGATAAAGAATGTGTGTAGATTTGTGGAGGGCATGATTTTTTTTTTAATCTGTTGCAGCCTTGTGACATTTTCACTGCCACAATTTTCTTGTTCCATAAAGGGCCAGTGTTTGCCTGGGTAAGAGCATCCTCACTTCACTACTGCTTTGAGCTGGGTGGCACTATAGAATATTTGGAACAGCAAATCTGTCCTGTTTAATGGGTCTGTACAAAGTATCTGCGCTCACTCTTGGTCTCTTCTTATTCCACATGATTCTAACATCCTTTGTGTTCCTGCTAGGGTTTTATCTGGGGTAGAACCATAGGGTTAGAAAGGACCACAAGGCTCATGTAGGCTAATCCCCTGCTATCGTCTGTTCCATTGTCCTACTGGTGTTAGCTTTTTCCTAAAACTTCACAGAATCACATAAGAATTTTGAAACAATGAAGAAGTGCTTGGCAGTGTTCATTTTGACTACGGATATTCTTCTCAACCAAGACATTGCATGCTTTCCTCAGCCTTCTAGATCTTTGTTTATTTGCTGAAGTAGTAGTTTGACATTTAAATCTTAGAGCTCTTCTAGCTTGTTTGAGATTTGAATTCCCAGGTAATTTATATAATTTGTTGCCTATTTCATAGAATCATAGAGTTGGAAGGGACCTCAAGAGGTCATGTAGTCCAACCCCCTGCTCAAAGCAGGACCAATCCCCAGATTTTTACCCCAGTTCCCCAAATGGCCCCCTCAAGGATTGAACTCACAACCTTGGGTTTAGCAAGCCAATGCTCAAACCACTGTTCTGTTTAAATATATCTTCTAAAAGGTGTGAGTTCACTACCAGAACACTCATAATCAGACTAAGAAGCCAGTGTCCTTTGGATCACTTCTTGCAAGAATCAGAATAAATTTTGGAGTAAAACCAATCCAGGTTCCTAGCAAAAGTCCTTAATATGCTGCAGATCTGAACACTCTTGCCTGTGGAAAACTAATTGCATTATGTCTCCACATCTAAAGCCATGAGAGAACAAAATATGAGTTCTGTCATGGGAGAGAATGCTGCAAAAAAAAGTGATATTCACTAATGCAGTTGTGTTACACAATATCTTGTGAGTGAGTTTGTAGAATCTTAAAATGCTGTAATGTATTGGGCATGTGCATTAGCTATGCTACTAACTCTTATTAAAAAGGAGTTGGTGAGCATGCCCGGTGTTTTAACCTCCTGTGGCTGTTTACGTTTGAGATTTCAGGATCCAGCCATACTTGTTCACATTATCAACAAACTTGAAGATTTTTTTTAAAGCCTCTGCTTCCCACCCCCCAAAATAAGGCACCGTTGAGCTTTAGGAGTTAAAGTATTTATAGCCACAATGCTTACATTTTTTGACTTCTGTTATTTAGACACACATATTTTAAATACGTGGTTAAAACAAACACCTTTCAGGCTGAGACTGTCTTCTCAGTTTAAAAACTAAGCAGGTTTAAGATGAGAAAATAAGGTTTCTGGTGAAAAGTTAGACAGCACTTCTAATATAGTTGTGCTTACAGATACTGCTGTAATGAGTCATATTATAAAACTAGTGTAGTAAATTTTAAAATGCATTAAGCAGCATAAACACTGGATTGGGGTGTTCATGAGTTGCATTTTGGGAATCTGTTGTGATTTAAATATTAAAGTTAGTATATCTGATAGTGGACGGCAATTACAGTGAAAGTCAATTGTCAGGGGTTTTAATGATAACAAATATAGTTAGTTAGTCTCTAAGGTGCCACAAGTACTCCTGTTCTTTTTGCAAATATAGGAAAGAAGTTCAGCATTCATATAAGGCCCTTAAATGGCACAGTGATAGAGACTGTGATGGGTAAGTATGGCGCTGTTATGTAGACGTAGATTTAGTGAACCATATCTTCAGCTGGTGTAGATCAGCATGTCTCTATCAAAGGAGCAATATGTTTACACTTGCTGAGGATCTTTGGCATTGAACCCATAGCAGTTGATTAAGCTGTTTAGGCTTGAACTACAAATCAGCGTTTTTGTCAGAAAATGCAACGCAAGCAAACCCTTGAGATACTAAATATTAAAATAAAATTGAAAGCTGTTTAATGTCCAAATATTAAAATAACCCAAATATTCCTATTCAGGATATGAAAATCCATGTGCCTTACTACTTACTGTCTAGAACAAAAGTTGAATTGAACCAGTCTTTTTCCAATGAATAATGTTAATGCAGGTTTTTTAACCTTCCAGGAGCAGCTGTCTCAGGTTCTTGATGCCATGTTTGAGAGGAAAGTGAAACCTCAGGAACACGTCATTGACCAAGGAGATGATGGAGACAACTTTTATGTCGTTGAGAGGTAGGAAAATGAGCCATTGACTTACAAGTTCTATGGAGATAAAAATCTAGAACTCATAATTTCTGTTCCATTTCAATCATTCTGGAAATAGTAGGGAATTCCTATAGACTTAGTACCTCATACAGCTTTTGTTTTTCTTAGTTTTTTCATTCACTGGCATTAGGGATTTTTATAAACATCTCTATTATTTGGCCTAATCTTCTGTACTAGGTAGCTATTTTAAGGTACCCGGTTGTCAGTCACTCAGTCTATCTGTTCTCTTGCAGATCAATATCTATATATCTGTGTAATTAAGAGAATCTCCCTTTCATATGTATAAAATACCTAATATATAAATTTACCTTTTTATAATACACCAGAGTTTCTCTGAATAACTTTATCAGTGTTTCCTCTTATAAGCATCTCCTAGTGACAGTTGTGTTGATGAACACCTACTTAATTCTTGTGCAGATATGAAGAATATACATTTGTGGCTCCTATAAAACTGTAATGTTAATAAGAATAATCATGAATAATGTAAGGATAAGTGGTTGTGGGAACAGGATCTTGATTCAGCCACAGATGTTGATTCATGTAATTATCAGATGCTCCGCTTTCAAATAATGCCACTATTAAATAGACACTAAAGATTTCAAAGCAATTCCTTAAGACAGTGCATTTCCTTTGGACTGTCATTTATGGTATTTTTATGAAGTTTACAAAGCACTTTTACATTAGCTTCTGGTAACCTAGTTAATTCAACCAAATTCCGTTGTGTTCCCCCCCCCCCCAGAGGGTATGACGGTAGTTGGTACTTTATTGCTGTCACAGCTGTGGGCAAAACTGTGCAGGTCAAAAAGACAATATATTGAGAATAAGTGAATCAAGCCTGCTAGGTAGTATTGTATGACAGTTGAGACCTGACTTGAAAATGCAGGTTCAGCAGTGTCTGCTGTACTGTTCGTTCCACAAATCATCATCTTTGAATGTCTAACATTATCTATATTCTTTTATTGTATCTATTTTCCATGTCCAAAAGCGTATTTCCCTAAAGATACCACATTGACTGGATTTTTACTCTTGGGTCATGCACTTCTGGTTTGAGTTAGGTGGAAATTCCTTTGTTTTCTAAGGATTTTAGCTCTTTAAGCCATCAGTTGGTGTGTCTTGTACACAGAGCAATTGCTGGTGCACTAATGTTCTTGAGAACCTTTCCTTACAGTTCCTTTCTCATCATGGTCAACGAAGGAGCTCCCTGTTTGAACGGTAACTGTTGTGGCAGATTTCACTTCTCCACCTGCTTGGAGATGTTAGGCACAGGTCTTTCTCAAAGCCTTCTGGCTCTGGTGTAGAGCAGTAAATTCCACCATCAGTGCCTTTGAGGCCTGGGTTTTTGGGTCCACTTTGCTTCAGAGGCGCTAAGATGACTCTTTGAGGTTTCCTGGATGCAGGGTGAATTAGGAATATAGGACTGGGACTGGAAGAGACCTTCTGGGTCATCGAGTCTATCCCCCTGCTATTGCAGGCAACCCTGACATATTTTCCCATTCACAGATTTATCAAGCTCCATCTTAAAACTAGTTTGAGTATTTGCCCCTACTACTCCTGTTGGAAGGCTGTTCCAGATCCTCATTCCTCTGATGGTTAGAATCCTTTTTCTAATTTCCATCTTAAATGTATTCATGGCCAGTTTTTACCCATTTGTTCTTGTGCAAACATTGTACTTTAGCTTAAATAGCACTTCTCCCCGATGTATTTATAGAGCGCAATCAGATCCTTTCCTCTCCCAGCTTTCATTTTGTTAGGCCAAACAAGCCACAGTCTTTTACTTTCCTCTTGGAAGATAGGCTCTCCGTTCCCCTGATCATCCAGTGGAACTTCTTGCCTGAGGAGGTTGTGAAGGCTAGGACTACAACAGTGTTTAAAAAAGAATTGGATAAATTCATGGAGGTTGTCCATTAATGGCTATTAGCCAGGATGAGTAAGGAATGTTGTCCCTAGCCTTTGTTTGTCAGAGGGTGGAGATGGATGGCAGGAGAGAGATCACTTGATCATTACCTGTTAGGTTCACTCCCTCTGGGGCACCTGGCATTGACTACTGTTGGTAGACAGGATACTGGGCTAGATGGACCTTTGGTCTGATCCAGTATGGCCGTTCTTATGTTTTATGTAAATAACCCTTCTCTGCGCCTGTTCCAGTTTGAGTTTCTTTCCTAAATGTGGATGACTAGAATTATACACAATATTTCAGATTAGGTTTTAGCAGTGCTTGCATAATGGCATTAGTACTTCCTTTTCTCTACTGGAAATACTTCACTCGACGTATCGTAGGATCACATTTGTCTTTTTCACAGTGACATTACATTGGTGGCTCCTAGTCCTCCAGCGATCAATTAATTAATCCAGGTTTTTCTCCTCTGTCATTTCCAACTGATGAGCCTCCCTCCCCCCAGCTTATAGCAGAAATTTTTCTTTTTAGTCCCTAAATGCATGATCTTGCACTGCATGCCAATAAATTTCATCCCATTTCTGTTACACCAATTCCCAGGGTCATCCAATTCTTTTTTGAGTGCTTGCTCATATAGATTCCAATTAGGTGTGCGCACGCGTGCCATGTGCACGTTCGAAGATTTTTTACCCTAACAACACTCGGTGGGTTGGCTGGGTCGCCCCCTAGAGTGGCCCCGCCATGGCGCTGGATATATACCCCTGCTGACCCAACGGCCCTTCAGTTCCTTCTTACCGCCCGTGTCGGTCGTTGGAACAGTGGAGCACGGCTTAGCTGATCTCCACTTCCCTAGCTACTCGTAGTTCTCTCATTATTCTTGTGTATATACAGCTGAAATTTCTATAGTTGCAGTTAATTCTTATAGGTTTTTATCACATTGTTTGTGTATATAGTTAAGAGGGGTTTGGGGATTAGCCCCTCCCCTGCACCCGGTGCCGGGGCCCATGCCCGGTTCATCGGGTTTCAAACCGTGCTTGGCCTGTCACAAGCCGATGCCAACAGGAGATCCCCATGACTCCTGCCTTAAGTGCCTGGGGGAATCCCACCTCGCTGATAAGTGCCGGATCTGCAAGGTTTTCAAGCCGCAGACGAAAAAGGAGCGGGACTTTCGTCTCAAACAGCTCCTGATGGAGGCAGCTCTTACTCCTCCGCCCTCGGCACTGAGCACTGGACAATCCACTGGCAGAAGCGCTTCTTCGGCACCGGATCGAACCAGTACTGCTAAGGCCTCTCGGCACTGACCATCGCCGGCACCGGTGTCTGCTTGGCACCATTCTCTCTCCCCGTGGGTGAAGAGACATAAGACTTCCGCTGCTCCAGTGCTACCTGCAGCCAGAGCACCCAGTTAGATTGGACCGCCTGGCACCTACACCTGCCACGGCACCAACAATGTTGGCACCGTCGATTCCGGTCCCACAAGGGCCGTTGAGTCCGGTACCTGAAAGCTCCCCGGCGAGAGCCGTGGTTGAGCTCACTATTCCCTCCACGCTGGAGACATTTTTCACGGCAAGGGAGCTGATCGTGATGACAGAGTCTGCCCTTCCTCAACCCTTGGTGCCACCGGTGCGGGTTATACAATCTGTAGGCAAGCCGGCCTTGATGAGACCACCCTCTGTCAGCACCGTAGAGTGGCACCGCTCACGATCACGATCCCGCCAGCGTTCTCTGTCCCGTTGCCGATTCTGGTGCCGATTGCAATCCCAGCACCGATCCCGTTCTCGGTACCGGTCGTACTCACGGCACCGATCAGTGTCCCGTTCGCCGGCCCAGTACTCTCGGCACTGATCCAGCTCCAGGCACCATGACTCTCGCAGCCACTCCAGACGCCGAGCTTCGAAATCCCGGTCGACCTCCCGATACCGCTCCAGTCGTAGGTCCCGATCTCGTTCCCGGTACTGGTATGGCTCCCGGTACCGATCCCCGGTGCCACACAGAGTGAGATTAATCATAGAGGGAGACTCTTCCCAGGGGTTTTCAGCCCCTCCTTGGCCATCCCGACACGCATCAGTGTCCTCTCATGTGGACAGTTCCTGTGCACAGGACTGTGACTCTGATGTGCCCACCAGAATCTTCCAGGAGACCCAGGCCCAAGTTCAAGGCCCCCATCAGTGGTCATTCTGGACACCTTGGGCGTATCACCTCCCGCGAGAACAGGAAATGCCAGATGTTCTGCTCCTTCCAAGGCCTCTCCCTGGGCTCGATCTCGGACGCTTTCCTGATGCTGTGGACGAGCCAACTGCTTTACGCCTTTCCACTGTTCACTCTGGTTCACAGGGTCCTGATAAAGCTCCACAGGGACAGAGCTCACTTGATCATGATCGCTCCAGCGTGACCCAGGCAGCACTGGTACATCATGCTGCTCGACCTGTCGATAGCCAACCCAATTACCCTGCCTCTTCACCTAGACCTCATAACTCAGGACCACGGCAGACTTCACCACCCACACCTGCAGTCCCTTCACCTCACAGCATGGCTGCTGCGTGGTTAAGCCAGTCCGAGTTACGTTGCTCTGCCTCAGTACAACAAGTACTTCTGGGTAGCAGGAAACCTTCCACTCGGTCAACATATCTGGTCAAGTGGAAGCGTTTCTCCTGCTGGTGCGAAACGCATAATGTTACTCCCACCGAGGTCTCGATCCCCACCATCTTGAACTACCTCTGGTGTCTCAAACAACAGGGCCTACTGGTATCATCATTGAGGATGCACTTGGCAGCCATCTCTACCTTCCACCCAGGTTAAAGTAGCCGCTCCATGTTCTCACACCCTATGGTTTCTAGGTTCCTCAAGGGCTTGGACCGCCTATACCCCGAAGTACGCCATCCCGCCCCAGCCTTGGACCTCAACCTGGTTCTAACAAGACTTATGTCTGCCCCTTTCAAGCCGTTAGCAACCTGCTCGCTACTGTACCTGTCCTAGAAGACAGCTTTCCTCGTAGCCATTACATCGGCCAGATGAGTCTCCGAGCTTAGGGCTCTCACGGTGGACCCACCGTATACTATGTTTCACAAGGGCAAGGTGCAGTTGCAACCACACCCCACTTTCCTCCCTGAAGTGGTATCGGCCTTTCATATCAACCAGGATATCTTCCTTCCGGTCTTCTTCCTGAAACCACACTCATCACTACGGGAACAACAGTTGCACTCCCTAGATGTCCGTAGAGCGCTCGCATTTTATATCGAGCAGACAAAACCCTTTCGTAAAACGCCCCAACTCTTCATCGCGGTGGCAGACCGAATGAAGGGCCTACCTGTCTCCTCCCAGAGGATCTCATCTTGGGTGACGGCGCGCATCCGTACTTGTTATGACTTGGCTCATGTTCCCTTGAGCCACGTCACTGCTCATTCTACCAGGGCTCAGGCTTCATCTGCCACCTTCCTGGCTCATGTACCCATCCAGGAGATATGTCGCGCAGCTACCTGTTCCTCGGTCCAAACCTTTGCCTCACATTACGCTCTGGTTCAACAGTCCAGAGATGACGCGGCATTTGGATCAGCAGTTCTACATTCTGCGACATCTCACTCCGACCCCACCGCCTAGGTAAGGCTTGGGAGTCACCTTATTGGAATCGATATGAGCAAGCACTCTAAGAAGAAAAGACGGTTACTCACCTTTGTAACTGTTGTTCTTCGAGATGTTTTGCCCATTCCAAACCTGCCCTCCTTCCCGTCTGTCGAAGTAGCTGGCAAGAAGGAACTGAAGGGCCATTGGGTCAGCAGGGGTATATATCCGGCGCCATCGTGGTGCCACTTTAGGGGGCTACCCAGCCGACCCACCGAGTGTTGCTAGGGTAAAAAATCTTCTGACGAACGTGCACGTGGTGCACGCACACCTAACTGGAATGGATATGAGCAACACATCTCTAAGAACAACAGTTACAAAGGTGAGTAGCTGTCTTTTCTTCCTGCATAATAATCCTATTCTCCTTTGTATTGACAGTCTCCCGCAAATTTGTATCATCAGCACATTCCATTATCACACTTCTACGTTTTGTATCAAGATCATTAATTAAAATATTAAATAAGATTGGTTCCAAGACCAATCCTTGGTGAACTCTATTACAATCTCCCTCAAACCTGAAAGTTTTTCTTTCAGCACATCCCGTTGTCATCTCCCTTTTAGCCAGTTCCTTACCTGCCTTGCAATACTTGTGTAAGAGAGTCTCTTTCTCTCTCCTTTGCACAGGAGCCGTGACGCTAGTTCCCACTCAGTACAGAGGAAGGAGATTTTATTCCAAGTTCTTCCTGATTCCCAAAAAAGAAGGGCGGGTAGAGGTCAATTCTAGATTTCAGTTTGCTGAATACCTTCATCAAGGTACAAAAATTCAAGATGGTAACAATCGCAGCTGTTATTCCATGTGTGGAGCTGGGAAACTGTTTCACAGCCCTTGACTATCAAGATGCATGTTTTCATGTTGTGATACGCCTCTCTCATAAGAGATTCCAACGATTCATGTAGATCAGGGAGTCCTCCCTTTCGGACTCTCTGCCACCCTCGGAGTGTTTACAAAAATTATAGGGGTAGTGACCCCACAGCTTCACTGGGGGAAGTAATACTCTTTCCCTATCTCAACATTTGGCTTTTCTAGGTGCATTCCTACACTGAAGTGCAAACCACAGTAAAGAAGGCTGAGTTTCTCTTCCTCAAGCACTCCATCAGCTCAATACTGCAAAGTCTTCCCTCTTACCTTGACAGCTGATAACGTTCAAAGGGGCCACTTTTGATGCCTCGACATCCAAAACCTACCTGAGAACAGATTTCTCAGTCTGACATACTTAATTGCACGAGTCCAGTTGACACCACAGGTCGCTGTGAGATCATGCCTGCAGCTCCTCATGCTCCTTCCAAATAGGCTTATCTGCACTGCTTCCAAACCTGCCCAGGACAGTTTATATACAGTCTGAACAAATAGCTCGCTATTCCCAGCTGTGTAGTAGTAGCCCTCGACCGACTGAAGAGTCCAGATAAGGTTTGCTCATGGTTCCCTTCAACCATCTTCCTCCCACTGTCACAATAGTTTTGGCCGCGTTCCTCTTTGGAGGGGGAGCTCATCTGTTTCACCTCTCCTCCTGGCTGGCCATCAATGTCCCTCTGATGCCCAGTCGTCTTACCCAGGACTTGGGGAACATTTGTCACCTCCACCTGAACACTCTGTGGTTCAAGGCGTGGTGCTTAGGCAGCTCTCAGAGTTAGAACTCTCCTGTTCCAGAAAGGTTAAAGAAGTCCTAATCAACAGCAGAAGGGAATCCACATGGAACATTTGCCTTCAGAAAGTCTGTGCACTTACTTTCCTCTGTTTCCCGTCAGCTCTCCCATTTCGGAGGTTCTAGAATACTTTTTCATTCTGAAGAAAGGAGGTCTGTCTTTGAGCTCCATTAAAGTCCACATGGTGGCCATTACAGGATTTCATTCTCCTGTGGAAGATTTCTTGGCATTTGCTCATCCTGCAACTTCCAGATTCATCAGAGTTTATCAAATCTCTTCCCAAACGGCGGAGAACCCAGCACAGTTTGGGATTTCAGTTTAGTTCTTAATTCTCTGATGAAACTCCCTTTGAACCACTAACTGCTTAGAATTACAGAAATACAGGACTGGAAGGGACCTGAGAGGTCATCTAGTCCAGTTCAGTGCGCTGAAGCAAGACTAAATATTATCTAGACTGTCTCTGACAGGTGTTTGTCTAACCGGTTCTTAAAAATCTTGAATGACGCAGATTCCACAGCCTTCCTCGGTAATTTCTTCCCATGCTTTACTACCCATACAGTTCCTAATGTCTAATCTAAATCTCCCTTGCTGCAATTTAAGCCTATTATTTTTTGTCCTTGTCCTGTCCTCAATGGATATGGAGAACAATTTATCACCCTCCTCCTTAAAAACAACCTTTTATGTACTTGAAGACTGTTGTTATGTTTCCCACCTCTGCAGTCTTCTCCTCTCTAGACTAAACAAACCCAGTTTTTTCTCATAGGTCATGTTTTCTAGATCTTTAATCATTTTTGTTGCTGTCCACATCATTCCCAAAGTAGGGTGCCCAGAACTGGATACAGTACTCCAGCTGAGGCCTTATCAGTGTTGAGTAGAGTGGAAGAATTACTTTTCTTGTCTTGTTTACAAAACTCCTGCTAACAAATCCCAGAATTATATTCACTCTTTTTGCAACAGTATTATGATGTTGACTCACATTTAGTTTGTGATCCATTATAACCCCCAGATCCTTTCTTCGGTACTCCTTCCTAGGCAGTCATTTCCTATTTTATATTTGTGCAGTTGATTATTCCTTCCTGTATGTAGCACTTTGCATTTGTCCTTATTGAATTTCATCCTATTTATTTCACACCATTTCTTCAGTTTGTCCAGATCATTTTGAATTCTAATCCTGTCCCCAAAGCTCCTACAGCCCCTCCCAGTTTGGTGTCTTCTGCAAACTTTACAAGAATACTCCCTGTGCCATTATCTTAGATATTTGTGAAGATATTGACTTGCACGGAGCCCAAGACAGAGCTCTGCAGGACCCCAGTTGATATGCCCTTCCAGTGTGACTCTGTGAACCACTGACCATTACCAGTTGTGCACCCACTCTATATAGCAGGTTCATCTGGGGTACCTTTTCCCTAGTTTGCTTATGAGGATGACAGGTAAGACAGTATAAAAAGCCTTTCTAAATTGGGGATATATCATATTTAATTCTTCCCTCCCATTCACAAAGAAGGATTTTAGGTTGGTTTGACATGATTTATTCTTGACAAATCTATGTTGACTGTTATTTATCACCTTATTGTCTTCTAGATACTTACAAATTGATTGTTTGATTATTTGCACCATTATTTTTCCAAGTACCAAAATTAAACTGATTGGACAACCCAGGGAATTATAGACCATAGTCTCCTTTTTATAAATAAGTACTATATTTACCCTTTTCTTGCCCTCTGGGATCTCTCCCGTCCTCCATGAGTGCTGAAAGATAATCACTAATGGCTCAGAGATTCATCATCTGTTCCTTAAGTATTCTAGATGTATTTCATCAGGCTCTGCTGACTTGAAGACATCTAACTTGTCTAAGTAATTCTTAACTTGTTCTTTCCCTATTTTAGCCTCAGATTCTTCCTTATTTGCACTGATGTTCACTATGTTAGTGGTCCAATCACTGCTAACCTTTTGGTGAAAACTGAAACAAATTTATTTAACACTTCGGCCACAGCTGCATTTTCTGTTATTGTCTTTTCGTCCTTATTGAGTAATGGGCCTACTCTGTCATTAATCTTCCTCTTGCTTCTAATATATTTGTGTTTTCTGGTTAACCTGTATGTCCCTAGCTAGTTTAATCTCATTTTGTGCCTTGGCCTTTCTAATTTTGTCCCTACATGCTTGTGGTGGTGGTGGTTTTTTAATATATATTCATCATTTATAATTTGATATAGTTTCTGCTTTTTGAATTTCTGGTTATTGAAGATCTACTGGTTAAGCTAGGGTGTTTTGTTACTGTACATCTTATCTTTCCTGTGCATTGGGATAGTTTGCTCTTGTATCCTTAATAATAATAATTGTAGGGGTTTAAACTTTTCCATGGAAACTGCCTTTCTAGTAGTGCAGTTCATTATGCTTAAAGACTTGGTGAGTTAGGTGATTTGACGGTTAATCCTGTCTTTTACGCTATCTTCTTCAAAGATGAAGTATCCCTCCAACCATACCTGGGTTCCTACCCAAAGTCATCTTCAGCTTCCATATCAGTCAGGCTAGTAATCTGCCAGTTTTCCACACTAAACCCCATCAGACTAGAGAGGATGCTGCCCATCACACGTTGGATGTTAGGCAAGCATTAGCACATTATTTGGACAGAACTAAACCTTTTAGAGTCTCTCAAACTATTTGTATCTATTGCAGACATAGCCAAGTGAACATCAGTGTCTACCCAGAAACTTAAGTGGGTTTCAGGCTGCATCCTCCCCTGCTATGCAGCTGCTATTCATCTGACTGCTGCTATCGCTATAATATTCAGTTTCATGTCATATACTGGCAGTTCTAGCTCCTCCATTTTATTGCCCAGACCCTTGCATTAGTGTACAAACATTTGTTGTTTGACCTTGCCCAATTTCCTAGCTGGATTAGTTATAGTCCTTGCACTAACTGTATCACCCATCTGACTATTGCTCCTATCAATATCGATGTTTGCTTTCTTTTGGGAGTCCTTACGCCTATCCTGTTGATGCCCTTATGCTTCCCTTAATAGGTTTATTGTTCATAGTGTCTCTGTTACCTGCATGTGGCATTGGTAGTTCACTGTTCACTGCTAGAGTGGCTTTCTGTTAGCTTATTGAAATTGTGTTTTCTCTTGTCTGTATTCCATATATAATTAAGTAATATGGTTCCAAGGGTCAAAGTCTTTTGTAGACATAGTAGGCTATTTCCCTATTCTTCTGTCTTCAACCTTAGCTTTCTGAATGAAAGGAGAGTGCCTCAGCTGAGGCCTCAACTGAGACTGGTAACTCCTGGATTGCTTTGGGGTGTCTCCTGAAATGTTCACAAGCCTGACTCAGACATAGCTGGAATTGACCCAGCAAACTAAATTTAATCTTTCAGTCTGAAAGGCTTTGAGGCAGGAATGCCAACTTGTGGGTTTGTTGCAAAGCTTTCCCACACCTGATACACTATAGTTTCTGAGGGTATGTCTATATTACCCGCCGGATCGGTGGGTAGTGTTCGATGTATCAGGGATCTATTTATCGTATCTCGTGTGGACACGATAAATCGATCTGCTAATTGACGCTCGTACTCCACCTCGGCAGGAGAGTCGCCTGCCACGAGGACGGCCAGGTAAGTCGAGCTAAGTTACTTCGACTTCAGCTGCGCAAATAGCATAGCTGAAGTTGCGTATCTTAGTTGGAACTCCACCCCGCCTGCTACTGTAGCCCAGGCCTGAGTTGAGGTGTCTGTGCAGGAAGCATCAATATGGTGGAGTGTCTGCAAGTGTTGTTGGCACAGAGCTGCACCCAATGCTTGTTTTAGAAATAGCATAGTTCAAAGATAACTCATATCCAATGCCAGGGTATGCAGTCATCACTCCTAATTGCTGCTTGACTGATGCTGCCAGCTAGGACTTAACTTAGTGGACTCTATTTGTTCCTAAATGTATTTATTAAAGAGTTCCACTTGCTGCTATTTCTGACAATTCTCTTATTTCTAGGTGGCAGTTGACACCCTATGGGAGGTAAATAATATTCTCTCCAGTTTGCTGTTGAAGATTATAGCTTTGCACCCAACATTAAGTCTATATAAAAGCTTGATGTGGTGGTTTTTCTGGGGTTCTCTTCCATGAACAGATTAATTGGCTGTTTTTCCTCTAGAGAGTACATCTTTCATAAATTCTCCTTGACTAATGTGTGTGTTCCATGGAATGACTCTATTAGGGTATTCCTCAGATGCATCATTCCTGCTCAGACACTTTCCTTATAACATTAAAATGTAGGAAATCTTTGTCTTTTCATGAGGGAAGGTATGATTCAGAGGTAGTGCCATCGACCATCCCTGACAGTTGGTTGGCTTGGTGGCAGTGCAGAGGCTGCTAATGCATATGGGACTCTAGGTATACTTGGTCCTGCCTCAGCACAGCGGGATGGAGTAGATGACCTCTGTATCAGAGGCCCATTTGAGGTTCGCTACTGTGTTAGAAACTCTGTGTTAGAAACTGTGTCATGTTATTTTTTTTTAAAGGTGACAGGAAATATATCGTTTGAAATCTAATAACACACTGGTCATTAATGTCACTGAAATGTTTTTGTAACAACTCTATATATGAAATTATGGATACTCTGATATTATGTCCTGGAGACTGTAAACAGACAAAGGTGAGAAAACAGGTTTCTTCCACAGGGAAGGAAAATGCGTGGCAGATGCGTTGTCCAGGAAAGAGGGCTCTAACCTTCTGCCTCTGGGTCAGCCAGTGGCTAACCCTCCTGCAGCATTGTAATGGGGGAGGTGTGACCCTAAGAGCATCCCAGGGCCAGAGGGTAGGGGGCTCCTGGGTATCATGTAATGAGTTTCAGCTGGGCTGACAAATTCAGTGTACCCCAACTCAATATTCTTGCATGATATATGTATGTGGTGTGTATTAAACATTATGGATATATGCTAGAACTATGACTAAAATGTGTTTAAATCAGGAATGTCAGTGAAAATCAGTAAACAGTCTGCCCTAAACAAAGAAATGTTTGCTTCTCTGAGCAGTCTGGTCATCAGGCAGAGAGAATGAAGGTCTATTTACATATTAGGTAACCTAAACTAGCAAGCTAACAACTAAGGGAGGAGACAGCATGGCATCTATACCCAGGAAGAGAAAGAAGCTTGACTGTGTCTTACTTTTCAAAGAATACATTACAGATTTTTGCCCGTCTGTAAAGACAGGGTGGAGGCTGAACCTCAAGTGATCAGAAATTGAATCCACTGATTGCATACAATATTACTGTGTGATAAAAGTGTGTTGAGCGAGGTCTTCTATGAAAGCCTATGACACACACTGGTGATGAGTATAGTTGTGAATTGTATTTATTAACACTACATAGGGAATTATGAATACTCCTTAATATTATGCTTTACAATCTGTGACCCAAACAAAGGGAGAAACAGGTCTCTCCCAGACAGGGGGGGACGTTATAGCTATCTCCCTGTCTCCAAAGAAATTAAGCAAGGTGTGACTAAAACAATGTAAGCCCCATTTACATAGAAATCAGATGGGGAATGAGAAGCCCACAGGAAGGGAGGAACAGCAGGGTCTATGAACTTTGAGAGAAATGCTTTTCAAAGGTTTATTAGACTATGAAGGGAGGGCAGAGAACATCCCTAAGTTATCCATCACTAGACAGGCACAAGAGGCTAGAGCTCTTGCAGCTGAGAAAGATGGATCCGTCAACCCAGGAGCGGATGAAACCTGCAAAGGCAAAGATCTTTCACTTACAAAAACAAGGGAAGCCAGCATCTTGTACTTCTGTGGAAGGTTCTGACTGAGGGAGAGTCAGCCATGGCTAGGGAGACTGGTAAGAGAAACCATCATCTTGAACAAAGCCTGTAGCTTCCTAGATAAAGTTTTAGACGTTCGGATGCATTTTCACTTTTATTTGCCTGTAGCAGTTTCTAACTGTATTCCTTTTACTTTGCAGCACATAACCTTGTCCTATTGTTAATACATTTGTTTTATTTTTTACTATAAACCAATTCAGTGCTGAGTTTACAGGGAAGAGTTTATATACTCCAGTTAAGTTAATAAGCTGTAATGTGCTTTTGTCTCTTTAAAGGAACAGATAAACCTTATTATTTCTCTGAACTGTCCAGGAGAAGGCTGGTTATTGCAGAGCACAGGGTTTGGGGAAAATTCAGGATGGGGAGTGTGTTGGGGTCACCTTGCTAGTTGTTATCAAGGCTGGTGGAAGTCAGAGTGGGGCTGGGGGTCTGTAGATAGGCTGCTGGGGTCAAAGTTGCTGACCCTGGGCTGGTTGCATAGCACATAGGCATTCAGGGTGTGACCTGCATATTTGTTGCTGTGAGTGTCCCAGTAGCAAGTCATTGTGAGCCACTCGAGGTTACAGGGTAAGAGGTGATAAATCCCTGACTAGTCTGGATTACACCTCTGAAAACCATGACAACTTCTTAAGGTCTTTTCCAGCTCTACATTTCTGTGATTCTCTTATTGTAAATGGAATAACCAGAGAAACTCATTTGGACTGCCCTAGTACTTGGAATCCTCGTCCAATGCAGCAAAAGCCCTCTTGGTGCATCTTCTCAGCTTAACTGCCCTTTCTTTCCCCCACTCCCAAATATAGTTTGACCAAATGTCTTTTAAAGAGCCAGGCACCTCAAACATCAGAATTAGCAGCAGTTAGCCTAACTGAAAAAGCTCTTAAACCCAGTGGCATAGTGTTATGCAGACAAAACTACACAGGATCATTTTAGGGGGCAAGACAAAGATGCCGCATTTATTATGATAACGCACAATTTGATTTATGACTAATAACTAATATCTAATACCTATGTACATACACATATCCACACACACATATCCAACAGATGTTCTGCAGCTGCTGTATAGTTACCAGTCCTGAACATAGCTTGAGTCTGTGGCTTGAGTTTGCAGCTTGGGTTCATAGCTTGTGGCAGCTAACTGGCCTGGAAATCCGAGGACAAGGAAGGGCTGGGTCTGCGCTCCCATCTTGGCAGCAGAACATTACCCTCCAAAGTCTTCCATCTCACCTATCCTTTTCGTAGGCTTTAGTTTGAATCCGGAGTCTTGCTGTGTCACGTTGCCTCTGGGTTCGATGTGATTGAGCACCTGTCTTTCAGACTTGGACCTGGCTTTGATCTTCCTTCTATTGTACCTTTGTTCTTTTCTTTTTAGAGTGGACTCTTCTTACTTGGTTAGGGTTGTTGTCTGCATCTTCAGCCCTTGGTGTTTGAACTCTATTTCATCAGGACAGGCTGGTGCTGGAGGTTGATTCCATCATCCATACAGACCCCATTCACACATCTCAACTAATAAGATTACAGCAGGGTTTTGCAAAAATGAAGGTTGCAGCAAGCTTACAAAATGGAGTAAGCATTTGTAAAATGGAGTTTGAATTTACAATATGGCAAACAGTGAACAGAAGTAGACAAGTGTAGTGAATGGCAAACAGTAAACAGAAGTTACAGTACTGAAACAGTGCAAGTCTCGGTGATTTAAGCAGGAGTGGATTGATAGCGAAACTTACAAGGGCAACTGGCTGAACAGCTATGGCTCTTAACAAACATCTTAATTGTCAATTAGCCAGTTATTGGGGTAACCGATTTTATGAATGAATGTTGTTTCATTCATAAAACTTTACTTATGAAGTTACATTAATAAAGTGAACAATGAAAAACAATTGTTTTAATCAGTTCTACAATAGCAAAGTCAGGAATCCCAAGTAATAATTTCAGAAGAAAGCAGAGAGCCCTGATCAAGACTGTCAAAGGGAGGCTTCAAGGAGTTAAAATGCATTGTGAAAGGGGAGGTGTTTTGAAGGCATCTTACTTAGAAATAGCCTACAATCAGATAATGGCAAACTGAGCAGAGCGTGTGCTCTTTGTACACAGATCAGAGATAGGAAAACGTTTGCATAATTTGTATTTGAGCCAACTGTTGAAAGCACTGTTTTATTAGCAGTGCTGTAATTTGGTCTAATGAACAGTATTTTTTCCTTTTCCCCAGGGGATTGTATGATATCTTTGTAACACGAGACAGCCAGCCTCGTTGTGTCGGCCGTTACGACAATCACGGCAGTTTTGGGGAACTGGCGTTGATGTACAACACTCCTAGAGCCGCTACCATTGTTGCCACAACAGAAGGAGCCCTTTGGGGACTGGTAAGTGTGGAACATAATTCTCAGGTGCCTCCAATGTTAAAGACTAATTAATGCACCACGTCCATCAGCTGTTACTTTTTCCCATTGCATGTCTGTATGCAAATAGCTATTTTATCATGATTGATGATTTCAACCCAGAGTTCATTGTGCACTTCCCTAAAACAATCTGTCAATAAATCATAACTCTAGATCAATTAGGGTCATTTGATCACTTCAGAGGGCTGCGATGTAAAGCTTTTGCTAGTTAGTCTGTTTTTTTCATACTGCCGAGGGATAAAGAGAAGGTAACGGATGCAGGTATTTTATATTAGGAGAGCAGCCCCACCCATCTAGGAGTAGGGAGGCAAGAATGTTAACTTCTTAGCATCTTCCTCTCTCTCTCACGGGAACAGTTGTCGTTCTCTTTCTCGTTAGCCTGTCAGGTAATCTGAAGTGCTCACTCTGAGGGTGTAGGAAAAGACACCAAAAGATTTGTTCATTTTCCCAAGGACAAACTGTAGCTTTCATGATGTTCATGGTCCCTGCTTCACATTACTGTGGAAGAGGTCCTAGGGTAGGCACAGCTTAGAGAGTTGTTCCCACCTTTTGGGCTAATAGACAATACTGCTGCTTTTGTTTCTTGGTTAGCTTGTTAAATGTGATTTTTAGAAATCAGAGCTTCCTATATTGTCCTTTTCTCTACAGTATTTGTGTAAGGTCTGCCTTCATAGTGCTCTGCGTTACTCATCTGCTGTGGTTCACGTCATAAAATGACTGTAATACCACAGAAGCCTTTGAAGTTTGTCGTATAGTACACAGGGCTCCTCAGCAACTATCAGTAAAGGCTGACTGTGCATTATGACCTTGATTATGTGATTGATAAGCTATTACGCACCAGTGTGTTTGTGCAATCTCAGTGCACACTCAGAAAATTGACTTCTCTTTTTGTTTGCAGCTCATAAAGGAAAGGAAAGATTCTGATAAGCTAACCTGGGAGTAGTGTGGGGATCTAGTTAGTTTCTGTAACAAAACAGGCTGAAAAATATAAAATGAACCACCTGTACGTGGAGCTCATTAGAAAAAGTGAATAAAATGACTTTTTATTCCAGTTACCTTTTAAGCTGAATTGAAGTTGATTTGTCTAGCCATAATTATGGTTATTTTCCCACGATCCCTTTGCCTGCTCTATGCTTTTCTCTTTACCATATCTTCATCACTCTGAAGTAGAACTGTCTCAAGCACCTCACTTCAGCTCTCAGCTACTTACTAAACCACAGGAATGACTCTCTCTCTCTCTTCCACTCAGGAGCCTTTAGCTACCTCCACAGCACTGCCAGCCCATCTCAGCAAGAGTCAGAGACTAAGATCAGTAATCAAATCTAGGTCTCTTGCAAAGCAGTGAAGAGTACTTACTCCCAACATCTGATTTATCTTGCTCCTGTGCCACTGAATGCTTCTGGAGAGAGACTCAATAACATGCATACTTCCCTCTTTCAATTCTGCCTTCCTCCTGATCAAACAGAAGCCCTTGTCCTCCCTCACTGACTCTCAAACCCACATTCCCACACTCATTCCTAACCTCTGATGCCTTCCTGAAATCATACTTTGCTCCTGTGTCTTCTGCCTCTCCACACAAGATGTAACCAGCTATTACAAAGAAAAGATCAGCAAGATTTTGCTGTGACTTCACTTTTCCCCTTGTCCCCCAAAACTCTGTTTTCCTTGTGCTTTTCATTAGATGTTTCTCACTCGCTCTTCTCCTCCAGTGACCCCATTTTCTCTTTCCTTTGGCCAAGACTGAACTTCTTGTCATCTTTCTCTGCTAACATCACTGTCCTTTCTGTCACTCAGGGCCACAGATTGAGTGTCATCCCTGACTCAGCCATCTGTCTACACCAATACTCAAGGCCAGTGGCTCTCAACCAGGAGTCTGGGGGACCCCTAGAGGGCAGCGAGCAGGTTTCAGGGGGGCCACCAAGCGGGGCAGCATTAGACTCACTGGGCCCAGGGCAGAAAGCTGAAGCCCCACCACATGGGGCTGAAGCCTGGAGCCTTGAACACCACCACCTGGAGCTGAAGCCTAAGCAATGTAGCTTCATGGGGGCCCCAGGCAATTGCCCGGCTTGCTATCCCCTAATGCCAGCCTAGGCTTGTATATGCAGAAAACCAGTTATTGTGGCACAGGTGGGCTGTGGAGTTTTATAGCATGTTGGGGGCAGGAGGGGAGGGCGCTCAGAAAGAAAGATTGAGAACCCCTGCTCTAAGCTGTGCCCAGATCTTACTATTGTTTCCATCATAACCTCTCTAAGATCTGGCTCTTGCTCTGCCAGCATACCTAAAATGCTCAACTAGGCCCTCATTACCTTGAGAAGTCATCAAGCACAGCGCCCTGCACAGAGGCAGGACCAAGTAAACCTAGACTATCCATGACAGGTGTTTGTCTAACTTGTTCAAAAACTCTCCAATGATGGGGATTCCACAACATGTTCCGGGTTTAACTACCCTTATAGTTAGAAGGATTTTCCCAATATCTAACCTAAATCTCCCTTGCTGTAAACTAACCCTGTGATGGGTTGGACCCCCTTCCGGGATGCCACCTGATGTTTTGGGGTCCCACTGAGCCTGCCCGTTCCACCAGCCTGGGCTCCATCATCCTGTCCTGCTGCACACACATACACACAGGTAGGGACTCACCCAGCCATAGAATCGCACAGAGTCTGTGTGGGAAGACTCAGCTTGGGGAACTGCCCAGCACAGAGGTGCACACACCTTCCAGAGTGTAAACCCAAAATTATATGGTCTATACAGTGTAAGCTCATGAAATTCACTCCCTCCCTCAGTGTGGAGGAAGATATGCACAGCTACTCCCCTCCATCCTGAGTTGCACAAACTGGGTTTTAGAATAAACAAAAAAGAAGTTTATTAACTGTAAAAGGTAGATTTTAAGTGATTATGAAGGATAGCAAACAGAA
The DNA here is from genome assembly GCF_007399415.2 of Gopherus evgoodei. Lineage (NCBI taxonomy): Eukaryota > Metazoa > Chordata > Testudines > Testudinidae > Gopherus > Gopherus evgoodei. Next base: position 129,547,750 of record NC_044328.1, on the reverse strand, counting down.
CAAAGCAGATCACTGAGCAACTAAAACAAAACACACAAACTAAGCTATTCACTAAATTAACTGGTTAATATTAGCAAATTCTTACCCTAAGTGTTGTTTTGTGCAGGTTGCAGAGTTTTCTGAAAGTAAACTGCACTGCTTGCAGCTTGAATCTCCAGGTATTTGTTTCACAGGCTGACCTTTCTCGCCTGGGCTCAGGCCTTGCCCCCAGCTTAATTCCTTTGTTTCTTCCGGTGTTTTCAGCAATCTTCCTTCTTGGGTGGGGAGACAGTGGAGAAGAACCAAGATGAACTCCCTCCTCAGCCTTAAATAGGATTTACATATGGCGGGAATTCTTTGTTCCCTAGTTTGTCCCTCACTCCCTTCCAGTAGAAAAATACCAGAAGTCCAAAATGATGTCCAGTACCAGGTGACATATCACCTGACCCTGCAGTGTTAAAGCAGCATCCCAGGAAACTTCTCAGTCAAGAGGGAGATTAGCATCTTCAAAGTCCTGTTGTCCTTCCTAATGGCCCATCCAGGCTGTTTGCATACTGTCTGGTGGGCATTCCCCAGGTGAAAACACAGTTGTAATTATTACATAGTCAATATTTTTTAAACTTGAGATGCAGAAATGATACATGCATACAAATTGGATAATCACATTCAGTAAATCGTAACTTTTCCAAAGATACCTCACATGATCCATCTTGCATAAAACATATCTTAGTTGTGCCATATTCGTACAACAAGCATATCTCTCTGACTAATATGGGGTGTAGGATCACAAACCCCATTACTTCTTGTCCGACCTTCAGTGGACATGAAGGACCAAATGAACACTGTCCTCTTTATAAAAGCTCTTAACATATTTGAAGATTATCAGGTCCCCCCCTCTATCATCTTTTCTCCAATCTAAACATCCAGTTTTTTAACTATTCCTCATAGGTCAGGTTTTCTAAACATTTTATTATTTTTGTTGCTCTTTTCTGGGCTCTCTCAAATGTATCCACATCTTTCCTACAGCATGGCACCTACAACTGGATACAGTATTACTCCTCCAAGCTGAGGCCCTCACTAGTGCCGAGCAGAGTGGGATAACTATCTCCCATATTTATATATGACATTCCTGTTAATATACCCCAGAATATCAGCCTTTTTCACAACTGCATCACATCGTTGAATTATTCAGTTTGTGATCCACTATAACCACCAGATCCTCTTCAGCAGTACTACCACCTAGTCAATTATTCCCCATTTTGTAGTTATTTCTTCCTATGTATAGTGCTTTGCACTTGTCTTTACTGAATTTCATCTTGTTGATTTCAGACCAATTCTCTAATTTTCAAGATTTTTTTGAATTCTAACCCTGTTCTCCAAAGTTCTTGCAACCCCTCCCAGTTGGATGTCATCTTCAAATGTTATAAGCATACTCTCCACTCCATTATCCAAGTCATTAATGAAAATAGTATCAGACCCCCGTGGGACTCCACAAGATATGCGTTCTCACTTTGACAGTAAGCCATTGATAACTACTCTTACAGGAGTATGAGGTTTCAACCAGTTATGCACCCACCTTATAGTAATTTAATCTAGACCAAATTTCCCTAGTTTGCTCATGACAATATCATGCAGGACTGTGTCAAAACACTTAGTAAATCAAGGTATATCATTGCTGCTGTGTCCCCCGCTAGGGCCAGTAGCCCTGTTCAAGAAGGAAATTAGGTTGGTTTGGCATGATTTCTTCTTGACAAATTCATGTTGCTATTTCTTATAACCCTTTATGCTTTAGATGCTTACAAACTGACTGCTTAATTATTTGTTCCACTATCTTCCAGGTATCAAGTTAGTCTGACTGGTCTATGCTCCTTGGTCTATGCTGCTTTGTCCTCCTTCTCAAAGACAGGTGCTGTGTTTTCTTTTCTCTAGTCCTCTGGGACCTCACCCACCCTCCATGAGTTCTCAATGTGACTCCCTAACGTTTCCAAGATTGCTTCAGTAGTTCCTTAAATACTCTAGGATGAATTTAATCAGGCCCTGCCATCTTAAGTATACATCTAACTTATCTAACTTATGTAGTCTTTAACGTGTTCTGTCCCTATCTTGGTTTGTGTTCCTTTCCTCTGTTAATATAATTGTGCTGAATACCTGGTCACCTTTAAAGTGAAGAGTGAAGCAAAATAGGTATTAAACACCTGAGCTTTCTTGATGTGATCATTTATTGGCTCTGCTTCCCCACCAAGTAGAAGACATATTCATTCATTCATATTTTCCTAATATATTTTAAAAACATCTTTTATTGTCTTTTATGGCCCTTGCTAAGATGGAACTCATTTTGTGCCTTAGCTTTTTCTGAGTTTGTCCCTAGTTTGTACTATTTGTCCCTTAGCCTGCTGAGAAGAAGTTCTCAAGAAAGCTAAATATTTCTGATACAAAAATATGAGGTGAACAACCCCTGCAGATATTGAACAAGCTTAAATCTATTGGTCAACGCTACTACCTAGTGACTACATTGATCAAGTCACCCCTTAACCTTCTCTTTAAGTTAAATGTATTGAGTTCTTAGAGTCTAGCACTATAAGGTATGTGTTCTAATCCTTTAATCATTCTTGTGGCTCTTCTCTGAACCCTGTCCAATTTATCAACTTTCTTCTTGAATTGTGGGCACCGGAACTGGACACAATATTCCATGACCAATCACACTAATGCCAAAAAGAGAGGTAAAATAACCTCTCAACTCCTATTTGACTTCTTTATGCATCCCAGGACTGCTTATGCTGTTTTGGCCACAGTGTCACTTTGGGAGCTCATGTTCCACCGCAAGAATCCATCATGACCCCCCAACCTTTTTCAGAGTCACTGCCTCAAAGGATAGAGTCCCCCTTCTGTAAGTGTGACCTACATTCTTTGTTCCTAGATGTATATATTTAGCCATATTAAGACACACATTGTTTGCTTGTGCCCAGTTTACCAAGTAATCCAGATTGTGCTGAATTGGTGATTTGTCCTCATCATTATTTACCATTCCCCCAATTTTTCTGTCATCTGCAAAATTAATCAGTTCTGATTTTATATTCCAGGTCTTTGATAAAAATGTTAAATAGTATAGGGCCAAGAACTGATCCCTTCAGGACCCCACTGGAAACACATGCTTAATGACAATTTCCTGTTTACAGTTATATTTTGAGACCTATCAGTTATCCAGTTTTTAATCCATTTAATGTGTGTCATGTTAATTTTAATATCATTCTGGTTTTTTAATCAAAATGTTGCGCAGTATGAAGTCAAACGCTATACAGAAGTCTAAGTATGTTACATCAACACTATTACCTTTATCTGCCAAACTTGTAATCTCATCAAAAAATCAGGTTAGTTTGACAGGATCTATTTTCCATAAACCCATGTTGTTTTGCATTAATTACTACCCTCCTTTAATACTTTATTAATTAAGTCCCGTATCAGCCTCTCCACTATCTTTCCTGGGATTGATGTCAGGCTGACAGACCTGTAATTACCCAAGTCATCCCATTTACTCTTTTTAAAAATTGTTACACCATTAGCTTTCTTCCAGTGATCTGGAACTTCCCCAGTGCTCCAGGACTGAGAGAAAATCAGCATTAACTGTCCAGCAAGCTTGTCAGCCAGCTCTTTTAAAACACTTGGATGCAAGTTATCTGGACCTGCTGATTTAAAAAGTCTAATTTTAGCAGCTTCTGTTTAACATCCTCCAGAGATACTAGTGGAGGGGAGAGTGCTGTCACCATATGAGACTATATCCTCTGTGTTTTCCCCCCAAATACAGAACAGAAATATTTACTGAACACTTATGCTTTTATGCATTATTGACAATTCTAACATTTCCATCTAGCAGTGGACCAATATCAGAGTCAGGATTCTTTTTGTTCCTAATATATTTTAAAAAGTCTCCTTCTTGTCCTTAACTCTGTTGGCTATAGATTTCTCCTTGTGTCCCTTTGCTTCCCTTATCAGTTTTCAACAACTCCTAACTTCTGATTTCTATTACAGTAGGTCCTTTTTACAGCAGCCATCAGCAGTGCCAATTATTTGATTAATATAGCACAGTTTTAATAGACTTTTTAAACGCCCTGTTTATAAACTAGCATTTGTAGCTGTGACGGGTTGGATCACAGAAACTCCTGGGAGCTGCCACCTGATGTGCCCAGACTGCTTCTGCCCCTGTTTTCCCTGCCAGCTCAGGATTCCAGTGCCCTGTCTTGCTGAGCCAGACACACCCATCTGCTCCAACAAATTACTTGCCCCAAAGCTGCAGGTTTACCTGAAAGCAGCTCATAGAAGTGTTCCTGTCTTTAACACTCAGATGCGAAACTCCCAATGGGGTCTAAACCCAAATAAATCCATTTTACCCTGTATAAAGCTAATACAGGGTAAACTCATAAATTGCTCACCCTCTATAACACTGATAGAGAGAGCTGCATGGTGGTTTGCTCCCCCAGGTATTAATACATACTCTGAGTTAGTTAATAAGTAAAAAGTGATTTTATTAAATACAGAAAGTAGGAGTTAAGTGGTTCCAAGTAGTAGCAGACAGAACAAAGTAAGTCACCAAGCAAAATAAAATAAAATGCGCAAATCTATGTCTAATCAAACGGAATACAGATAAAATCCTCACCAGTTCCAGAATGCTCCCTTTTACAGACTAATCTCCTTTTAGGCTGGGTCCAGCAATCACTCACACCCCTTGCAGTCACTGCCCTTTGTTCCAGTTTCTTCCAAGTATCCTGGGAGGTGGAAAGGCTCTCTCTTTAGCCAGCTGAAGACAAAATGGAGGGGTCTCCCAGGGGTTTAAATAGACTTTCTCTTATGGGTGGAGACCCCCTCCTCACTCCTATGCGAAGTCCAGCTCCAAGATGGAGTTTAGGAGTCACCTGGGCAAGTCACATGTCCATGCGTGACTCAGTTTTTACAGGTAGCATCCATTGTTTACATGCTACCTTGAATGTCCTGAAGTAGATTTCTTACGTGGATTGGAGAATTCCAAAATCCATTGTCCTTTAAGTGTTTCTTGATTAGGTACTTAATTTCAACATTCCTTTCTCCAGTAACTGACCAAATGCTCCTACTAAGGTTATTTAGAAATCAAGCCAGTACACAGCCAACATTCATAACATCAAATACAAAAATGATACATGCATGCAAATAGAATTAATACATTCAATAGATCATAACCTTTACGGAGATATGTTACATGGCATATGTAGCATAAAGCACATTCTAAGCATATTTCCATAGAGCCTTAATGGGAGGTACCATCACAGCAACAGTCCTGCTTTGTGGAGAGAGAGCATCAGTCTGCATATCTCTTAAAGCACTTGCCATTTTGTCCAAAAGAGAGAATCTACTTTTCTATCCTTTCTCTTACAGGATCGAGTGACATTCAGAAGAATTATATTGAAAAACAATGCGAAGAAGAGGAAGACTTTTGAATTATTTATTGAGTCTGTGCCCCTTCTTAAATCGCTAGAGGTAAAGCTGTTTTATTAGCATTCGCTTTCGAGAGTCTGCTGTTATTGATGCTTTTCAAGTAGATGGGATTCTTGTTGGATCTTTACTAGAGCACAGTTTGAAATAGAAGTTACAGTAACACTACCTTAGTAGAACAACTTAATGTCTTTTACAGCAGTTATGCAAAAATTTTGTTCAAATCCTTCCTTCAGTCGCAAGTGGAATGAAAGTTTGCTGATTTAATCTTAAATACCATATGTACCTTCTTCAAAATCACCATGCATTCGGAAAACAACATTGTTTAAAGCAAGGAATGGAGTTAAGGGGTCAGGGTTCTCTTCTAGATTATGGTACTGATGTGTTGTTAATTTACACAATGACTTAACGTCTCTTTGCCTCAGTTTCCTCATCGGGGTGCTCTCTAAGGCTTAATTATGTTTGTAAAGCACTTTCAGATCCTTAGATGGAAGGTGCTAGAGAAAAGCAAAGTATTATGGTTAGCTGTGACTGGCAGTCTTTGCTCAAGGGGTGGAAAAAACATGGTGATACAGGTCAGGACAGAGGTGTATTGGCAAATCTATGGGAGGAAATGTCCAAAGCCTCTGCTCTCTGTACCTGGGTTAAACCAGCTCCATCACTGGGACCTTCCTGAGCACTAAAATGTCTCATAAATATTTAGGAAAATAGAAAAAATCTCATTAGCATTTTTGGTGGCTTATTACATGGCGAACTTTGTTTATATTGTATGTAGAATAACTCATTTCAGTACCTTTGAGATATGCATGCACAAGATTAGTTGAGTAAGATTTAAATCCATTACTGATGTATCATCCTTGGTGTAGAATTAGAACTTTCTGAATTGTTTTTGCCGCCACGCTTGACCCATCAATTCTCTCTTGAGAGGCTAAGTGGACAAGAAGAAGTGTGAGCTTTAGTGTAAGATTAATCTCTTTTAAACTATTGTCTGTTGCCTGTACGTGAAGACTCAGGCATATGTATTTCATACAACTGCTTTCTAATTTTTAATTTCTACTTTATCATCATTAAAACAACAAGCCTTTAAACTGCAGCCAAGTTAACACATTTGACTTTCCCCTTGCAAATTAGTCATATGTACATAGGGTTAAATTCAGCTCTGGAATAAATGAGTAAACGCCACTAAAGTCAATAGAGTCAATCTCCATTTACTCCATTGTTGAATTTGGTTCTCTGTCTATGACACTAGAAAAAGCAGTAACTCCCAGGTGCTCACTGTCAGCTGTATGGCATGCTGATCTCAAAGGGCATAGCAAGCATTCTTTTTGGTGTAGTACATAAGAATAGGAAAAGCTTCACATGGCTTCAGGTCCTAATTGCTCAGGAGTGCCATCAGTTCTCTCTCATCCTTCCCATGCCATCTACTTCTACCCCACCAGAATGATCGGATCCAGTTTCTGCAGATTGTATCTTCACAGGTCATAAACTTCTTTCTGCACCGGTTAACCCTCCCAAGGCTTTCCCCTAGAAAATATCCAATGTCAAGTTGATCTATCCTAAATGTGAGGGTTGTCTGTGATGTAGTATTTACATTTGTAAAAAAGGGCCATCACCTAGTTTCTGGGCATCCTTACAGGAATTAAAATTACATATAGCTTAGATTTTCATCCCAAATGACAAGACTTGCACCATCATGAAGACATTTCAAGGTTCAGAGACAGAGCTGTCAAAGAGAATCTAGAACCATGGGATTTCTTCTGATCACTTAGCTGGAAGATGACATAGCTGATGTCCTGGGAGTTAGTTACAAACTCAAATCCATTATGTGGCAACACTTTGAACTGCAACTAGATGTGTTGGCTAGATATTAACCAGAGGAGAGATTTACCTATGGCAGTGTTTCCCAAACTTGGGACACTGCCTGTGTAGGGAAAGCCCCAGATGGGCCGGGCTGTTTTGTTTACCTGCCACGTCCACAGGTTCGGCTGATTGCGGCTCCCGCTGGCTGCGGTTCACTGCTCCAGGCCAATGGGAGCCGCTGGAAGCGGCGGCCAGTATGTCCCTCAGCCCATGCTGCTTCCAGCAGCTCCCATTGGCCTGGAGCAGTGAACCACGGCCAGTGGGAGCTGTGATCGGCCAGACCTGCCGACACGGCAGGTAAATAGACCAGCCCGCCAGGGGCTTTCCCTACACAAGCAGCATCCCAAGTTGGGGAAATGCTGCCCTATGGGATTTGAAGTGACCATGTACAAGAAGGTTACAGAGAAGGTTCCTGGATAAATAGCATATAAAAGAACGTCAGTAGTTGATATATGGAGAGAATGGAAAGGAGAGATGGGGCAGGGGGACCTAAAGATTCACTTCTGCCATTTTGCCCCAAACCTTCATGATGTGTATATGCCTGACTAACTATGTGGATTATTGTCTTTCCTCTTGTGCCTCTCAGCTGTTTTTAGTTTAGTTTTGTTTTTTAACTCTAGCTTGTCTGCCATGTTTGCATTTAGACTTTATGCTCTTCTGGGCAGGGAGATGAGCATGTTTGTGGGCCCTTAAAAATAACAATAACAGATGCCTGTTGTATATTATAATATATGTGTAACAGACAAGTGGAATTTAGTGTATCATTCCTTAATAAGGAAAACAGAAATAGGAAATACCATTGCACGTATGTATAATGTGGCAAAGATGTTTCACTGGAAACATTTCACTTTCAAAATATTTTTCTTTTTGTGTGTGCGCTTATCTACTCTTCTCTAAACTTTCATTGTTAATTTTTCAGTCTGATTGCCATGTGGTTTTAGAAAAAGAAAGAAACTGAGGCACTAAATTGAGCATGTCTAGTGCTCAAAGCCACTGTAGGAAATAGGTTCCAGAAAAAAAATAGTGTGTTGGCAAGAACGTGCTGACAATAAATGTAATAATTCCAAAAGATACTGTATCTGTGTTCTTCTCAGTTATTTTTCCACCTTTCCTCAGCGAAGATTATGAAACAAACCAGGCTGGAAGTTTGTAACTTGTGTGTGTGTGTGTGAGAGAGAGAGTGAACTCATCTCAATGGAAACATAGGGAAATTAGTTAATTTTTTTCAATACTCAGACATCTGAACCAATTCTATGCAAACTGAAGAATAGGAAATTAAAACAGGGACTGAAAGAAGCTCAGAGTGGATATTGGAATTTACTGTACGTATATTGTATTCTGTTCTTGAAAGCTGTGATGGAATGTAGCAAAAACTTTCACTGTGGCATGCATGTTTTTCAGTACCCAAAGGCACATCTTAAATGTATTTAACTATACATGCCTGTTTCTTCATAGCAAACTGAGAGAGTTATGAACCTCAGGGGCAGTAGTAGGCTGAATGGAAATTTTCTCTCTGTTCCAGGTTTCAGAGCGAATGAAGATAGTTGATGTAATCGGGGAGAAGGTGTATCGAGATGGGGAGCGCATCATTTCTCAGGTATTTGGACTTTGAATTCTTCCCTCTTTTTTATATTACGTAGAATCATAGATATCAGTTTGGTTGTCCAATTTGACCTCATTAACGCCATTATTCCTACTGACATCTTATTTAAAGGTTTTATTATTTTCAGGGATGGGTTGGTACCTAGTTTCCCTAGGTTTTTGTTCCATTATCCATTTTTCTTACTCTTATTTACTACTTGCTTGTGAATATTTTTTAAAAAGCCTTTTTTCAAAAGTTATACAGGAAGTACAATAAAATTACTCTTGTTTGGGTCATTAAGAAAAATGTGTGGATTTTCATGGGGAAGACAAAAAGCACATCCCTGACACAAAGGGCAGTCCCCTAACAAATTTCAACTTCCTGCTCCAAAGCACTGAAGTGCTAGAGCTTCTCAAAGAAAAGATTGCCTGAATTTTTTAACATGGGCAAAACATTATTTTTCCCTAGGCTAATTCTTGGATACAGCTGAACCATTTTGGCTGGAATTTTCCCAAAAAACCCTCCTCCAGCAGAGGCCTGGCATGGAAAATTTCAGCCCAAATGATTACTTTTGCAAAATTATAAGCAACTGAAAATTCAGTCTTATAATGGGAAGTGCTGGTCACTGTTCTTGTTAGGCGAAGCTTCTGCCCTTTCTACAAAACACTTGTCTCTGTACTTGCATAGATATGGGATCACAGTAAAGCTAGACAGGTAATGGAAGTCACCCTGTTAGTCCTAAGGGGAACACACAGTGTTTCCAAGGGTGGTTGTTCTGGTGCATCTGTGGCGCTACACTCCCATTTTCCCCAGCCATTTTGCACTTTAAGGTCATATTTAGTTGATTTACCTGAAGCCACCCTATAATATCTTTCTTGGACTTGTTTGCTCTTCAGGTAGCTGTACACCAATTTGTATCTTTTTTTTACCTTGAATGAGTAACTTTGTTTCTTTAATATTATATTTTTGGCTCTATATTGAATGCCTTATTGACATTGCAATATACTCCATCCCCTCATTGTCAGATATACCATTAATCCTATAGAAGGCCATTTGATTTGTTGGCATAGCTTAGTTTTAGCAATACAATATCTTTTATTAGTTTTTAGACACCTTTCCCACAGAAGTTGATGTATTAGACTCCTATTAGTCTCAGCTGTTTTGCCCAGAATGTGTTGGGTTAATTAGCTGGTAATTTTCTGGTTCTTTCCTCCTATTGGCCTTAAAGGAATAGTTGCTACCATGTTTGGTATTTTCCAGACAGCTAGTGTCTCTCCAGTGATTCACTGAAACTTGTTTTCAGAGGTTCCAGGCTTTCTTGGTTAGTTTTGTTAAAAACTGTATGATGCGTTTCATCAGGATCTGCAATAGTTTTGCCAGTTTTTTTCCCTGTCTTTGTTTGCCCTTTTGCTGTTGACCTCTCCATTTGCTGTCTCAAATAACAGCTGGTCTGCTTCCTGCACAAGGTTTTTACTACAAGTTGAGCAGAAGCAGCTCATTGCAGTGTTGGCTCTTTTGAGATTCTCTCATACTTGCTCTCCTTTCTGATGTTACAGAGATTCTGTATATTCCTTTCCTTTCTTTTACTGAACGCACTTCTAGAGCCCTTTCTTATTTCTTTTGACTCCTCTAGTTATTGCTTTGTTTTTGTTTTCTTAATATTACATGTGCATTCCTTGAGGACTGTTTACTCGTCAACTTCCTGTCAATTTTTTCCCTTGTATTTCACCAGCATTTTTAAGACCTTCCTTGTTGATATTGGCATTGTTAGCCTTTTGGATGTCAGCAGGTAAACTCTCCTCAGATTCCTTGTCCCCATTTTCAGCTACAGCGTTAGCCCAATTTAGGCCACTTTCTGTATTACTTACTGCAGCCAATTTTCAACTTGTGCACAATTTAACACTTAGCCCTGTATTCTGTGAAAATTGGAATATAATTTCTGCATCTTAAAATAGGATGGCTAATTTATTCTTACCTTTTCTCTTTATAGGGTGATAAAGCAGACAGCTTTTACATTGTAGAGTCTGGTGAAGTAAAAATCTTGATTAAAAGCAAGGTGAGTTCAAATACGGTTATGGGGTGAGAAGTCAAGAGCTATTGTGGCTTAGAAATTAAGTGACAGGAAACAAAAAGAGATAAATGGTCAATTTTCGCTATAGCCAACAGATAATAGAGAGGAGGTGTAGCATGGTTCCATAATAGTCAGTGGCAGGGGCGGCTCCAGGCACCAACACGCCAAGCATGTGCCTGGGGGCAGCAAGCTGTGGGGGGCACCCTGCTGGTCGCCGTGAGGGGGGCAGGCAGGCTGCCTTCGGTGGCTTCCCTACAGGAGGTCTACCGGTTCTGCGGTTTCGGCAGCAGTTCAGTGGCGAGTATGCCGAAGCCGTGGAACCAGAGGACCTCCTGCAGGCATGCCCCCGAAGGCAGCCTGCCTGCCGTGCATGGGGCGGCAAAATACCTAGAGCTGCCCCTGATCAGTGGTGGTTTAATATATTTATCAATGAGCTGGGAAAATGAGTGAACAGTGAGTTGGCAAAACTAGCAGATGACACATTAATGTAGGTGAATAAAGACTACAGAAGAGTGAAAAGTTGCAGAGGGACCTAACAAAGTGAATGGGCAGCACGATGGCAGGTTACATTTAGTGTTTGACACATGCAAGTTAACACTTAAAGGAAAAAAATTGAACCATTTCATGCTATTGCTATGTTCTACATTTTAAAAAAAAGTCCTGGGCATCATTGTAGACAGCCCTGCTCAATATACATCTGGGGGGGGCAGGGGAGGCTAAAAAGAAAAATACCCTCTCATAATAGGAGATCAAGGGGACATTGACTGAAACTGAAGACACATTAGTTTAAAACTGGTTCATGCAGGTTTCTTACACCTTTCTCTGAAGCATGTGGTACTGGATAGGGTTAGACAGGACAGTGGGCTACATGGATTCTCAGCCTGATCTATGTTCTTAATAAAAGTGCTGTACTGTACAACAGACTAACTCTCAGATTCTTTTAAGATCTGATAGTTATTATTTCTGGTCAGGCAAGGCAAGCTGTACATCTCCCTAAAGTGGCTTCAAGCTATTTCAAAAAACGATTCTGAAGATTACTCATGTCTGTTTGAGAAACATGCTTTGCTTCCATCCGCACATGTGCAAATTGCCGTGATGTTCCCTTTCAAACTTCAAACATGGATAGAGTCTTCCCTAGGGGGGATTGTAGTAGGCTACAGTCAACAGATACTCAAAGTACAGCGTCTTTTAACCCTTTGCCCTTCCTGTGACTTCTTTTAACTGAAGACTTGCTTTCAAACGAATACTTCTCCCAGTTTGAGGCAATCTTTACAAGGCAGAGCCTTGTGTATGTTATACTTAAAATCTTTGTTAGGGAATATTCTGGAGACCCTGTGCACAGGATGCTGAGCCACTACTGAAGCATTTCTCTGCCAGCTGTGACCTTCTGTTCAGGGAGAGCTGTATGCATAGCACTGTGTAGTAACTAATATATTCACTTCACATATTGTTCTGTTTCTGGCACAGACTATGACAAGTAAGGATGCTAACCAGGAAGTGGAGATTGCCCGGTGTCACAAAGGACAGTATTTTGGAGAGCTTGCACTTGTTACCAACAAACCCAGAGCAGCCTCTGCCTATGCTGTTGGGGATGTCAAGTGTTTAGGTAAGGGTACTTTGTGCTGCCAGGTGTCTCTCTGCAGTAGGTGCCTTCAAGCAATGTCGCTTCATGTTGTCTATGCTATTCCATTAAGTTGTACAGCCATGTAGCTCCTAACTGGTATCCAATCTGGATTGCTTGTTCTTCAGTCAAGGCCAGGAGTTTTGGCCTGCAAGGGACCTTCAGCACTTCAGTCTGGGAACCCTTGTTTCCTTCATCTTGTCTTTCTTTGTACCATCTCTGTTTTGACTGGGGATGGCAGAAGTGCCCAGTGGAGATTAAGTATGTTACTTCCTTTATGTGCCTGGCCTCCACCATTCCAGAAAAGAGAACTCATAAATAGAGTCGAGTGTGTATCTGCAGCATAGTAGCATAAAAGCACAACCTCCATTCAGCTTGATTTCCTTCCCTTAAAAGATGTTTGTTACACATGACTTTGAGATTTTTCAGTATTGCTTTTATTGCAGCTGTGTATTTTTGCATTTGGCCTCCAGATTTATCCCAGGATCAGACATTTATTTTTTAGTCTCCTGGATCAGCATGACAGCTTTGTGAAACTAGAAGTTTGACTTCAGTGGGAGTGGCTTCAACTGAAACATTAGAACCATATTGACTGGATTCAAGTTGCATGAGTTTTAGAAAGTAATTGCAATTAGGTTATTGCTTTATTTTGGAGGACGGCTCTTTATTTGTTTTCACTCTTCTATTTGTTTCTGTGTAGTCATGGATGTGCAAGCATTCGAGAGGCTGCTTGGCCCCTGCATGGACATTATGAAGAGGAATATAACACATTATGAGGAACAGCTGGTGGCAATGTTTGGTTCGAGCATGGACCTGTTGGATCCGGGGAATTAGGCACAGGGTACTTTAGTGCCTTCTCAGTTCAAGACACAGAAAAGTCTCCTATCAGCAACACAACACATAAGGAAAAATGGACACTACAGAACAGTTACTGCTGCTGTCTTCTTGGGCATTTTAGAAATAAATAAGTCTCAGCACAGATGGATGGGGAGAGGCTCACTCCATGCCTCCACTTTGCTGCTGAAATTTCATTATTAGGCTTAGTTTAAAGATGATTCTAACCCTTCTCTCACTTGTTTGGCTCAGAATGGCATGTCTCTCCAACCATTTAAGTGCCTGATGCAAAACCCAAAGTGTAAAAGATACAGAACCTTCTTTTTCTTTCTCATTTTATTGTTGTGGTAAATCTTCAGAGCAGATCTGTAATGACAGGCTGCTTATTGTCCCCCAGGGAGCAGCCTTCTCTTTACAGTCTGTTAATATCTTCCTTTGACGCTTCCTTTACATAATGTCAAAAATTTAATTGTAGCATTTGGGTTTGACATCGAATATATCAAGGGGACTTGAAATTATCAGAGCCATTGAATAAGTTGGCATTGAGGTGTTCCTGCCATCTGCTGAAAGCTTTAGGTACTGCAGTTCTGTAATAAAACGATAAACACACCTGGGGGCACAAGAAATAACTGCTCGATACTGAAATGCAGAAAATGAAGAATGATTGACTTCTGAACATTTTCTGAGCAGTAAAGAGAATTGGTTTAGTTCTTCATGCTACCAAACATATGCAGAGAGTTTGATAGTGGTCCAGCAGCTCCAGTGGCCTGAAGGTGCCATAGCTGTATCATCCCCATCTCCATTTCTTAAAGTGGGCAGATTTTACTGCTGAGATGTTGCAGCACATGACCCTCTCCTGCTTTTAGAGATATCCTTTGTACTGCTAGATTTCACAGGGCGTTGCTGTTGTCTGGATCAGTTTTAAAACTCTCTTTTTAAGGAGGTTAATTTTGTGTAATTTAAAGGAACAATATTTATGTACTTAAGCAGCTCCCCCTAATTCTAATATTTTGTAATATTCTTTAACTTGATTGGACACTTAGATACTTTCAGATGCCAAGTCTGTTTGTTAAACCTTTCAGAAATTAGCAACATTTGACTTCATGAAGCAAATGACTTTGCTAACTAGGCAGTTGGTATATTTGGAGTGGTCTTTTGATTTAGGTAACAGTTCAGTTAAAGATATTTATCTGTCAAATCTGCAGCACTTATTAGGGAGACTTCTATTTCTATAGATCATTGACCTTAAGGCACATCCTGATGAGATTTTATCAGAGTATTATGGTATAAAATAAAATATTTATATAAAGAAAAAGCATTGAATTTGTAGGTAATAAGTCTAGTGGTCCCCTTTCCATTTTCAGTCTTCTAAATTTATGTGAAACTTACCCACGTTTCTGGGATGGTGAAATTTTAATTGCAGACTCGGATGGGTAGAACTGAACACACTGTCTAGTTTTTATGATCACCTGAGCAAGGGGAGAGAATTAAAAGTTTATTAGAGAATGTTTATAAATAGATGATACAGAGAGTTTGAAACGTCAGTTATTGGTCATTGGGGGTAACGTACAGAGTATAGGGGGATGCTAGTATTTTGGTATTGGACAGCACATAACATAGACAGTCTGCAATGTCCCCAATGGGGGGGCATACGGTGGGTGAGATCAAGATACAGTCAAGAAGCAGTGAAGGTACATCACTCATACAAAGAGTTACAGACAGTCATGGGTATAAATAAGTGGGCTGGGTAATGCGGATAGGATGACCCTCACATGGTGGAGTTCAGTTCGGTTGGTTCAGGGCTTGGGGATAAAGTCCAGCAGGGGAAGTTTACAGGTCTCTTCTCCCTTGTGGGTGCATGAAGTCACGCCGGCTCACTCTTGGTATTGGCAGTGGCCAGCGATGTGCTCTGTGTAAATGTCTCTAGGCCATCGAATAGTGTCCGAGACCATTTCCTGCTTGTTAGCGCACTAGAAATCTGCTCTTTTTAACAAGTGGAAGGTGAAGAGCTACAACACGGAGTTGGCTGCTAGCCTGTAATATTTTCCTCACTCCTCCCAGCTCCTGCACTTGTTCTGTAAAGTTGGATCCATAATCAGGTTGAGGCTGTACTGATGTTGTCTAGTTACAGTAGATTGCATTACGCTTTCAGATGATGGACTGGTTTGTAATGAATACCACTGAACAAGGTGTGCCACAGTGGTACCTAGTTGCCTCCATTCTTAGCACAGTGTGTTTTTCCCTGCTTTACTGTACAGGTTCTTCAGTTCTGCAAAGCTAAAAAAGCAGCAGGAACTGGAATGTCATTCATGCTTCTGAGGTTTAACACTAAAAACACTCATAGTCTTTCTTTGTAAATTATAGAATTAAAAAAAAAAAGAACAGTTGGCAGGTCCTCACGCTGATAACTGAGAGATTAGGATTCAAAAGTAGACGTGGGCTCCCAAGCCAGGCCAGCTGTGGATTGTCCAGGCAATCCAGACACAGGCTGGTCTCCAAACCCATCTGAGTTTCTGTACAGCTTAAACTGTCACATGAACCAAAGAGGATCTCTCTGAATAAATATCCTCAATCAGCTTTGGTCCTTCCCATACGAACACTTCCTCGGATGCCCCTCCCTTGTATCCACTGGAGTGGAACAAGTTTGGCTACATTACAGCTTTCAGTTCTCTGCATTACAGGTCTCGGTGCCTCAGAATATGCAAGCCTTGTAAACGGTACGAAGCCTGGCCAAAAGGAAGCAAAAAGTCTACTGGGTACCCTTGTTAGGGCCTTAAGGAACTTCTGCAGAGGGAGGGAACATGAGGCCATGGACTCAGAAAGCTAGAGGTCCCAGATGAGGGAGAACAGATTTACAAACCTCTACCCATCTCTATGCTCCTTGAACACAGTAGAGTGGCATTATCACACAGAGCCGTGTGAGACCCAGTGTCAGATGGGACACTGGTATGATGCAAGTGAGCAATTTAACTTTGAGCAGAGAGAATGAACGGGCTGCGGGGTTATCAGTTTAAAGTCCATCATTTGGGATTTGCCTGGCTGGTCTGGTTTGTTTTAACCAATTTGCTTTGTAGTCTTTTGGAGTGGGGACAGGCAGATAGGGAGAGGTGACCTATAGAATGTTACTCAGTAGCACCTTTGTCCTTTATTCATACTCTGGGTAGCCAAAGTCAGAGTGCTTGAAAGTAGAGAGAAAAAACTGACTGAGAGACATTGGCCAATAGTTATTCAGCTGCATCACCCCATCCCTGTCTTACTCCAGCCACTTTTGTTTTAATGTCTCTAATGGATGTGAGAGTTTCTCAGGTGGTATGGCTCTGTGGCCAGTAAATCTGCCATGGATTCTCAGCAACTGGTAGTGGAGAGAGCTCTAGTTTAATAAGAGAACTCAGCAGCAAAGTGGGTAAGAGAATGGTGATCTTGAGATTTGGAGAAATATCTGTCTTATTTCTGATTCTCTGCTTGTGATTTGTTGTGAAGTCAGTGAGAGGAGCTTTCAGTGGTCGAGTGCCCTGGCATATGGTATTTCTGGTTAACGTCACAGCACAGGTTTCACAGTGTACAAAAACAAGCTGTCTCTTTTTAAAAAAACAAAAACAAAGTGCAGTTTTGCACAGAGGAAAAAAAAGAAACCCCTTTGAATGTCACTTTCCATTCTCTTTCCTTTTCAGTTAGCTGATGTTGGGACTCTGGTTCTTGACATGTATTTGTAAACCAGTCTTGCCAAAATACAAATGTGTTGGGTTTTTTCACTCCAGCTACCTTTTGTTGTTGTTAGTTATTCTGTTTTCAGTCACTTCAACCATATGCTTTATTTCAAGAGGCCTTCCTTGTGATTTCTCTCTTTACAGGCTGTAGTGTTATATCAGTATTTAAAGATGCAAAAGAAAGCACTAGCCTCATAAGAGAATTACTGAAATCCATTTAGCCTGGCTGGAGCTAAAGATGTGCTACCAATATTTTTCTCCACTCAGAAAAAAAATGAATTCTGCATAAAGATGCTACCTCAAGGCTCCAAGTGTTTTAAAGGTCTTTCACCTGGGAGAATTCCATAAGTCAGTTTTGCGAATTGGTCTGTTGCATTGAGTTAAATGTTTTTTATTGATTCATTGGGAGACCCATATTTTATTAAGTCATTTTACTACTAGTATTTGATTCTCAAAGGATGAGTGACTGCAGAGAGATTGATTCTTGCACTATCATGTTGACAGTGGGGGGGAAAAAATTCCTGCCATATAAGCTTATACTTTAAAAACATTCTGGGATTCAGCTTCACTTTTGGTTAATAAAATGCTGACATGTCGTGTCCAGCCTTCCTGGTACAATCCTGTGTGTGTGTTAACTTATTCCAGCCGACACAGCCCCCCACAGCGTTATGTAGTGAAGTGGCCAGGTATGTCTGGTGACAAAGGCGAAAGCTAAATTACTTGGAGGACTGCAGGAGGCACTACTTAGTACTCTCAGTGGCCGGCTGAAAATGGTACTCTCTCCCTGACGCAACAAAACCAGTTACAAAATTCCCCAACCACTGAATTTCTCTGTTTGGTGAGAGGACCTTATTGATGCATTTAGATTCCACCTGTATGTGGATGATATTGCTATGGATAAAACCAGTTCCTATTGGTATTGTTGCCACAGAACATGGTAAAATGGTGCAGTTGGCATTCTGATTTATTATTTGAGCACTGTTGGTGTGTTGAGCACTGTGCAAAACATAGATTGTCCTAAAACAAATTCTGAAGGAGAACAAAAGTAGTTTTAAGATGAGATAAGCTTCCTGCATCTGTAGCTGATGCATAATGTGTGCTGGGCTGTGCCTGTCTATTTCTTTAACAAAACTAACACAAAACCTGTAAAGGAAACACATAAACATCCAGTACAAGAGACGTGCTGTGTGACCTGGAGAGTTTACTATCTGAACACCCAGCATGACGGCATATTTGCTTTTGCTGAGCTGGTTTTATTTTACCCCTATTAAAATGTACATACAGCTTTAAATGTATAGATTTGGGAGAAGAACTCGGGGGTATCCATGGGACACTGATCAACTTTCAAAATGGAAAGTGTCTTAGTAAATTCGCTAGGGGCTTTGGATGACATAAATGTGTCATGTCTGGGCTTTGCTTCCCATGTCAGCATTGGGAAGCTGGGAATTGTTCAGATCCGTGTCACTAAAAGGTATGAAGTGCCTCCACTAGGGACTCTGTCTCCCCAATCAAGCATGAGCTGAAGATTGGATCCAAAGCTTGCCAAGAGCACTAGGCATTTGGAAGAACCACACACCTTCTGGGCACTCAAATCCCTCTCCATTGACTGAGAGGGGAGAGAAGCCTCCCAGCCCAAGAAAACGAGCGGCATGGAGCTGGGTCTCCCTTGGCATCAAGCAGAGCAACAGAGTTTACTGATGTCTAAGCATCACATGCACAGACACTTGTCATCTGGGCTCTGAATCTGGGATCAGCATATCAGCACGATGATAGATTTGAGCTGTTACCCCACTGTGAATGGGGACAGATCTCTGCCATTGTTTCAGGCTGGCTGCAAACTCAAGGAATACACAAAGAACTGTTCTTTAATGAAAGTAGAGAGACCACAGCAAGGCAAAGGTTTTGCAGGAAATTCCCCAACAGCAGAATCCTGGCACATAGGTCATGTGGAAAGGCACTACAGGACAGTAAGTCACATCTGGGCCAAGCAGTTGGATCCACACAGATACGTGTGCAGCCACTATGGATACAGCCATCCAGAAGGCTGAATTTGTGTGCCAAAGAAACATGCAGCCCAAGAGTGTGGATCTCTGCAAACAACCATGAAAACCCCTATTTACTGGTCAAACTTTCTGCTTAAGGCCATCAAACCAACAGTCAGGAAAGGGGTAGGGGATGGTGGTTGTGATTAAAAAAGTGAGAATCCTTTGGGAATTGTTGGATTGAGTTTTTTAAAAGCAGATTTTAAAAATAAGACCAATTGAAGAAGTTTTGTGCTCAGGTTGTTATCCCTAGCAAAACAGATGGACACGTGCCATGAGGAGCAGCAGTGGCCTCAGCATGCACCAATCCTTCCAAGCACAGCTCCTACAGTGTCCACAAAGAAACTTTAATGCATACGGGCCTTGTCTACACACAAACTATATCATTTTAACTATCCCAGTGTTCAGAGTGGTGCGATTGTATCTTAGAGCTTAGCTGTAGACAGTGGATCGTGTGACGTGGTCTGGATGAAAGCTGGAGGCACGTAGGTAAGTATAGCGGTTAGTAGTTTCCAGTATAGGGTGGTGTTTATATGACCATCACTTCTTAGCACTGTAGTGTCTAGGAAGTGGACCTCTTGTGTGGACTGGACTGTTAGTCTCTGAGGTGCCACAAGGACTCCTCGTTGTTTTCTCCCCATGCTGTTAAAGTCATGCAACCCCCCAGTGTAGATATAGTGGTACAAAGGTGCCTCACAGCAGTCTAGCTATTCACTTTTGCACCATAAGGCACCTCTATACTGCTGCAACTACATGCATGCTGGGGGTTGCACCGAGTTAGTTCTCGGTAGAAAAATCACCCCCTGTAACTGCAATAGCTCAATCAGTACAAGAACTGTGTGCACACCAGGCCTAAATCATAAACTTAGTTAAGGCTAAAGTGACTCATTTTCTTCCCCTCCTGATAAAGTTCTATCTCCCTTACGTGGATTAGTGCTTTGGTGCAGAGCAGTGTGTACTGAAG
The DNA here is from genome assembly GCF_007399415.2 of Gopherus evgoodei. Classification (NCBI taxonomy): domain Eukaryota; kingdom Metazoa; phylum Chordata; order Testudines; family Testudinidae; genus Gopherus; species Gopherus evgoodei. The sequence continues at coordinate 129,527,630 of NC_044328.1, read as the reverse complement.
ATCACTTGTGAATGGTGCATGGCCCTGTACAGAGAAACTTTTATGCTTTATCATTACAAAGTGAGAAAGGATCCACTACAAAATGCAGAACGGGTTGGTTTTCTTACCTCAGCATGAGGGACTAGAACTGTTCATCACTTTTCTTATTATGTCCCTGTTCTGTTGTTGTCCCAAGTCCACCCCATCCCCAAATGAGTTCATGCTGCCCAAGGTTACTCCAGGTAGGAAATGTATCATGTTAGTCACCTGGCACTTCTTGTAAATTGAGATTACAGTCAAGTACAACCAATACTTAGTTTTTTAAACAATCTCTTCCACTACAGCTGCAGAATTGTTAACATCTACAGTATACTGATACTGTAAACAAATGAGTGGTTATCAGAACTACTGTCCCTTAAATCTGTGGGGTTAAAACCAACTGTTTTGGCCAAATCTGCATGTTACAAAAATTACATTTCCTTTCAAGTTGACACAGCCATTTGAATGATGTAAAGTGCCCTTTTTAACATGGAAACCTCCATGCGAATACTTGATACGTAACATGGCTTGAGGTAGTTTCACGAAATTCACTGGGCAATGAAGGTGTAGGGTGCTGCAGTCTCATCATCAGTTTTGTTTCAGGCTGTTGAAGACAAGAATTACTGGTTCTGGAATAAGTCCTCTCAGACATAGCTGAGTACAGATGGCTTTTCATAAGAGTTAAGCTGCTCTTTCAGCTTCACAAAGACAAATATTGAATGCTCCATGGTAAATACACAGTGGGCAACACAGGCAGAGATGCTTTTTTTCTTTTAAATGGGCTTAGCTTTGATGCAGTCTCTCTCTGGCTTGGTCTACACTACGCGTTTAAACTGATTTTAGCGTTAAAGCGATTTAACGCTGTACCTGTCCACACTACAAGGCCCTTTATATCGATATAAAGGACTCTTTAAATCGGTTTCTGTACTCCTCCCCGACAAGAGGAGTAGTGCTGAAATCGGTATTACCATATCGGATTAGGGTTAGTGTGGCCGCAAATCGACGGTATTGGCCTCCGGGCGGTATCCCACAGAGCACCACTGTGACCGCTCTGGACAGCAATCTGAACTCGGATGCAGTGGCCAGGTAAATAGGGAAAGCCCCGCAAAATTTTGATTTTCATTTCCTGTTTGCCCAGCGTTGAGCTCTGATCATCACAGGTGGCGATGCAGTCCCAAATCCAAAAAGAGCTCCAGCATGGACCGTACGGGAGATACTGGATCTGATAGCTGTATGGGGAAACAAATCTGTTCTATCAGAGCTCCATTACAGAAGACAAAATGCCAAAGCGTTTGAAAAAAAAATCTACAGGCTACACAGTGCTGTGTGACAAGCGTAACGGGAAGCCAGAGACTCAGTGGATGCTCATGGAGGGACGGAAGGGGTACTGAGGACTCCAACTATCCCACAGTCCCCAGCAGTCTCCAAAAAGTATTTGTATTCTTGGCTGAGCTCCCAATGCCTGTAGGTTCAAACACACTGTCCAGCGTGGTTCAGGGAATAGCTCGTCAATTTACTCCCCTCCCCCACGTGAAAGAAAAGGGCAAGAATTAGTTTAACTTTTTTCAATGTCACCCTCTGTCTACTGAATGCTGCTGGCAGATGCGATGCTGCAGCAGTGAAGAGTAGTATCCGCTCCTGTCGTAGTATAATTTCCCAATTCTGAACCTTAGTGTCCAAAATATGGGTACTAGCATGAATGCCCCTAAGCTTAATTACCAGCTTAGATCCTGTAGTGCTGCCACCAATCAGGACTTAGAGTGCCTGATAAACTCTGGTCTCCCCCAAAACCTTCCCTGGGGACCCCCAAGACCCAAATTCCTTGAGTCTCACAACAAAGGGGAATAAACCATTTCCCTTCCCCCTCCTCCCCTCAAGGTGTTCCCTCCCTGGGCTCCTGGAGAGATATACAGATTCAAGCTCCGTGAATCTAAACAAAGGGATTCCCCCTTCTCCTTTCTTCCTCTCAGATCTTTCCCGCCCTGGGTACACTAGGAGATCACCATGATTCAAACTCCCTGAATCACAACACAGAGAAATCAGGTGGGTTCCCCCCCCCCCTTCTCCTCCCCTGTTAAGTACAGACTCAATTCCCTTGAGCCTCAACAAGGGGAAAAATCAGACAGGTCTTAAAAGCAAAACTTTATATAAAAGAAAAAAAGAATAAAGAAAATTACTGTAAATTCAAGATGGAATATTACAGGGTCTGTCAGCTTATAGAAATTGGAGAGAAAGCCTTCTCCAGCAGAAATACAATTTAAAATACGTTTAGCCAAATACATATTAGACCCCTGCCAGCCAGATACACATTTGCAAATAAAGCAAAACAGTCAAAAAGACTAAACTGCCTTTCTACCTTTTGTACTTACTAAATTGGAATAGAAGATTAGAGAGCCTGTAGGTACGTGTGGTCACTCTCAGAGCCCAGAGAGAACAAAGCAAAACCCAAAAAACACAAAGGCTTCCCTCCACCCAGATTTGAAAGTATCTTGTCTCCTGATTGGTCTCCTGGTCATGTGTTTGGTTCCCTGTTTGTTAACCCTTTACAGGTAAAAGAGACATTAACCCTTAACTATCTGTTTATGACAGCTCCTCTCCCCTCCCTGGTGGCAGACGGCACAATATGACTGATATCCATCATCACCATCAGCCCGTGAGTGCTCCTGCCTTGCCTCAGGTGAGGTCGGCTGAGGGCGCCTGGGTAAAAATAGGAATGATTCCTGGTCATTCTCAGTAGATGGGACAGAACGGCTGGTAACTGTCATCATCATCATAGCAACTGGAGCCTGAGCTCCATCAGCCCCCTCCCTTTCCTGTGTAAAGAAAAGATTCTGTACTATCATAGCAGCGGCATGCTGGGCTCCTCTCCTCCACACCGCTTAATGTCCTGCCTGGACTGTCATAGCACCGGGAGGCTGCCTCCTCCTCATTTTATCTCACTAACAAGTCACTGTTTCTTATTCCTGCATTCTTTATAACTTCATGACACAAATGGGGGGGACACTGCCACGGTAGCCTAGGAAGGTTGGGGGGAGGAGGGAAGCAACGGGTGGGGTTGTTGCAGGGGCACCCCCCGTGAATGGCATGTAGCTCATCATTTCTGCGGGATTTGACATGGAGCAGCTGTCCTCTCTGGTACATTGGTTCTCTAGTACACTTGCCCAATATTCTAAGCAGGACTGACTCTATTTTTAGAAACCATAAAGGAGGGATTGACTCGGGGAGTCATTCCCAGTTTTGCTTTTGCGCCCCCAGCCGACCTCAGCCAGGGGCACCCATGATAGCAGCAGACAGCACAGAAAGACAGATAACCGTCATCTCATTGCCAATTTACACCGGCACCAGACGGTACAGAACAACTGGTAACTGTCTCTATCATGCAAAAGCAAATGAATGCTGCTATGTAGCACTGGAGTATCGCCTCTGTCTGCGGCATCCAGTACACATATGGTAACTGAAAAAAAAAAAAAGCTGAACGGGCTCCATGGTTGCTGTGCTATGGCGTCTGCCAGGGCAATCCAGGGAAAAAGGGCGCAAAATGATTGTCTGCCGTTGCTTTCCCGGAGGAAGGAATGACTGACGACATTTACCCAGAACCACCTGTGACAATGATTTTTGCCCCATCAGCCACTGGGCTCTCAACCCAGAATTCCAATGGGCGGGGGAGACTGCGGGAACTATGGGATAGCTATGGAATAGCTACCCACAGTGCAACGCTCTGGAAATTGACGCTAGCCTCGGTACATGGACGCACACCGCCGAATTAATGTGCTTAGTGTGGCCGCGTGCACTCGACTTTATACAATCTGTTTTATAAAACCGGTTTATGTAAAATTGGAATAATCCAGTAGTGTAGACGTACCCTCAGAAACTAACAGCAGGGCATTCTCAGTCCAGTTACTGTTGCTGGCACTAAGGCAGGATTAAAGCATATATATAATACGGAGAGCTGCCATTTGTTACCAAGTTTTACAGTACTGTGTCCTCGACATGGAAATGGTCTGTAGGCAGGGGATCATTTAAATTGACAAAAAACATCTGTATTTGAGAGAAAATCTGATGCGTAAAAACAAGCTGCCAGCCTCTCATTTCAAAACCAGTGTGGTCAGTAACTGAAAGCAGCCTGCTATTTCTATGTCAACTTAAAAATGTTTTACTTTATTTTTCAAGCAGAAATTGGTGGGATGAGCATATTTAATTCGACCGTGGCTGAACATCTATTATTGCAAAGGCTTCGGAAAAATTCTTAAAAAGACTCTATTCCTTATTACAACTTTCCAGTTTGCTCCAACACCTGCATTAGCTGAAGCTCCACAGTCCATGGTTGTCTTAAGAATTCATGTTCAAATTTAAAGTTCACTCCAAAGCGCTCAGCTCAGCTGCTTTCTCTGTCACCTCGAAGGATTTTCTTCTACTGCTATTGCTGGAGTTAGGAGGTCAGAGGTAGGGTTGAAGAATGGAGTATTTAGTCCTTGGGAATTATCATTTATAACCAAGGAAGTGGGAGAGTAGTGTCCAACAAAGAGAACACATTCAAAATGATTACCCTTCTTGCCTGGGGTGAGCCACACACCTGTCACTGGTTACAATTCATACCTATGTTTGCTGCAGCTCCCACGTGTCATGGGGTTCAGATTCAGTTTTTGTTTTGTTATCCTATCATTTTAAAGCTTTATGTTAATGTCAAGAAACCAACTGTTGTCAACTTGAAGCATCCAAGTAAATGACAATGAGAAAATTTCATATTACATGCTTTGATCATTCCAAAATGCTCAGGTTTTCCCATGGGATTTAATGCTACTTCTAAACAAGATTACCATTTGTATTGCAGTGAGAATCCTCATTAATCGAATCTTGTAACACTGGTGAATTCAGGGATTTGCATCATCATGTAATATGTATCTTTTGCCCCAGGAAATTAAGACAATCTGTTTAGTCATAGGAAGAATGCACTCTGTTTTCTGGAGAAACTCCAAGTCAGTCAGTCTGTGAGGCCAGCAGCCCCTGTTCTGCACTGCCAAGAATGGAATCAATGACTTTTGTTGTGTCCTTCCCACATTAGATATTTTCTTATGTTCAAACACTTGCCTGCATGAAGAGCTGCATTCTGCTCTCTTGGGCTGCACTGGCAGGGGTGAATAAGAACAGTACTTGGCCCAAAAACTGTGCTAACAGGTTTCTGTTTCAGTCTTATATGCAGGGATGACAGCTCTTGTAACATAAGCATGTTGCCTCTTCTATTGGGCGAGTGTTCTACGGGGCAACAATTATATCATCAAAAGCATATTTTTCTACCCGCTTACCAAAGTAATTCACATTTTAAATACAATTTTAGCAGAATTAATTTAGTTTAATAAAGGCCAATAGAATGACCTGGCATTAATATCCAGCAGCCCAAGGGAATAGCAATCACAGCAATTAGTGAGAATTATGGGCCAGGTTCTGAGAAATCTTCAGGTTTCCCAGAAAAAGGATGTATTTTAATGCTATAAACCTCCTACTATTGGAGCTTGGGTTCTAGGTAGCTAGAGCCCTCATCCCCATGTTATTCCTGTGACAAGCAGGATGGGAATGACTGCGGTTGTTGGGGGAGGAATTATGTGGATCTGGTTCAGGGTACACATGCATTGAAATGCTCCAAATGGTCTGTGTGCCAGTTCTTAAATCCATGTCTCAGAACACAACTCTGTGGCTCCACTTGCAGGACTGGTGTAATAGCCTCCTTAGGTCTCAATGGAACCAGGATCAGGGCAAAAAAGCTTGGGCTGTCTAATCCTCTTTGACCATGGCTATTTGGAGGTGTACACAGAATACAGCCCTATGCCTTCAAAATAACTACATGACCATAAGAAAGGGATTGCAGGGTTCTGTGTTAAGGCACCATATCCGAACTGTTCAGATTACAACTAAAATATAACCAGCCGTAAGTATCCTTAGTTAACAATGCTAGTGCTGATGTGTGAGCCAGACTTTGAATCCAAACTCATCTCCGTAGTTACGTTGGCTCTGCAAAAACAACAGGAGGCAAAAAGTAGCAACATCTTCATCTAGGCAATGCAGTCAGCAGGCTGGCCTCTGTCCCAGTGGAACGCAGCTGTCATGGAGGTTCATAGATCAAAATCTGGTCTTGATGTAGTTGGAGCTTGATCCATTAATCGCTTGAAAATTAGGATGAAGGTCTTAAACTGGCATCAAGAGTTAGATAATGGAGGGACTTGAAAAGAAATGCAGGGAACACGGTAGCCAGTCCTCATCTGGGAGGAAGGGAGGAAGTTGCCTAATGAGCTGCAGGTAAAAGGAGGCATTTTCAGATGTTGATGCTTTCTGGCCATTCAAGCATCACTGAGGAGTCAGGACCCCAAAGCTTCATCCCACTCTGGTGAATGGGGCATGTCCCCTTCAGTGGAAGGTGGAGACAACATCTCAGTCATTTTGTTAAAGGGTTTCTCCTTTCCAACCAGCATCTGTTCAGTCTTGCCTAGCTTGAGCATGAAGACTGCTCTTAATCCAAGAGCTGATTGCTCCTAAGTATTCTGACATTTTAGTAGTGATGGTGGTTGCATCAGAACAGAACCGTGTTTTAAAGAGCCCTCGAAGTCTTTGACAACCTTATCTACAGCTGGCAAGAGCAGTGGTGCTGGCCAGCAGTGGGGCCCCTTGTCTTTCCAGTTTCAGTGCCAGTCTGGATATTCTCAGACTATTACCAGCCCTGTCTGCTCCACAGAGCGGGAGGGCACATTTGGGTCTTTAGCTGCTGTCTGTTCAGAGGTGTTATACACAGAGGTTTAGGACTACAGCCATAGCGTAGATGGAAAGGTAATTTCAGGAAAGCATGCATGTCTTTTTAGCTGTTTTTAATGTAACGTAGTAGCTGGGAATGAGACTCTAGCCCCCTGTGACCAACCAGCTCTCCCCAGACAACCACCACGTACTCCACGCTTTGGCAACCACTGCTTTAGACTCAAGGCAGAGATATAAACAGCAGAGAAATTCAGTGGTGAACTCCCCCGCAGTCCTCCAACACTGCCAGAATGCTGGTTGTTCTTTGTGTATGGAAGAATCTAACATGACCTTGGCTAAAGGACTTTTGTTAGATTAATACAAACAAGAAAAGTTAGAGAATCAAGGCTCCATTGGGCAGGGGCGGGGGGGAGCGCGGTGAGAGAGAGAGAGAGTCTCTCTCTCCCCACTGAACCAGCAGGAGCCACTGAGAACAAAATGGTTCTCAACAAATTTAAAGATAGAGTACACAGTTTCTTTACTATGGGCATCCATTTTATACACCACAAATATGGAGTTAGTAGTACCTTGCAAGTCTTCCTTTCATGCACAGTTCTCTCCATATGACAATGATATAAACCAGGGGTCGGCAACCTTTCAGCAGTGGTGTGTCGAGTCTTCCTTTATTCACTCTAATTTAAGGTTTTGTGTGCCAGTAATACATTTTAACATTTTTAGAAGGTCTCTTCCTATAAGTCTATAATATATAACTGAACTATTGTTGTATGTAAAGTAAATACATTTTTTTTAAATGTTTAAGACGCTTCATTTAAAATTAAATTAAAATGCAGAGCCCCCCAGACTGATGGCCAGGACCTGGGCAGTGTGAGTGCCACCGAACATCAACTTGCGTGCCGCAGGTTGCCTACCCCTGATATAAACAGTACTTTTCTGATGTTCCAGACATTTAAGATTCTCAACAATTTTATAACCATCTAGCCAATATGATAAACCCAAAGGAATAAAAATTCCTAAAGTCTAAATCCAGGAAGGTTGTCCTTTTACCACATTTCTTACATATTCTCAACTTTTCTAGATTGAGACTTTAGGTATTTTTATTCCTTCAGGTCTATCACATTGCCTAGATTATAATAAAAATTAAGATAATCTTAAATCTGCCTGGGTCTGCTATACACTGACAAATGTTGATAACATTTTGTTACAGGGGATAAAATAACATTAACTGCATAAACTCTGGCACTGTCACATTTTGTAGAAGAACTCGCACAAGCAGCAGAATTTTGTAAATTAATGTGTGGTCCTAGTTTGAGAAGTGGCTGCAAGAAGGTTCTATGTTTGCTCAGCTGATTTGCTCCAGGTACACATTCAGACAAAGCTGCTGACTTTAAGAACTAAACTAACATTATGCTGCTCTTTTTTCACTCTGGGTGAGCCCTGTAAAGCCAAACATGCTCAAAGGGAGCAATGTGTATTCTTCTTAAGTATCTTCAGCAGAAGAGTTTACTAATATTTAGTCAGCCCTACCTGTGTGATTCCACTGAAAGCTCTGAGTTAGCACAGGTGATTCTGATTGCATCATGCAAGACATGATGTGGGTTTGTACACGGCCTAATTTGGGACCTTTATTACAGGTGATATATGAGAAGCAAAGAGAGCAGCTGGGTTCTCGGATACCAGATTGAATCTCCAAGAACTAGATATCTCTGCCTGTAAATAGAGCACATCTGTTCAGAAATTTGGAGATAAACAGAGCACCGCATGCTATTTACATGGTTCTTTTCAGAGCAGACTCCAACTGTACTTCTTCCAACGCTCCTGAAATTCATGCTAGTTTATAATGTCCTGTGTATTATGCACCAGATCCACCAACTCCAAGATGCACTTTTGTCTGGAATGTAGATGTGACAGGAATGGAGTTTGTTGAAACAGCCACTCCAGAAACAGACAGCACTTGCATGACAGAAACAGGGTTAAGTACTATAGGAAGTCTCTGCCTCAGGGTACAAAGTTATTTTGTGACTCTGGGCTTGTCTACATCAGAAAGTTGCAGCGCTGGTGAGGGAGTTACAGCGCTGCAACTTTGAGAGTGTCCACATCTGCAGGGCATCACCAGCGCTGCAACTCCCTGTTTGCAGCGCTGGCCGTACTCCCGTTTTGTCTCGGGTGTAGAGGATCCAGCGCTGGTGATCCAGCGCTGGTAATGCAATGTAGACACTCACCAGCGCTTTTCTTGACCTCCGTGGAAGGAGGAAGCCTCTGGTAATCAAGCTGGTTTCCTTTCCCGGTTTGCTCTCTCGGTCCCGGAGCCAGCCAGCAAACCGCGGGGAAGGAGACCTGCTTGCTCGGGGTTCCGGGACCGAGAGAGCAAACCGGGAACGCCGCGGTTTGCTCTCTCGGTCCCGGAGCCAGCCAGCAAACCGCGGGGAAGGAGACCTGCTTGCTCGGGGTTCCGGGACCGAGAGAGCAAACCGGGAAAGGAAACCAGCTTCGCCGCGGTTTGCTCTCTCGGTCCCGGAACCCCGAGCAAGCAGGTCTCCTTCCCCGCGGTTTGCTGGCTGGCTCCGGGACCGAGAGAGCAAACCGCGGCGTTCCCGGTTTGCTCTCTCGGTCCCGGAACCCCGAGCAAGCAGGTCTCCTTCCCCGCGGTTTGCTGGCTGGCTCCGGGACCGAGAGAGCAAAACCGCGGCGTTCCCGGTTTGCTCTCTCGGTCCCGGAACCCCGAGCAAGCAGGTCTCCTTCCCCGCGGTTTGCTGGCTGGCTCCGGGACCGAGAGAGCAAACCGCGGCGTTCCCGGTTTGCTCTCTCGGTCCCGGAACCCCGAGCAAGCAGGTCTCCTTCCCCGCGGTTTGCTGGCTGGCTCCGGGACCGAGAGAGCAAACCGCGGCGTTCCCGGTTTGCTCTCTCGGTCCCGGAACCCCGAGCAAGCAGGTCTCCTTCCCCGCGGTTTGCTGGCTGGCTCCGGGACCGAGAGAGCAAACCGCGGCGTTCCCGGTTTGCTCTCTCGGTCCCGGAACCCCGAGCAAGCAGGTCTCCTTCCCTGCGGTTTGCTGGCTGGCTCCGGGACCGAGAGAGCAAACCGCGGCGAAGCTGGTTTCCTTTCCCGGTTTGCTCTCTCGGTCCCGGAACCCCCCTTGAAGCCGCCCAACAGCGCTGCAGTGTGGCCACATCTAACACCACTTGCAGCGCTGGTTGCTGTAAGTGTGGCCACTCTGCAGCGCTGGCCCTATACAGCTGTACTAATACAGCTGTAACAACCAGCGCTGCAAAATTTTAGATGTAGACATGGCCTCTGTGACCATGACCCTTTTTGGGCAAAAAATCTCTGCATTTATCTTATATGCATTTGGGTACAAGAGTAGGATACTATGACAAGCATTTGTTCCCCACATCAGATTCTTCAGCTAGCGATTCATTTATTTCTTTTATCTACCCAAACAAAGTCATAATAATTAAGTAATAAGAATATTTAGTCCTTATCCACACAGTGTTCAGAACAATGCTAGCTGCAACCCTGATCAGAATGGCTGATACTAGCAGTGCTCTTAACATTGTGTGCTGACCCTAGACAAGATTTTCTCCCCTTAAAAATGGTGTTTTTTCTCTCTGCAGGCTGGGTTCTTTTAGGCCTGATTTTCAGAAGTCCTATGCATAAATTTAAACTGGAGTTGGAGATGTTCAGCACTTCTGAAAACCAGACCCTATTTTCTCCCTTCTGATACCTACCCCCTTCGGCAGGCTATAACACAGTTTTATAACAGTTTGAACACTCAGATCAGGGTAATAATGCAAGAACTCTGCTATTTTAACATCCCTTGTGTTTAAATGGGATTGTAGCTAGCACAGTTCTGCTCCTAGTAAGGGCAGGACCAACATTTCCCTACTATTAAGCTACTTTATTGAATCGCTCTCTGTTTTTCAGATAGGAGTTTCTATCCATAGGGATCAATGCTGTGCTTTCAGGCTTAGAGAGACATCAGCCAGTTCAACATATAATTCCATCTGTGGCCAGGATGGCTGATCGGGTTAGTGACAAGACCAGCAACCTTTCTGCTCTAGGTCACATTGCATTCTTTCACTGTGCTCCTTGGTATCAATGATGGCTGATCTATGGGAAATGAGTCTGATCTCAAGTCTAGTTCCTAGCATGCAGAACACATTCATAATTGATAATCTTGGCACTTGCAGCAGGAGACACGACTTGAGAGAGTTCGGACTGCTCAGCCCCTCCAAGCAGCGTGCGTGGGGCAGCACGGTAAAGCTAGCGCTGCCACCAGCAGTCCTGTTTCAGTCACAAGGTCAAGTTTACAATTTCCAAGTGAGTCACACTGCCTCTTGAAAAAAATGTATCTTTGTCTTTGTATTCAGCATGCTTGGTTTCCAAATGTCTACAACATTTAGCAGGAGACAATGAACTGTTTGCTAGTATTTTGTTGCACATGACACACTGCGCATCAGGAACATCTTTATTTCCAACACACGTAAAACCAAAAGACAAATAACTTTCAACATACTTTAGTTTCGGTCATTTAATATCTGCTGCTGCTTGTTTTTTCTTTCACCTTGGATAACTCACTAGTACTAACAGATTTTTGGCAACAAAAGTCATCCTCATTTTGAAGTGTCACAATATTTTTGCTCATTTATTTCAGCCACAGCTGGAGTACCAGAAGAACTTGCTTTTCGTTTCAAAGTTCCTTCTTTTAGCCACAAATCCATGGTGATTAGGTTTAGTAACAATATTTAGAAATACTGATTTGTCATTTTTTTGTCACAAATATTTATATTGTTTCAAGCGAAGCTAGTTTAGTTGTGCTTATCGCACACATGGTAAAGACCCAAAGGTTTGAACATGTTGAGTGAATGTTATATTCACCATGGCATAAAGAGAACGGTGTGTGCATACCGCTGCAGTTCACGCAGCCTCCAGCGGAAGAGGTATGATGTCACCAACTGAAACGTGCCTGAAAGGGGTAGACGTCAACATGCTGGCGTGCCACGTCCTCTTTACACCATGATATTCAATATGAGATCAATAACTGGAAAAAGTTTTTATGTTAAATTATAGTCATTCAAAAAGAGTTGTAAACTACACTTCAAATAAGCCAAATTTAAAAAATTTTAAGGACACTTTTTTTAATTACAATTCTTTCACGGAACACCTATTCACATTGTGCGCAACACCAGTGTTCCGTGGAACACAGTTTGGGAAACACTGTACTATATCAACAAATCACTCCTGTTTTTATTGTTCGTTTGCTAGGCCATTTGTCACAAGCCTAATTGAAAAGACAAAATCACTGGATTGTGATCTAATCAAGCAGCATTTTTCCTACTTCACCTAGCTGTCAATTTTGATTATTATCAATGTAAGTATTTTTTCATCAGTTTGTGTGTGTGCGGTGAAATCGACATCCATAGACATTTACTGATAAAAAGCTACTCCTTCCAAGCCTAGATACATTGAGCCATGTGAGGGGGTCACCCTTTCATTGTGCAAGCCCAAGTTCAATTCTGCATTGCCATCTGGTGTTTACAGATGGAACAGCCAAAAACTTTAGCCCTAGGAATTTTTTGAATGACAGATCAATGAATGCATTAAATTTGTCATTGGTGATGATCACCATCATGAAGTGTATATAAAAGACAACAGCATGGGATGTGAACTAAAGAACAGTTTCTGTATTCTTGATTACTAGTGCTAGACTAACGATTAAGTCTGGTGTGTGTTCATCTACCCATGTGAAGGGAGGTCTAGAAATGGGCCAGATCTACTCTTTATGTCCTGCAAACCTACACTCACCAGGATAGTCAATGAGTACTGATATTTGTCAGGGTTTGCAGGACTGGGCCACATGTCCTTTCCAAGATTGGAAAGACAAAACCAAACCCACCACCAACCAATCAATCCCAGGAAAGCCATGCTTAGAGGCCTTCTCCCACATCAAAGTTTAACAGACCACTTGAAATGGATGCAGTGACACCACCTGTCTCTGAAGGAGCTAGTTTTAAAGGATCCCTCAGGTGTGACAGGCATTTGAGTAGCTTAGAGCAGTGGTCTCCAAAGTGGGGTGCGCAAGACGATCTATTGGGGGGCACAGTGGGAGGAACGCAACCAGAGCAAAAGAGCGGCATGCAGGGCCGCCGGGGGGGAGAGGAGAGGAGAAGCAGGGCAATTTGCCCCAGGGGCCCTCACGAGAGTTTTTCAGGGGCCCTGGAGCCGCTTCCACTCCGGGTCTTCAACAGCAATTCAGTGGCTGGGCGTCCTTCTGCTCCGCCACCTAAGTGCCCCGAAGACTTGCAGCAGGGGGTCCTTCTGCCCAAGTGCCAGGAATTTGGAGGCAGGGTGACCCCAGGCCCCCTGAATCCTCTGGGCGGCCCTGGCGCCACAGCAGGAGGAGTACTGCCGGAGGAGGGAGGGCATGAGCGAGTGGGGAAGCTACCCCCACCCCGAGCAGGACCACCCAGAATGCAGGGGCTTTAGGGGCTGCAGGGCCCTGGGCTAAGGGGGCCCCGGGACCTTGGCCTGCAGCTCTAAAGCCCCTTTCGGAATGCGGCCCTGAGTCCTCTGGCCCGTGGAGGAGCAGGGGCAGCTATGCAGCCAGCGGCCAGAAAGAAGCAGCACTTTCTTCTTCGAGTGATTGCTCATATCCATTCCAGTTAGGTGTGTACGCGCCGCGCGTGCACATTCGTCGGAAAACTTTTACCCTAGCAACTCAGTGGGCCGGCAGGTCGCCCCCTAGAGTGGCGCCACCATGGCGCTCCATATATACTCCTGCCGGCCCACCCGCTCCTCAGTTCCTTCTTACCGCCCGTGTCGGTCGTTGGAACAGTGGAGCGCGGCTTAGCTGACCTCCACTTCCCTAGCTACTCGTTTTCTCGTATATAATTATGCAGTTAGAACCCTTTTATATATATATTTGTATGGTTATACGTGTTTTCTTTGCTAACATGGTTAGTTTAGTTAGCGGGGTTCAGGAAGTAGCCCCTTCCATGAGCCCAGTGCCGGAGCCATGCATGGCTCACCGGGTTTTAAAAGGGGCCCGGCCTGCCAGAAGCCGCGGCCGAAGAGAGATCTACATGACTCCTGTTTGAAGTGCCTCAGGGAATCACACTTGACAGATAAGTGCCCCATTTGCAAGGCTTTTAAGCCGAGAACAAAAAGGTGCGGGACTTTCACTTACCCCTCCACCTTGGGCGCCGAGCGATGTTCAAGCGGCGGGCAGAAGCGCCTCCTCGGCACCGGACCCCGCCGGTACTACCAAGGCCTTTCGGCACCGACCGTCGCCGGCACCGATGTCGACTCGGCACCGCTCCCTTCCGAGGTTGAGAGAGCCTACGATTCCTGCTGGTGCCTGGCGGCTCCCCGGCACGCGCCGTGGTTGAGCCCCCTGCTCCCGCTGCTTCCGTGCCACCTGCATCGCAGCCAGAGAGCTCGCCTAAGTTGCGTTACCCGGCACCGACACCTGCAGAGGCACCGATGACTTCGGCTCCGTCGATTCCAGTCCCCCAGGACCACGGAATCCGGTGCCTGGCAGCTCCCCGGCTCGCGCCGTGGTAGAGCTTACTGCTCCTGCTGCTTCTGTGCCAACTGCACCACAGCTAAAGAGCTCGTCTAAGATGGCTCGCCCGGCACCGACGACGTCGGCACCGTCGATCCCGGTCCCACGAGGGCCGTAGAATCCGGTGCCTGACGGCTCCCCGGCGCGCGCCGTGGTTGAGCTACTGCTCCTGCTGCTTCCGTGCCAGCGGCACCGCAGCCAGAGAGCTCGTCTAAGTCGGATCGCCCGGCACCGGCACCTGCTGCGGCACCGATGACGTCGGCACCGTCGATCCCGGTCCCACAAGGGCCGTAGAATCCGGTGCCTGACGGCTCCCCGGCACGCGCCGTGGTTGAGCTACTGCTCCTGCTGCTTCCGTGCCAACGGCACCGCAGCCAGAGAGCTCGTCTACGTCGGATCGCCCGGCACCGACACCTGCTGCGGCACCGATGACGTCGGCACCGTCGATCCCCGGTCCCGCAAGGGCCGTAGAATCCGGTGCCTGACGGCTCCCCGGCACGCGCCGTGGTCGAGCTAATGCTCCGGCTGCTTCCGTGCCAACGGCACCGCAGCCAGAGGGCTAGTCTAAGTCGGATCGCCCGGCACCGACACCTGCTACGGCACCGATGACGTCGGCACCGTCGATCCCGGTCCCGCAAGGGCCGTAGAATCCCGTGCCTGACGGCTCCCCGGCACGCGCCGTGGTTGAGCTCCTGCTCCGGCTGCTTCCATGCCAACGGCACCGCAGCCAGAGGGCTAGTCTAAGTCGGATTGCCCGGCACCGACGCCTCTGAGGCACCGACAACATCGGCACCGTCGATTCCAGTCCCACAAGGGCTATCGAATCCGGTGCCCGACGGCTCCCCGGCACGCGCCGTGGTTGAGCGTATTACTCCCGCTGCTTCAGTGCTGACGGCACCGCAGCCAGACAGCTTATCTAACTCGGATCGCCCGGCACCGACACCTACCGAAGCTCTGATGACCTCGGTACCGTGGATCCCGGTCCCACGAGGGCCGTCGAATCCGGTGCCTGACAGCTCCCCAGTACGCACTGTGGTTGAGCCTGCTGTTCCCTTCACGCCGGAGATGTTACCAACGGCGAGGGCTCTCAGTGCCATGACAGAGTCAGTGCTGCCTGACCCGGGCACCGCCGGTACGGGTAATACAGTCTCTTCAGGTGACTGTCCCCTATCAGCACAGCAGAGCGGCACCGTTCATGATCACGGTCCCGCAGACACTCCAAGTCCTGTCGGCACGCCGGACACCACTGGCAGTCCCGGTGCTGTTTTCCTCGGTACTGGTCACACTCGCTGCACCGGTCGGTATCCCGTTCGCCGACCCGCTATCGGCACCGTTCCGACCTCTGGCACCGGGGCAGGTACCTTGACTCTTGTAGCCCTTCTCCGAGCCTCGAGATCTCGGTCGACCTCCCGACACCGTTCTGGTTGCGGGTCTGGATCTCGTTCCAGGTACCGATACGCCTCCCGATGCCGGTCCCCGGTGCCGAGTTGGGCAAGGTCCGAGTGAGTCAGAGACTCTGCCTGTGCCTTCTTTTAGTACCTCCATGGCCGTCCGGACACGCATCCGTGTCATCCCATATGCGCAGATTTTATGCTCAGGACCACGATCCTGATATGATGGCCAGTGGGCGCCAGCCCCGAAGCAGAATGAGGCTTGGCGAATGAACAGGCTTGGCCGCCAGGTGTACTCTGCAGGGGCCCTGCAGCTCGGGGTAGCAAAGCAACAAGCCTTGCTTAGCTGCGATAATTATAGCACCTGAGTGAAGGAGTTTCTCCCTTAAAACTTCCACCTGGAGTTCGCTGCCGTCTTGGAGGACGGGGGGAAAGAAGGTTCCCAGAGCGTCCCTCCAGGCCTCGTTGGACGCAGCAGACTCTGCGGCCGGCACTCTGGCCTTGAGTGTCGCCGTGAGGTGCATTTCATGGCTTCAGGTTTTAAACCTCCGGCCGGAGCTGCGGTATGCCATTCAGGATTTACCCTTTGTTGGTAAAGGCATCTTCGCGGCAGAGACAGCCCCAGACTGCGAAGTCTGGTGGGCAATAGGGTCCTAATGCGTCTCAGCATGTATACGCCAGCGACAAAACGCAGGCCTTTCTGGCCCCAGCCGCCATACTCTGTGCCTAGCCAGAGGCAGAACTCTGGCAAACGGCAGGGCCAAGGTGGTCGCAGACGAACGTCAGGACCCCTAAAGAGCCAAGTCAAGGTCCCTCGCAATTACCACTGGGACCAAAGACGGACCTTCCAAGGTTCACCTGAGGGCGGTGTACCAGTCGCAGGACGGGATCCCGATCCCGCTTTCTCCTGGCATGGCCCCAGTTACTTTCAGATCGCTGGGTCCTGCGCACGATGGAGCATAGGTACCACCTTTAATTTGCTCCAGCCCTGTCCCACTTCAGCGGACGAAAGGGGTAAGGGGTTTTACCCCCGTTATGCCCTAGTCCCCCACTCGAACACAGGTCTCAGACCTTCTTGGTCCTGCACGGACTCAACCGGGTTAGGATAAGGTTGGAGTTCTGCATGGTATCCCTGGGAATCATTATTCCATCCTTGCCTCCTGGGGGCTACTGTGCCGCCCTGGATATGAAGCACGCGTACTTTCGCAATGCCATCTTCCCTCCGCACGGGAGATGCCTCCGCTCTATAGCCGACTGTCAATACTCCCGGTTTACGGCCATAGTCGCTGCCTACCGTCGCTGATGTCGGATATGCGTTTTTCCGTATCTGGACGATTCGCTTATCCACGGAGACTCTGAGACACAAACCACTCAGCGCGTGGGCATCGCCACGGTCTTATTCACAGGTCAAGGCCTGCTGTTTACTATAGAGCAATCCACTCTGGTCCCCACGCAGAGGTTGGGCTCCCTAGGGGCTATCCTGGTCTCCTACCTAGCCGGAGCCTGCTTATCGCAACTGAGATTTTAGGCGATGGCAACAATCATCTGAGGTCTGAAGGCTTTCCCAACGACCTCAGCTCGTTCTTGTCTCAGTCTCCTGGGTCCATGGTTGCCCGCAAGTTTGTAACCAAACACGCCAAGCTCCGCCTCCGTCCTCTCCAAGTCCGGCTCACTGCCCCTGACGGCGAACGCCTCATCTCTCTGCTCGAGTGTTCATAGTCACCTCTGAGCTTAAGGCCTTTGGTCTTCTAGGGAGCTGGCATTCCTCCTCAATGCCCCCAAAATTGAGAGTAGTCCGCCTGGCATGCCAGGGGTTCCAGCGGCAGCTGCGAGGCCGTTGTATCTCGGTGTTTACAGCCAACACAACGACCAGGTGCTTCATAAGTATTCAGGGGGGACATAGTCCTCCTTCCCCCTTTTTTTGTCAGGAGGCCATCCATTTCCGGGTCTTTGGCATGGCCCACTCTATGGAGCTGGCGACGTCCTTTCTCCCAGGCGTTTGGAACGTCCTAACTCTTTGCCTCAGCAGGTCTTTCCTGCCTTACGAGTGATCACTCTGCCCCATGTGAGGCGTCCCGCTTTCCGGAAGTGGAGATGTTTCCTCACACAGACCTGTTCGCTCACTGCGAGAGCAGGAAATGCCAGGTGTTCTGCTCCTTCCAAGATCTCTCCTCGGAATCGATCTTGGACGCATTCCTGATGCCGTGGAAAGGCCAACTGCATTATGCCTTCCCACTGTTCCCACTGGTTCATTAGGTCCTGCTCAAACTGCGCAGGGGCAGAGCGTGCATCATCATCATGATCACTCCAGAATGGTCCAGGCAGCGCTGACATACCACGTTACTCGGCCTGTCAGCCCAGACCTCATCACTCAGGGCAACGACAGGCTTCGTCACTCGGACCTGCAGCCTCTTCGCCTCACGGTGGCTACTGCGTACCTGAGTCGGGGTGACAGGCAGCCTTCCACCTGGTCAACGTACCGGGCCAGGTGGAAGCGTTTCTTTTACAGCTGCAATACGCTCGATCTTGCTCCTGCTGAGGTCTCGATCCCCTCTGTTTGGCCTGCCTCTGGCCTTCAGCGGCAGGACCTGGCGGTATCAGCGCTGAGGATACACTCAGCAGCCATCTCTACCTTCCAGCAGGCTGAGATGGACGTTCAGTGTTCTCACGCTCTATGGGTTCGAGGTCCCTCAAGGGCTTGGAGCGCTTGCACCCTCGGGTGCGCCGCCCAGCCCCGCCCTGGGACCTCAACCTAGTCTTGGCCAGACGGGTCTCTGAGATCAGAGCTCTTACGGGGGTTCCGCCGTACACTAGGTTCACAATGACAAGGTGCAGTTATGACCGCACCCGGCTTTCCTCCCTAAGGTGTTTTGGCCTTTCATGTTACCCACAGCTCAACGCAATGGGCGCAACCGTTGCACTCCTTGAACATCTGTGGAGTGCTCGCATTATATTGTGCTGACAGAACCATTTCCTAAGGTGCCCCAGCTCTGTCCCGGTAGCGGGCCAAAGGGAGGGCTTGCTTGTTTTCCTCTCAGAGGATCTCATCTGGGGTGATGGCGGACATCCCCACTTGTTATGATTTGGCTCATATTTCCCCAAGCCACATCACCGTGCATTCTACCAGGGCTCAGGCTTCATCTGCCGCCTTGCTGGCTCGTGTTTCTACCCACGAGATCTGTCGCGAAGCTCCATTGGTCCTCGGTCCATACCTTTGCTTCGCAGTATGCCCTGGTTCAGCAGTCAAGAGAGGCTGTAGCCTCTGGCTCAGCAGTTTTATTCTGCCACATTTCACTCCGACCCCACCGCCTTTGTAAGGCTTGGGATTCACCTAACTGGAATGGATATGAGCAATCACTCGAAGAAGAAAAGACGGTTACTCACCTTTGTAACTGTTGTTCTTCGAGATGTGTTGCTCATATCCATTCCACACCCGCCCTCCTTCCCCACTGTCGGAGTAGCCGGCAAGAAGGAACTGAGGAGCGGGTGGGCCGGCAGGAGTATATATGGAGCGCTATGGTGGCGCCACTCTAGGGGGCGACCTGCTGGCCCACTGAGTTGCTAGGGTAAAAGTTTTCCGACGAATGTGCACGCGCGGCGCGTACACACCTAACTGGAATGGATATGAGCAACACATCTCGAAGAACAACAGTTACAAAGGTGAGTAACCGTCTTTTCCTCTTCAAAGCCTGCTGGAGAGAAGTGATGCTTTGAAGGGGAAAGCGCCGCTTCTCTCCGGCCGCTGGCTGCCAGACTGCCCCTGCTCCTCCTGAGTCCTCTGGCCCGTGTTCGCAGGGCTGCATTCTGAAGGAAGCTTTAGAGCTGTAGGCCAGGGCCCACTTAGCCCAGGGCCCTGCAGTCCTTAATGCCCCTGCGTTCCGGGTGGCCCTGCCTGGCGGGCGGAGGGGCTCCCAAAGTCACAGCCATGGGGGCAGTGCCGCGCTGCACAGAGCCATCTGTACACCTCCTGCACCAAGCAGGAGCTGCCCTAGGTAAGTGCTCTGCACCCTGCCTGCCCCAGCCCTGAGCACCCTCTTGCATCCTAACTCCCTTCCAGACCCCGCACCCCACCCTGAGCACCCTCCCACACCCTAACCCAGACCTTTGAATCGCTGTATCAGTGTTAAACCAAGATGTTCAGAAATAATGAAGCATAATCAATCACATTAATAATTTTTTTTGTGAAAGCAAAAAGTTTTTTGTACTGTTAATAAAAATATATATTTTAAATATTTCATCTTTATATCCTTTTAATATCTATTGTTTTATAATGCACATAATATTAGTATAGTAGTATATGTACATAATTTATATATAAATAAATATACAAATATTGAGGGTACATGCTCAAAATTTTTTTACTGATAGGGACGCGCAATCAAAAAAGTTTGGAGACCACTGGCTTAGAACACAGGTCCTGATAGCAACAGCAGCACTTATTATAGAGAGGGCTGCAATGGAGGAGTAACAACAGCTAAGTCATGGGAAAAGCCAGCAGTATAGGTTCCCCAGGAAGTTTGTAATGGATTAGAGGGCAGACAGAGGCTATAGTGCAGCTTCTAGGCAGTACCAGTAGCTTTTGCCTTTAAAAAAAGAAAAAAACCCACCCAGTTATGGGAAATTTAATAAAAAAAAGCAGCAGCAGCTCCAAAAAATGCAATCTAGATCCTGTATCATGTTAATGAACATGGCAAGTCTGTGCATGGAATTTATTACTAATAGTGTCCAATACCCATGCAATGCCAGTGTCCTTTCCCTGTGGAACTTGGGCAGGGAGGGAAGCATCAGTATAGCATATAAACCAAGTGTTGTTAGATTCAGCATTTGCTGAGTAGAGCACATTGTTGTTAAGGTTGTTGTGACTTTCACCAGGATAAAAATTCCAATTCTTAAGAGTTCACAGCATTCCAGGGAATTCTTTGAGTCTGGCATTCTCCACACTCTGTCTCAGCCCAAAGGGTGAATATTTTAGAATACCTTTTCACTTGTTTTTACTTTAAGGTGAAAAAATACACTAGCTGCACTCTGTGAAAATGCTAAGATACTTTCTTTGTGCACTTTAAATTGGAGCTGTTACGGGTCCCTAGCCCTCACTGAGGCCGGTCTGAACATCACTAACCAATTAGCATTGAAGCGGCTCGGTTCTGCTTATCCATGCTGTGGTCTCTGTAACAGGCAGGGTGCTGAACTGTCGGCAGAACTAACGGTCTGCGCTGCTCTCTGCCCAGAAAGAGCTTTAGGACCCTGGGGCAGAGCCCGAGGACAGGGCCTGGGGGGGGGCTCTGCAGAGTCAATCCCCCCCTCAGCACCCGCGCTGCCGCTCAGCGGCCCGCCGCAGGGCCACCAGCAGGCGAGTGAGGGCGGCAGCTGAGGCAGGGTCGGTGCGGGGAGCCCCTGAGCTGTGCGCACAGGAGGGCCCGGGCAGCAGCAGACCAGCGGCGAGAAAAGTCCCGCCCCCTTCAGAGGCCCGAGGCCCAAGGCTTTCCCTGCCCCCCCCTCCCGCCGAACAGGGCCCCGAGTTACGGTAACGGTGCTGCCGCTGGCCACGGTACCTGGCTGAGGGAGCGGCTCCACCCGCCGCCCGAGGCTGGGCTGTGAGGTACCAGGGGGTTTGACGGCCTCTCCTGCTGCTCCCGGGGTTCTGCCTTCGACCCCGGGCCCTTTCTGCGACCTCTCCCCTCTGCTCGGAGCCCGGCCGCGGCGCTGGCTGGCGGGCCCTTTTCCCGCCCTCGGGGCGCCATGTTCGGTCCGTCCCTCCCGCCTTCTCTAGTCACGCTGCGGCCACACTGATTGACACCTGCCGCCCTAGGCCGGGCCGCGCGCTCCGCCTCTCCCCATGGCAACGCGGCGGCCTGAGCGGGAGGGAGCCCAGCAACAGTGACCAGCCCACAGCGGCGCGCGCAGAAATCGTTAAGTCAGTGGAGCATGGCGCATGCGCTGTAGCCCGGTCACTGGGGAGCGTCGCGCATGCGCTGTAGCCCGGTCACTGGGGAGCATCGCGCACGCGCAGAGCACAGTCGAGCCTGACGGGCGCTGCCGGAGCTGTGACAGCAACAAAGGTGCCGTCCCGTTATTCCCCGCAGGCCCCAACATAGCGCCCACCCCCTCTCCGACTTTTCATCGGCCCCACTGGGACGCCGTAGGGGGCGGGCCGTGTCGATTTCCCCCATTGGCCACGAGGAGGAGGTGCTGCTCTCTGATTGGTCGGTGGGGCAGACAGAGCCGCTTTCCCCCCTCCCCCCGGAAGAGCGGCTGAGGAGCATGGGGGCCAGTTCGGTTCAAACCCCGCCCCCTGGGGCGGTCAGTGCTTGTGACCACGCGCCGCTGTAGAGCTCTCAGGCCAGGCCGGCCCGGCCCGGCGCTGCGCTGCGCAGAGTTCAGCCGTGGCGCGCGCCGAGCCCGCTCTGCCAGGAGCTGCGGCCACGTGCCCGCCGCTGGTTGCAGGGGGAGCCCCGGTAGCTGAGCCCGGCGCACCGGCTCCACGCACGGCTCTGCCCCGCTCCCGGGCAGGCCTAGCATGGGTGAACCGGGCGAAGGGAAGGGGCCCAAGCCTGCTGCCTTGAGAGGCTAGTTTTCGGAACGCTTCTCAACACCACTACATGAAGATCTGTTTTGTAAGTTCAGCTTCCCCCGGTCGTTAATATACGGAATCCACTTGAACGCTCAATAGACTTGAATATAAGACTTTTATGTAACGTTGTTCTTTTCAGAGAATTTCAAGGAGGTGGAATTAGACTGAACGCTGCTCATTTCAAGCAACTTATTATTTCAGCACTGAGGAATTGCATGGGGAGGTAATGAGATCATTGACCCTGTGATGGACTATTGTACTTCTCTGAAATTCCCGTAAATAGAATTCCATTGACTCTTTTTTGTATGGTCCAGAAGCAACATTATGATGATCTAGTTTCTAGTGTAAGGTTCCTGCATAATAATGGCCGAAGAACTTCATCTAATAATTTATGCATCAAGCCTATAACTCTGGGTTGAGTTGAGCCTCTCTCTCAACTTGAGAGTTGCACATGATGGAGAATCACCCACGTCCTTAAATAGTGCTGACTTTTAAAAAACCATTATTTCAAATGGAAGTCTAGAGAGGGTGCTGCTGAATGACAGAGCCTGATCTTTCTGCACCTTGTTCTTTATTTACCACACTATGATTATGTTTGGGTTTTTTTTTTTTAAATCTGTAAACGTCAGGCTGCTTTTAACAATGGTAGTAAATGTTACAATTCTTCTGTTTAGTAGGCAAATGTATGAAATCCCATCTTCACTGCAGTTTCTGATGTGTATTCAGAGTCTTCTGACCCTGAAGTTTCTTGTGCTGCATACACGATTCATCAGGACCGAACATTATTTTAGCAGGGCAAAGGATTTTGACTAATTGACTTTTCGGTGTGGAAGCTGTTTCACTCAAAATTGCATGCTGGCGATTCTGGAAGTGGTCAGACTGGGGTCAGTACGTGGATGGAGTCCCTCAAAAGATAACCAAGATGTTGGTGATTCTCTAGATTTGTGGCCTAATGAGTGCTTCCAGCTCATCCTTTAGATTATGTTCTAATGGAGTGAATAGTATTACCCGAATTAGAATTATTAATAGAAAGTTAGAGCTGAAAGTAAGCAGAAAGGAATGAAGGGAAAGGAAGAAACATTTAAAATTATTTCCCTCCTGCTCCCTCAGAGCCCTTTTCCCTCCCTGCTTTTTGCTGTTTCATAGACTTTGGCTTTTAAGTTCACGAAACTGAAGTAGGAGCCGTAATGTACCTCCTTTCAGCCTGGATGCTGGCTTCAGTGCTATTTGACGCTCACTGAGCTGGGTGTGAAAAACAACCATTTTCCTTTAAGTCCCAGTATCAGTGCTCCTGCTGCAGTGGAGCTTCAAAGGGAAAAAAGCGGAAGGGAATATGACCTACTGGACTGGAACTAAAGAGGTCCTAGGTTTTATTCCTGGCTCTGCCACTGATTTACTGAGTGAGGTGGGACATGTCATATCACCTCTTTGTCTGAGTTTTGCCAACTGTAAAATGGTGATAAGAATGCCAAGTGCTTTGAGATCTGTGAATGAAAAGGGCTATATGAGAGCTGGGTATTACAAAGTTGCTCTAATAATAATGTTTTCAGTTGGAGAACATGGAAATCATATGTTCATAAACTGTTGTTAAAGCAGTGAATAATATTGATTTAACAGTAGTGCCCTATTTGTGCATAGGTTGGTGCAGCCTTGCCTGTTGATGTCTTAACATATGAGGAAAAAACCCTATCTGCAATACTAAGAGTTCCTAGCAGGTAAGACACTGATTGCATATATAGTACCTTGCAAGTACCAACATGGAGTTGTGTAAGATGTATAAATAACCTTTAATTTCAAAATAATTAGCTTACAACTTCTGATAGTTTCCTATCAAAATAAGGGAGAAAATAATAGCTGTGATTTCATAGAAATGCAGGGCTGGAAGGGACCTTGGGAATTCTTCAAATCCAGCCCCTGCGCTGGGGCCGGACCAAGTAAACCTAGACCATCCCTGACAAGTGTTTGTCCAGGTTGTTCTTAAAAATCTCCAATGATGGAGATTCCACAACCTCACTTGGAAGTCTGTTCCAGTGCTTAACTACCCTTCTAGTTAGAAAGTTATTCTAATATCTAACCTACCGCAAATCTTTCTTGCAGCAGATTAAGCTCATCCAACTACTTCTACCTTCAGTAGACAGGGAGAAAAATTGCTCATTGTCCTCTTTATATAGCCCTTAACATAGTTGATTGTGTTAGGTTGCCCTTCAGGCTTCTTTTCCCAAGACTAAACATGCCTGGATTTTTTAACGTTTCCTTATGGGTCTAGTTTCTAAACCTGTTTCGTCTGTTGCATTCTTTGACAAGGTAACAAGCCTTGTAGATGGGGGGAAGGGGTAGATTTGGTATATCTTGACTTCAGTAAGGCTTTTGACCTTCTCATAAACAAACAAGGGAAATAAAACCTAGATGGAAGAGCATATTGAATGGGGTCTTGTTGGGATCCGTTCTGGGTCCAGTTCTGTTCAATATCTTCATCAGTGATTTAGATGATGGCATAGAGAGTTCACTTATAAAGTTTGTAGACAACACCAAGTTGGGAGGAGTTACAAGCGCTTTGGAGGATAGCATTAAAATTCAAAATGATCTGGAGAAACAGTCTGAAGTAAATAGGATGAAATTCAATGAGGATAAATGCAAATTACTCCACTTAGGAAGGAACAATCAGTGGCGCAGATACAAAATGGGAAATGACTGCCTAGGAAGATGTACTGGCCGGAACGGGATCTGGAGGTCCCAGTGGATCACAAGTTAAATAGAGTCACAGTGTATGCTGTTTGCAAAAAAAGCAGCCATTATTCTGGGATACATTAGCAGGAGTGTGGTAAGCAAGAACACAAGAAGTATTCTCCCACTCTACTTGGTGCCGATTAGGCCTTAGCCGGTGTATTGTTCTGTTCTGGGTGCCACATTTCAGGAAAGATGTGGACAAATTGGAGGAAGTCCAGAGAAAAGCAACAAAAATAAGTGTAGCAAAATATGATCTGTGAAGGAAGATCGAAAAAATTGGGTTTGTTTAATCTGGAGAAGAGAAGACTTGGTGGGGGAGCATAACAGTTTTCAAGTACATAAAAGGTTGTTACAAGGAGGAGGGAGAAAAATGGTTCTCATTAACCTCTGAGGATAGGGCAGGAAGCAACAGGCTTAAATTGCAGCTAGGGCGGTTTAGGTTGGACATTAAGAAAAACATCCTGTCAGGGTGGTTAAGCACTGGAATAAATTGCCTAGAGAGGTTTTGGAATCACCATCATTGGAGATTTTTAAGAGCAGTGTAGACAAACACCTGTCAGGGATGGTCTTAGATCAGGGATTCTCAAACGTGTGGTTGGGACCCATTTTAATGGGGTCACCAAGGCTGGTGGTGTTCCTGGGCCTCAGCACGTCTGAAGCCCAAACCCCACCACCCAGGGCTAAAGTTACATGCCCCCCGCCCAGGGCAGAAGCCCTTGGGCTTCAGCCTTGGCCCCCCCAGCCCAGGGCGGCAGGGCTGGATGGCTCAGTCTTCAGTCCCCACTTCCTGGGATCGTGTAGTGATTTTTGTTGTCCGAAGGGGGTCATGATGCAATGAAGTTTGAGAACTGCTGTCTTAGATAATGTTTAGTCCTGCCAAGTAGGCTTAGCACATCAAGTGGCAGCTCCCAAAGGGGGTTCTGTGATCCAACCCATCACAGTGGCGTAGTCGAGCACGATCTGTGCACAGTTGATTGCTTTGAGACACTGGTAGTGATTTTAAGTGAATTTTACGTGTGGTGGCTGGAGAAGAGACAAAGTGGTTATTGGTTTGTTGTTTTCTGTTTGCTTATTTCGGGGAAAGGAAGTAGTGACCTGAAGAGGAAGCGCCCAGAAAAAAAAGTGCAGGGGGCTAGACTAGGTGGCCTTCTCGAGGTCCCTTCCAGTCCCTGCGATTCTATGATTCTTGTGTGTTTCTGGGATGTGTGGTGAATGCTGCTTAGTAATCACTCGTGAGTGGTTTTTTGTTTTTTTGTTTTTTTTCCTAACTGCACTTGAATTTCAAGAGATACCTAGGGGGGCACCTGGCCCAGATTGGTAGACCGCTTCATCCTTCTCTGATACGAGACAGTCCATTGCTGAAAGAGGGAGCTTTTTCACACTCAATTATCAAGTGGCTGCTTAAAAGTCTGGAGGAGGACATTTATAGCCTTATTGGCCTCTAGATAGTCTGTACTGTATTCTTACACTGCATTCATCGCCGTGGTATCTGAGTGCCTTCAAGGAGTGCATTAATGACATGGTTATTCTATTCTCATCTTCTGCTTGGGGAGAATTACATGTATAGCGTAGTCTCTTTTGTTTTGGATTTTGCATGTACGCACTGCTACATGTTAGAGAAGGCAGGGTGAAGAATGTGCCTGGCACCGGGAGTGAAGGATGATTAGCTGTGGAGCAAAACTGTAAATGATTCCTCTCCATTTAAAAAGCTATGTGAAAAGCCTTTTTAAGGTGTGAAATCCAGTACCTGGCCTTTTAGAGCAGTCTTTACATCCCTATTCTCTTTCAGCGTTAATACTGTAAGGTCTGCCTGGTTTAGATTCTAGAAGTTAGAGCAAGGGCATTGAAAGTTGGTCCTCTGATCCTGACCTCTGCCACTGACTTGCTTCTGTGACCATGAGTAAGTTACTTAGCATCTCTGTAAATGGTGTCCCATCTGTAAAATGAGGATAAGTGAGCAGCGTTATAAAGCACATCAAGACTTTTGATGTAAAGCACGAAATAACTTGGGGTAATCATTTACTAACTAAGGAATAGTCTACGCTGGCGGCTCTTTAACGTGCCTTGTGTGGTTGCGGCACAGCGTTGGGAGAGAGCTCCCCCGGCGTTCTAAAAAATCCACCTCCACGAGGGGCGTAGCTTCCAGCGCTGGTGTAATGTCTACGCTGGCACTTTACAGTGCTGAAACTTGCTGAGCTCAGGGAGTGTTTTTGCACAGCCCAAGTGAGAAGGTTGCAGTGCTGTACATTTCTAGAGTAGACAAACCCTAAGAAAAATGGTCAAGCACCAGGAATCAAAAGAGCAGTAAAAAGGCAGACTAAGAAACCACCTCAAACACAACAAATTTCCATTGGCATTTGTGGGTTTCAACTATTTTCTGACTCAGAGACCACAGAAATGTGACTGGTCCAGAATAGTTAAAATGACACTGTGGTCTAAAAAATGGCTAAGTTGTGTAAACCTCACAACGTCTTGACAGATCTGCCTCCTGTGTGTAGTTCTATCCACTGCATTTAGTTACAAAAGTACGTGTTCAGTACTAGTGGCATCTGCAGAGCCAGTGCAGGTTAGAGTGAATTGGATAGTGTTCCTTGTGCATCAGCAGAATTGGTTCCTGCATTCCAGGCAAGGCTTTGGAGCTGTGCTCCAGCTCCAGGCAAAAACCTGCAGCTCCACTGCTCTGGAGCTGCTCCGCACTCCGGCTCTGCTCCAAAGCCCTGGTTCCAGGGCCAATCAGTTACACCTGAGGTTAATCAGTTGATGGCAGTAGGGTTGCTCAGGTGGCACTGAAAAGAAAATTGGGCCCACAGACTCTATTACTGATTATGAAGCATGACCTAGAAAGAACCCAGCTTGATTTTGCTAGGCTGAGTATGCAGGGCTGGAGGTTAAAGACTCAAACCTCTTTTTACTTAAATTGAGCAAACTTGATACATACTCAGTGAGACAATAAACATGGATCCATACAGTGTTCCTGTCTTAAAATATAAAATGACCAGGAGTGGATAATGTAGTACTGAAATCTGTGCCTGTTATCCCTTGCTGTGGGAAGAGGTCAGGAGAAGTTGGGAGATTAGGGCACTAAAGATGAATGGAAGCTATTGGGGTTAAGGAAGGGAAGGAGACTAAAGGCACAGAAAGAGCGGTTCAGGAAACAGGCCCAGGAAAAAAGGATTTGACAAGGGCAAAACCCATGAGCATTGATTGTATTAAATACTTCAAACCATAGATAAGACAAAACTACCTGAAGGGTAACTGTGTCACACACTTGTCACCAGAGCCCACTGATGAAATTACCAGCTGTTAAATGCAGTTGGGAGTTCATTATTCCTTCTGTTTAGGGTATCTCTATTTAAGCTGTATATCCAGCAGCAAAACCTTTGAGGCATGTGAATCCTAATAATATATTTAATGTCATTATTTAGTGGCCTTGTCAAGCTGTGGAGTGCTCTAACACTGCTGGGCTCCTACCAGAACAGGAAATGTGCTTTCAGAGTGATACAGGTAAAGCGTTGGGGAACTCGGGGATCTCCCCTTGAATTTTAGTCCTCTTTAGGGTTACTCAGTCTACTCAAGTACACAAAACCTCTTAATAGGGACATGGCTTACTTGTGTAAAAACTGATCTGGTTTTAGAGTTAAATACCCTTAAGGATGGGTGTGAAACAGATTGGTGAGAGACTGAATCAGTCTGTCTTATAATTGCTGACATTCAGTCGACTTGCATTGTCATGTCCAGGTCTCTCTCTATATTGTACCCTAACAATCACCTGTTGTCATATCTGGGGTTGTCTGAGAGGAAGTAGATGCTGGGAATCATCTTTCCTTTTGGGGGCCCACATAGATGTGATCTTGTAAAACTAGACTCTTGTGTCTGAGTTTCATCAATTTACATATCAGTTTGTCCTTGGCCCCTATCAAGGTAAAAACTTGTATTTTTCCTCCACTGTGGCTCACCCACTTCAAACCCCAGTGCACTTGAACTTCAGAGCCCAATGCTTGTTCCTTTTGAAATGCTCGTTTCCTTCTGCCATGTAATGTTCAGTAACCTGAGTCTGGGAGCTGGAGTTGGTCTCCAAGGGGATAGTTGAATAACATGGTTGGCTTAAGTTGCTCTAATTTTGCTTTATAGGGGAGGATTTTTGTTTTTTTTTAATCTTGCCTGCTGGAAAGTGTTTGGTATGTGTGATGTTTTCATAATGTCATTTTTTTCCCCCCACCAGACCTCTCCATTTCTCCTTGCGTTATCTGGGAACAGTAGAGAACTCATCCTGGATTGAGTACACAGGAGACATGGTTGGACTGTAAGAAGCAGACATTGCTCAAGATGTTGGCACTACTCAGACCTAGAATTTTTGGTGGGGATTTCAAAAGAACCATCCTGACAAAACCAGACATTGCCAGCGCATTGCTTAGATCTCCCTCTCTTCAGTGTTTACATATACAGGTTGGAGACAAGGCTGAGCTTACTAAAGCCTTCACCCAGAAGGATGTTGTTAGTTTTGCTGCCTTAACTGGGGACACAAACCCACTGCATTTGAATGAAGACTATGCAAAGAGAACTAGATTTGGGAGAACAATTGTACATGGAGTTTTGATCAACGGACTTATTTCTGCAGTTATAGGTACTAAAATGCCTGGCTATGGTTGTGTGTTTCTTTCTCAGGAAATTCACTTCCCAGCTCCCTTGTACATTGGAGAAGAAGTCTTAGCTGCAGCAGAAGTGACGAGACTGAAAAGATCTGTTGCATACATTTCAGTATCATGTACTGTTAGGGAAAGTGAAAAGACTGTCATGGAAGGGATAGTGAAAGTCATGGTGTCAGAAGGTTAGCGCTCCTGACTGCATGGCGCTTTATTCTTTAGTAAAATTCAGAAGTATGTGGCGGGGGCCTCACATGTATGGTACCTCAAACCTTGGTAGGAGGAAGCCTGCAGAAACAGTAACAGCTTGCTGTTCGTTTTGAGAGCTACTGTGCCTTGTAGGTGAGAGATGTAAAACATCACTTTTGATGGCCTGTAAGGACACACGAAGATCAGTGTGATCCATACTTACCTTACATCTATTACCATTGTGTGCCACCAAGCCTATTCTGCTTCCTAGCTCAACTGTCTTTCACCAAAATAAACACCATTCTTTACTGGAAGCTTTTACAAAGAAATGTTTACTTCACGTAATGTTCTGGTGTTGGTCAAGAGATTCCTGTCCCCTGACTAGTAAACATAGAGCCAAGATAAGTATCTCAGATAAATACATATAGTATTCTCTTGGTTCCTTGTTACTATTGCACAATATGTGCCACATTTTATATGTCTGATATATTGAGTTTTGAACTCTTGTTTGGTTTGAGGTTCTAGATATGGCAAGGGGCCAGATCTCTCTCACACATAGCCCCCCTTCTGTGAATTCAGTGAAGTCTAAGGGCCTACAGGGGTGAATAAAGCAGCAGCATTGGATTCATATTAACACATGCATGTCATCCTCTCCCCTGACTTACAAGAATAAAAAGCTTTTATTCAAACGCTGCCTTATTAGGGTAGCTCTGATGTTTCTTTCACAATTAATGCATTGTTCCACTTAATTTTCAAGCGAAAGGAGTCATTGGATTTAAGGCTATCATTAAGCCAAACAAAAATGGTCCTGTGTAGAGGTCTTGGATAAACCTCCTACCACTGCTAAACTTACAAACTAAATGTCATGTGCAACCTGTCACAAATGAAGGAACTCTTAAAACTAAATTATAAGGGAACTTTACAGACATGTGGCTACACATGGTAGCTTTATGAGCTAAATCCTTTATACTCCAGAATTGCTTATTGGGTGATCTGCTTTGGAAAGAGGGTTTTTAATAGGTCTGTTATTTCAGACAACACATGGAGCCAAATGTGTATGAGAGAGACAGGCAGAGTTTGATCAGATCAGAATAAACATGGAGCCAAGATAAGTATCTCAGATCAGAATAAATTAGGTGGCTGCTGTAACCTTAAATTTACCTGACAAGGTAGTTATCTGCCCCCTAGTATCATAGTGTTTGAGCAGACTCTTAAACTTAAACTTTAATGTATTTATCCTCTAAACAGACCCGTGAAGTCAGGAAGTGCGATGATCCCTATTTTTCAGATGGGGAAGTAAGGCCCAAAGTGACTAGGGGACTGATTTTTGAAGGTATGTAGACATCTAAAGCTGCAGCTAAGCACCTCGTGGGGTTTCCCATAGTACCTAGTCACCTATCATCATATTTTGATGTGTAATACCTTTAAAAATACTGGCTGCAAAAAGTCATATGGGACATTTGCAGGGAATTAAACCTGGGGTCTCCAGAGTCCCATGCTAACACCCCAAACTCTGGGCTGTACTAAATAGCGAAGTCTGACACATTCTCGAGCTGCAGGAATCATAGAACTGAGGGGACTCAAGAAGTCATCTAGTCCAGTGCCCTGCACTCAAGGCAGGACTAAGTATTATCTATACAATGTAAGCTAGAGCAACGTGCTGTGTATCTGATGGCAGAGTTTGCCTCATAACTTACTCTGTGGATACAATGGATAGTCAAAGTACGCTAGGCTGATTTCTGCTTTAGCAGCTGTAGTTTCTTTTCTCTCTTAAAGTTAGTCTCATTCCAGGTCTGTTTATGATATCTATATATACTAAATCTCTAGGCATGCTTACATTAAGAATGATACGTTGTGAAAAACAGAACTGCCAGCCAGAATTAGGGGGAGAGACAGACAAAGCAAACATCCTTTCTTAGACCTTAGGCTTTGGACTCTGTGGGAGTTTCTTGGAACCATTGCCAGAATCAAGAGCTTTCTACTGACCAAGCCTGTGTCCCACTGTACAAATCGGGGGTCTGTCAGCTTGAGCGGAGCAGCTGTCTTCTGTGAGGGTATGGTAGCCTTTAGACTTGTCCCATACAGGGCTTTATAAATCAAAATTGCAGTTGATTTTTTAAACACGCAATAAGTCAATC
Source organism: Gopherus evgoodei (assembly GCF_007399415.2). NCBI lineage: Eukaryota > Metazoa > Chordata > Testudines > Testudinidae > Gopherus > Gopherus evgoodei. The sequence goes on along the minus strand of NC_044328.1, from coordinate 129,495,653 downwards.
TAGCCTTTCAAGCTGAAGCAAATCTTTGATCTACACTTCTGAGTTTTAGATTTAAAGCTCAGAGAATGGTCATGTTTAAACAGCGCAATTCTCTGTTCAAATGGCAATCAACTAAAAAATTGGTGACAGCAAAATGTAGTGGTAGTTTAAGGACAGCAAGAACCCGTAATGTACATCTGGTTCTTTAAAAAGTTTTTAAAGGTATCCAAGACATTTTAAACTGCACTCTAGAGACAATATTGTGAACAAGATAAAAGTAAGAGGTAGCTGCACAATCAGTGACTTTATAAGATGAAACAAAGAGTAAAATAAGAGTTTGTTTATTTGAAGGCAAGTGTAGTCCATTGAATTTCATGACTTTCAAGCAGATCTCAGTTTCAACTGCTGTTGATGCAACTAAAAGAAAAGGGTCCTGAGAAAGAAGACTTTTTCACTGTTCAGGAGCTAGAGAAAAAGTAGATCTCTTCTTGGCTGTGAAACTTGCTGCTGAGTTAATAGCGTACATAAAAATGGCCCAAAGGTCCATCTAGCCCAGTTTCCTGTCTTCCGACAGTGCCAGGTGCCCCAGAGGGAATAAACAGATCAGGGAATCATCAAGTGATCCATCCCCTGTTGTCCATTCCCAGCTTCTGGTAAACAGAGGCTAGGGACACCATCCCTGTCCATCCTGGCTAATAGCCCTTGAGGGACTTATCCTCCAAGAACTTCTCTAGTTCTTTTTTGAACCCTATTATGGTCTTGGCCTTCACAACATCCTCTGGCAAGGAGTTCCACAGGTGACTGTGCATTGTGTGAAGAAATACTTTCCTTTTGTTTTTTTTAAACCTGCTGCCTATTCATTCGGTGACCCCTAGTTCTTGTGTTATGAGAAGTAATAAAGAAGTCAACTTTCAAACCTCAAACTCTGCTGATTATTCTCCCGTGATAACTCAGACTTTTTAAAACTTCTCTATAACAGTTTTATTTTTGTCTTGTGACAGATTGTCATCTCTGGTGATCTGTTTGAAAACAAGAGACAATTAAGTTAAAAAGAGAAGAGGGCTCATCAGCCAGCTGGTACTTCTTCCTGTGCGCTCCATTCAAGCAATAATTAGTACTCTATATCAGCATTGTTTTGCATCAGATCTTTTTAACAGCCCTTCAGCTTCTGTGTATAGCTCATATACATAAGCATATTCTGAGAATGCTTAAAATAAAATTAGTAGCTGATAATGTTGAGGCTGAAGCTTGTAACTGACAGTGTAGCTCCTGATACCATCACATTCAGCTCCTCCAACTCCTTTTGTCATGGTGGTCTTGCTTCAGCGCTTAAGGGAGTCTGGAGGCACTGACAATTACAACTCACTCTCTCAGCTCTGGAGAAGAGCATAAAATTAGGCTTTCAACAATAATGACCTTGAAAACCTAACTTTTAAGTGTTGCTTATTTCAGTCATATAAATAAGCTGTGCTTACCAGGGTTGGTCTGTACTTAGATGTTAGTTCAACATAGCTTCAGCAATCAGGTTGTATGAAAAATACATACCCTTGACTGAGAGCTATGCCAACCAAACCCTCAGTGTAAATGCAGCTATGTTGATGGAAGAACACTTTTGCTGATGTAGCTGACTTTGTTCAGAGAGGTGATGTTCCTAAACACGTGGAAAAAACCCTTCCATTGGTGTAGGCTGCATCTACACTATGGGATTATGACACCTTAGCCACCTGGACATAGCTAAGCCAATGTAGTCTCTGTAGTATAGATACAGACTATGCTCTGGAAAACCAGTGCAGATTAAAAATCATTCATATTAGGGGGTTGCTGGGAGGAAATACTACCAGAGCTTCCCGGCCTTTGAAAGTAAATGAAAATCCAGATTAATTACAGTACATATGGGGAGGCCTTAAAGAACTCCCAACAGGACAGTACAGAGAAAGCACTACTTTCATTGCTAGATTATCTGACACCAGAGATGCTGAAAGAATTCTGGTGGTAGCTCCAGACAGAAATCTGATCTACAAAGGATTTTGATAGTCCCAGACCTCCACTAGGCAATACTGTTGCAATGGAAATAATTTACAGTAATTCAGACTTCACACATAAGGCTATGTTCTGCAAAAGTGGAAGATTTATACAATTGAGGGTCCGGTGTTATTTAAAGGATGTTCTTCTGGCAAACAAACTCCTGGGGAAAGTCAAACTAAACAACTGATGGCAAAGTTGAGTCCAAATTGGCCATTTCATTCTCTGTGGAGTAGCTGTATGAAGTCTTGTGTTTAAAAAAAAAAGTTTCCTGTTTTTCTCTGTCATTGAGACCATAACTTCTGTGATAGCTCAATGTGCAAATGCTCTAATTTTCTTATGGCACTGGAAGTGAATCATTATTAAACTTTCATCTAATCCAATGTAGTGCCAGACAGTTTGCATTCTCTTAATCAGTGTTTGTACTTTAGCAAAGTGATTTATATTGGACAAATACTGATTTATCATCTTATTTCTCAGGTAGGTGGGTAATGATGTATATCAGGATCATAGAAATCATAGAATCATAGAACTGGAAGGGACCTTGAGAGGTCATTTAGTCCAGTTCCCTGCACTCAAAGCAGGACTAAGTATTATCTAGACCATCCCTGACAAGTGTTTGTCTAACCTGTTCTTTAAAACCTCCAATGATGGAGATTCCACAACCTCCCTAGGCAATTTATTCCAGTGCTTAACTACCCTGACAGGAAGTTTTTCCTAATGTCCAACCTAAGCCTCCCTTGCTGCAATTTAAGCCCATTGCTTCTTGTCCTATCCTCAAAGGTTAAGAAAAACAATTTTTCTTCCTCCTCCTTGTAACAACCTTTTACATACTTGAAAACTGTTATCATGTCCCCCCGTCTTCTCTTTTCCAGACTAAACAAGCCCAATTTTTTCAGTCTTCCCTCATAAGTCATGTTTTCTAGACCTTTAATCATTTTTGCTGCTTTTCTCTGGACTTTCTCCAATTTGTCCACATCCTTCCTGAAATGTGGCACCCAGAACTGGACACAACACTCCAGTTGAAGCCTAATCAGCGCAGAGTAGAGTGGAAGAATTACTTCTCATGTCTTACTTACAACACTCCTGCTAATACAGCCCAGAAGGATGTTCACTTTTTTTGAGGTCTGCATCTACTACTGTTTTACTCTAAAGCTCATTACACTCATTCTATAACAGTGAAATTCATCTCAGTGCAGAGGAACAGAACAAGACCTGTGCACATCTAAGCCTGGTTTTTAAGGTCTTATGTGGGACTTAAGTGGTGCATGTGTCTTGGCCTGACCAGCTGCATAGGACTGAATTTACTGTATATGCATAAAGAGATCTTCCTCTGACAATATTAGAGATGTTCAATAATTTTATTCTTTCCTGCTTCTGGCTCTTTGTCCCCCTACCGTGCTCACCCATGCAAAAAACAAACAAACAAAAAACCACACCCCAAAGTAGTGGAGGAGCTGTTTTGATAGTGGATTCATGAGAGCTCCTGGACTGCTCCCCCCTCCCTGCCTTGTGTGTAAACATTACTGTTATCCTCAAGCTATGATTATTTAACCTATTTCAGTGACAAGTAGATACCAATGGCAAAGGACAACTGCTGTAAGTTTAACCCGCAGCCGTGCGTGCTGAGGGGAAGGATGCTGATACAGATGCATGATTAATTAGCAGGATTTTCTCACATGATCGACTTCATCACTTCCAGTTGGTATTGCTGCAATAGGCTATTTCCCAAATGTCCTCATTACCTTTGCCCTTTGTACCTTTGTATATCGTGCTGATCACAATCAGCCTCTATGCTAAGCTGGGGAGAGTAAATTATTGGTCTAGAGATGAGGTTTGAAGGTATTAAGAAGTAAAATGCATATTGTCTTACAAAATCTAATTGTAAATGAATTACACTCAATGGGGGAATTTGTCCATTAGAACTGGAGGGAGGTGGGTTAGGGAAGGTATCAGTAGAGAGCCCGTTTGTCTTCATCCTTGTTTCTTGCCTATTGTCCATAGTGTTTAGGTAGCCTCTTACACCCATGTCATGCAGGTATAAATGACTAGGCAAGGTGCAAAGCAGTAGAGAATCAGAGCCTTAAGGTTTTGTCTATCCTAGATTCGTTGATATTGCTAAATGTTGTTTGCTTATCCTGCGTTGATTGAAATGTGCCTTGGGTCCAGACCCACCAGGCTTTTGGTTGGTTACTAGTGGTGCTAAGCAATGTTTCAAACAGATTAGGCTTTTGAGGAGTAAAGAAGAACTGAGTCTGAATCATTGTAGCCTCAGTTGCTTCTTTGTCAGCATGATTAGAGATGCTGTCATGAACCTTTAAAAATTACTTACCAGCCCCGGAGCAATGGAGAGCGTCAGGAGCAGAACTACTGGCACTTCTCAGCTGATGAATCTTGTATCGTTTGCTGGCCAAAAGTCCTCCATCCCTGCCCATTACGCTATCGATGCCTTCCAGAGTATCTCCCATCTCCTTGGAAATACATTTATTCACAATTAATATAATTCATTTTGGGAACTATCACCAACCTCAGAAAGTTTTTTATTTTCCACTGTATACATGCCTCTCCCCAGGCAGTTTAGCAAAACCCCCATGATAGTAAAATATTCTAAAGTATAAATTGTCCATAGATGTTTGTGTATATTGTGAAGTGAATGGTGTTTTGTCCTTACAAAGCCACACTGTAATGCAACGGTAAACAAAAGGAGTTTAACAAAGGAGCAGGGTCTGTAATCTGGCTCCTTGAAACTGGAGGAGGTTGGATGGGGGCAGCTGGGAGTGGACAAGGCCTTTTTTGTATTCTGTGTGATCTCATCTCAGGAAAAATGTTGAAACTGTTTCATGTCTGAGGCACTGGGTTTACCCTGGCCACTCCTGGCACAGAACCAGCACTGACTGCACATGACTTTCAGTTTCTTTTTCTCAGTTTGAGGTGCTTCACTTGGTTTCTTTTCTGTTATTACATTAGGCCTAACACAGTCAGTTGCTGAGCCTCTTGACTCCCAGTGAGGAGTCAAGTACACTCAGGACCTCTCAGGATCAGGCCTTCCCTGAATAACTTCTGGGAAGATTTTTAAAGGCACCCAGCTCCAATTCTCCTTTTGACTTTAATTCCTTTTTCTTCTGCCTCCCTTGGTGTGCAGTTTTGTGTCCATTTGATATAATGGGTCAAGTTTGGGGGGGGTTGTTGGGTAAGAGCAGTGGCACTGGAACAATTTCTATAATGGGGGTGCTGAAAGCCATTGAACAAAACTGTAAACCCTGGATATGTTGGAAACCACTTCAAGCTAGGAAGTGCTACTGCAGGCCCAGCATTCCTAGTTTCAGCACCTCTGGGTAAGAGACAGTGGGTATCAGTTTGGAGCAGTTACCAAATCTAAATCCAGATGCTGATAGCCATAAACTGTAGAGAGTCAGGGAGCAAAACAGGCATCTCTGAAGCAAGTATAATGGAGGGTCCTGCTGGGCAAGGGATGAAGTGGTCTTGTTCCCTGTGGATCTGGGGTTATAAACAGGAGGAAAGGGGATAATTGCTGGGGTCAGGTTGGACAATGGGAGAGAGTAGGGAAGGGAACAGTGATGCTTCAAGTCATAGCAGGTGGTGACTATTCTGAGACTATGAAGAAAGCAGTAACTGCAGCCACACCTATTCATTTGGTTTTAAATGAGATTGTAAATGCTTGGGAAGAGGGACGGATCATGTCCCTCACTGTGTTTGTACAGTGCCTGGCAGAATGGGGTCCAAATCCTAAGTGGAACTTTTTAGTGCTACTGAAATCAAATCAGAAATATTTTGATGCAGCACCTTGCTTAAGGTGGGGTAGTTCAGTTTGGAGCTTTAAACCTTTGTAAGAAATCTCACTGCAATGGCAAAAAAACAAAACTCAGAATATAAACTCTGAGTGCAATTTGGATTTTTTTGTGGTAGTTTGATTAAAAATAATTTATTACCGAAAGAATAAATAGAATTAAAAATAATAATTAAAAAAAAAAAAAAACCCAACCACCCATTCTAGCAACTTTTCCCTGGATTATGTCACTTTTCTTTGTACCCCTTTTGCAAAAAATCTGCAACATTTTGGGACTTGTCTTTTCTTCACAGAGTTGCTCCTCATGTGCGGATTCCTACAAAAGCAGTTCTACACAGGTGAATGACCTCAATAGTGTTAAGGCAGAATAACTTACAAGATGCATGGAATGGGTGCCAGCTAGGTGTGCTGATCTGTTGCTCTCCTAGCACATGCGATCACTGCTCAGGACCCAGGGTAGAGTGCAAGTTGTATGCAGTCGGGTACATACTGGGGTACCTGCTGGAGATGGAAGTGGAAGCAGTATGGAGTGAGTTGTAACCAAGGTGAAGGAAGAAAAGAGTGAGTCTATCCCCTTAACTTAGTTCCATGTTATCACAGTTTTAGGCGGCTAGAGCATGGCTGCTCACAAGCTGGCCTGCCAGTCAGCAGAGTTTTTGTTTTGCTGTGGAGCCCCTCAGTGCGGAGCAGGGTCCAGGCCTGAGGCTTCTGGGGACCCAGTCCAGGGGGCCCTGTGTGGAGCTGCAGCCCCTGGATGGGGGTCCAAGTGTGCAGAAACAGGGCTTCCAGCAGGGTGGGGGGGCCTGCCCAGGTCTGTGGATGTGGGTCTCCGGGCTGGGTTTGGTGGGGCCCCTGAGGGATGGCCCCTGGCTGCCTGAGGTGAGCATCCCCAATCCCCCAAGCTGTGAATCCCCTGGCTGTGTATGTCAGGGGCCCCAAGGTGAACCCCCCCCAAGCTGTCAGTCTCCTGTCTGGGTGTAGTGGGAGGCCATGGTAAGGGGCCCACCCTGGGTTGTCGTGGGTGTCCTGGCTGGGTGTGGTGGGGTCCGTGAGGGATGGCCCTTGGCTGCCTGAGGTGAGCAACCCCAATCCCCTGAGCTGTGACTCTCCTGGATGTGTGTGTCAGGGGCCCCAAGATGAGCCCTCCCGGGGCTGTGGTGCATCTCCTGGCTGGCTATAGCGGGGGCCCCTGAGGTGAGACGCCCCTGGGTTGTCAGTCTCCTGGCTGGTTGTTGCGGAGGGGCCGGGATGAGCGTCCCACCCAGGCTGTCAGTCTTATCACTGGGTGTAGCAGGGGGCCCAGTGTAAGCTCCCCCCAGACTGTCAGTCTCCTGGCTGGGTGTAGCGGGGGGCCCAGAGTGAGCCCCCTCAGGGTGTCAGTCTCCTGGCTGGGTGTAGCGGGGGGCCCAGGGTGAGCCCCTCCGGCTGTCAGTCTCCCGGCTGGCTGTACTGGGAGGCCCCCTGAGGTGAGTGCCCCCCCCGGGGTATCAGTCTCTTGGCTGAGTGTAACGGGGCCTCTGAGGTGAGCACCCCCCCCCCAAGGTGTCAGTCTCCAGGCTGGCTGTACTGGGGGGGGCCCAAGGTGAGTGCCCCCCTGGCTCTGAGTCTCCTGGCTAGATGTAGCGGGGGCCCCAGGGTGAGCCCCCTCCTGGGTGTCAGTCTCCTGGCTGGGTGTAGCGGGGCCCCTGAGGTGAGTGCCCCTGTGGAGCATCAGTCTCCTGGCTGGCTTTAGCGGGGGGCCCAAGGTGAGCACCCCTCCCGAGGTGTCAGTCTCCTGGCTGGATGTAGCGGGGCCCCTGAGGTGAGTGCCCCTGTGGAGCATCAGTCTCCTGGCTGGCTTTAGCGGGGGGCCCAAGGTGAGCACCCCTCCCGAGGTGTCAGTCTCCTGGCTGGCTGCACCAGGGCGGTCCAGGGTGTCAGTCTCCTGGCTGGCTGTACCGGGGGGCCCAGGGTGAGTGCCCCCCCGGGGTGTCAGTCTCCTGGCTGGCTGTACTGGGGGGGCCCGGGGTGTCAGTCTTCTGGCTGGCTGTACCGGGGGGCGGGATGTCAGTCTCCTGGCTGGCTGTACTGGGTGTGTGTGTGGGGGCAAGGGTGTCAGTCTCCTGGCTGGCTGTACCGGGTGGGGGCCCGGGGTGTCGGTGTCCTGGCTAGCCGTACCAGGGGGGCCCCGGGGTATCAGCCTCCTGGCTGGCCGTACCGTGGGGGGGCCCAGGGTGTCAGCCTCCTGGCTGGCTGTACCGGGGGTGGGGCCGGGGTGTCAGTCTCCTGGCTGGCTGTACTGTGGGGGGGCAGGGGGTGTCAGTCTCCTGGCTGGCTGTACCGGGGGTGGGGCCGGGGTGTCAGTCTCCTGGCTGGCTGTACTGGGGGGGGGCAGGGGGTGTCAGTCTCCTGGCTGGCTGTACCGGGGAGGGGGGGCCGGAGGTGTCAGTCTCCTGGCTGGCCGCACCGGGGGGCCGGGGGTGTCAGTCTCCTGGCTGGCCGCACCGGGGGGGGCCCGGGGTGTCAGTCTCCCGGCTGGCTGTACGGGGGTGGGGGGGTGTCAGTCTCTCGGCTGGCTTTACCGGGGGGGGGCCCGGGCTGTCAGCCTCCTGGCTGGCTGTACTGGGGGGGCCTGGGGTGTCAGCCTCCTGGCTGGCCGTACCTGGGGGGGGGGCCGGGGTGTCAGTCTCCTGGCTGGCCATACCGGGGGGCCCTGGGGTGTCAGCCTCCTGGCTGGCCGTACCTGGGGGGGGGCCGGGGTGTCAGTCTCCTGGCTGGCTGTACCGGGGGGGGGCCCGGGGTGTCGGTCTCCTGGCTGGCTGTACTGGGGGGGGGGCCCGGGGTGTC